>NW_024884756.1:15256640-15400267 GCF_019232065.1 Centrocercus urophasianus | reverse complement strand
CCGCACGTGCTTTGGTACTCAACCTGAACCCACTCCCATTTGCCATGGGTGAGAACTCAACGGTGCAGGACTTTCTCACAGCCCTTAGGCGTTACCTCTGGGATAAGAACGACGCGCGGAAATGCACCGCCTCGCTCGGAACGCCCAGAAGGCTTCATGCCGCTTCGCGCACGCGCTGACAAAGAGCGCGAACCACCGCAACCCCTCCCGCCCAGCCGCCTACTGAGAAAGCCGACCCGCCCCGTGACGGCTCCCGCCACCCCTCCCCCGCACAGCCCTCACCCCGCGCAGCCGGTAGGGGCGGGCTGCCGTGTGCCCTTACGTGAGAGGAAGAGGCGGCGCCTGCCCGACGCTGCCAGTAACGGCTGTGCGCCGCGTCTCCACCCCTCAGCGGGCGGCGGTGAGTGCGCCAGGCCAGCGCCGGCGTGGGACCGAGCGGGGCGGAAAGGCGCCGAGCTGAACGCTGGCACGGTTATATCTTTTCTTATCGCCTTCTCTTCCCTCTCCCCGCCTTCCTTCTTCAGCCGATCCGTGCTCCTCTCCCGCTGTCCCCCGTTCGGGCGGGAAAGGCCCGCACCGCGCGCGGCCCGAGGCTAGCAGCCTCGCGGGTGGGGGAAGGGCGGCGGGAAGAAAGCGCCTACGGCTGCCGCGCGCTCCTGCCGCGCGACGCTGCCGGCCCGCTTTCCCGCCACGTGACCTTTACCCCCCCTTTCTTCGGGCACCATGTTGGTGGGGCGAGGGCGGCGGGCGGGCTCACAAAATGGAGGTGATACCCGCCGCGCGGGGGGAGCGGGGCGGTTCGGCTGGATGGGCGCAGGGAACCGCCACCATCTACCCCTCCCCGGAGCAGCGGGGGGACTCATAAAACTGCCTGGGCGAGCGGGAACGCCGCGCTCGAGCACGGGGCGCGTAACGCTGCCTCTCGAGTTCCTTGCGGTCGTCTTTCCCCGCGTCGTGGCACGGCGGCCGCAATGGCGGCGGGGGGCAGGAAGCGGGAGGCTGCGGGCGGGCCGCGCTTCCGCCCCTCGGCGCTCGGCCGCCATTTCGCTGCGCTGCAGAGCGCGGGGGGAGCGCAGCCTCCATTCTGTGCGCGGGGAGCGCCGAGAGCTTAGAGCTGAACTGAGGCGAGGGTGACGAGAAGTGAAAGCCGTTGTTCTGCTCTCCCGCGTGGCTGAGACCCGCAGATGGGCGTTGCGGCGCTTTTCAATCGCTCTTCTTCTGGGCGGGAGCCTTTGGAAGCGGCGAGGCCGCTCGGTGTCCCGTCCTGCTCCTGGCTGAGGTGTAATGGTACACGGAGCTGCGCTTCTCCCTTGCCAGCCCTGCCATCCCGTGGATGTTTGTCACGTGCAGTGAGCTCTGTGGACAAGGGGCATAGTGCAGAGCAGCGGAGCAGGTCGCTGCCATTACCCTTTCTCCACGCCCCCGGCTGTAAACACACGACATCCATGGCATCCCGCCATGATCCTGGTGGGCAGCACAAAGGAGTGGTTCTGCACAAACCGTGCACCACACTTTCCCAACTTGCATTCAAGTAAAGATCAGATCCAGTCTAGGGCGATGATCTGCACCCTGACCAGAGAACAGTGTACTGATGTCCTCTCCCGCTTTTCTTTCCCCTCTCCCCTCAGAGCATATATTTTTAGCTCAAGCGTTTGAAAGTATGATGAGTAAAAAAGTGCAGCATTCTCTCTGGGCATTGTGCCCCCTTCCTGGCAAGCTGAAACCTTTGTAGGATTCAGAGCAGAGAAACCAGTAGCTCACACTAGTTTGTGTTACTGTGTTAAAAGCAGAAAAGAAACCTGATCCCTAAACACAATGGCTAAAAATAACTGTTTTCCATGTAGGCAATTGTTTTATTCCCTTGAACAGTTGTCAAAGGGAGCTATGATGAGTTCAAAGCATGCTTCAGTAAAGTTTGCTAAAATCTTGTGCGTTTTTTTCCCAGCAAACATGCCTGTTGGCATTGGGAAAACTACCAACACGCTTAGAACTGAAAATCTCTTAATTTGCTGACTGAAGTCTTAGAGTTGGCAAGATATGTGGCATGCACACTAGGTCCAAATTTGTCTATATGCAAATAAATGCCAATATATCTCTGTAGTGTTTTCTGAATAGACAAGGAAATTTCCACCTTGAGAACGTCAGTTTCCCCTTGCTACAGTACTGCTTGTCTCTTCAGTAACAGTTAAATTCAGTAGATAACAATGTTCTGAATTTTTTAAAACTGTTGATATTTCATTTATATTAATTATAAAAATTACTATTCACAGCTTCTTAAACTTTCTGTAAATTGGCAGGATTGAGGCTGTGCTTCAGCTCATGGTATTCATCAGTAATGCAGTAATTCTCTTCTGCCCATCATCACTGTGAGCGATATGTTGGTTAGTTGGAGCCTCACTGGAGAAAGCAGATGGCAAAATCAGAGAAATTTGATACTTTAGGTTACTTGAGAAAGTATCTAGGCTTTTCATGCATTTGGGATTTGAGAAGTTGAATAGCTCAGGACATTAGGGTATTAAGTATTTCAACTAAATCGACCAATTTGAAGGATTTCAAGACAGGTTTAACTGTAATTAATACGCATGCCTTGATTTTACTTCCTAGAACTTTAAAGTTGTTAAGACATTAAATCATGATACTCATGATTTCACAGTTGGGTTCAATATTAAGATCTTAAAGCTTAGTTTGAATTTAAATGTAGAATTATAGTCAGAATGAAAATTATTTAAGTGTAGTGTAACATTAATTAGGACCGACCTGCTTTTCCCTATGCAATATTTGCAGGAATAGCACTTTACAAACAGAGCAGATAAACCCAACATTCGAAAAGTTACAAACAATATACCTAATCTTGACGGTGTAGATTACTTGGAAGCAGCACAAGTGTGGTTTTACAGTAGCTTATTATTTAGGTAACTACTGTAATGAGTTTCAAGTTACATCTGAAGTAGTAATAAATTGCTGCTAAAGATAGAAGCATAGTAAGAAAGCATGAGTAACTTAACGATCTTGGGAAAACTTGAGATTATAAAGGTTAAGGGGAATGTGATTATCTTTTGTTTCTTTGAATGCTTATGTAGAGATGCACTCACTGAGTTTGTCTACTGAAGTGCTTTTTGTGATGATGTATAACTTCATTAACATTCATTGATACACATTGGGCACGTAAGTGTAGAGTGCAGAGTTGTAATGAAATACATCGTTTTCAAGGGAAGTAATGCAGATGACCAGTGCTGCAGATTCCTGAGGATCAGCTGTTGGAATTTCTGGTTATGCAAGAATAGAATCACTAAAGGATTCTTCCACTGGTGTTAGTGGAAAATATTTTTCAGCACAGAAACTATTTTGCATCTTTCAGTTTTTCAGTTTGTAGGACGCTGGATTATTGACAGAGTAGGTTATGCATAAGATAATTTTAGTAAGCATTATTTGCAATATGTTTTTTACAATAAAAAAGACAGATTTAAAATCTGGAGTTGCAGGGTTTGATTGTTTAAGAACAAGACCTGTTCGTGATAGTTATGTAAGAGAGAGCATTTGAAATGAGTGATTCTCTGCAGAGAATCACGTATTTTGCTTTATATTGCACCTATTATTCCAACAGCTGTAAAACACCTTCATCTGGTAGCTCGTGTTCTTTTTGCAGCAACTCCAAGGCGACATAGACTGAGGGTTTTTACCCTTTGAAATGATTGCATTTTTTCTACAATTACCCTTTTCCATTTCCTCTCCTGTAAAGACAAACCTGTGCACTGCAGACAGAGAAGGCCCTGCTTCATCGGAGTTGGGGTGAGTACTGACTTATCCAACCTGTTTTCTAGGTTTCCTAGATCTAAAAGAAAGGCCGAGTTAGAGTACCCTTCCAAAATGGCTGCTATTAAGGAGGAGAGAGAGGTGGAAGATTACAAGAGAAAAGGAAGACGATCATCACAGGTGAGAGCATTGACTTTTTTAATTATAATAAAGTAGCTTTAAGGGGGAGAGGTTTAAAATTAGAAAAAGTAGAACTTAACTGGTTCTATCTGAGCATGAATTCAAAACTTTTTCTACCTTCTTCATCCTCGTAGCAGAATAATTGTAAAATGCTGTGTGTTACTTTGAGCTTTAAGGGGTGGGATTTTAAGTACAGTGGGGAAGTTCTGCTTTTCTAGTTTTCTGTTATAACAAAGCTGATTAATGTATGCTTGCGGCTAAAGGTGTAATTTATTTTTTTTTAAGAAACTCGTGCATCCTCAGAATATTGACAGGAGGAACTTGATTCTTTCCTATCTTCACAGTCTTGTTTTTAGTGGGAATGAAAACAGGTTCTTTTTTAAATAAAAATGGTTGCCTGTTAGTCACTGCAAATGAAAGTGAGGCTGTACTAAGTAAAAATAACTGTTTTCTTTTGCTTCTAGCAGAAATACCGTAGACTGAATAAGGTGCGTAGTATAGAGAAGATGGTGGGTCTGTTCTGGGAGGATGGGAGCTAGTTACGTTGGGGCAGGGTGTGGAAATGGGAGGGGGGTGACTCTCGATACCCTTCAGAATAATTTAAGATCAGCAATGAGGGTGTTAAATAATGCTTGTATGGCTTATCACTGAGACATTTTTGGTTGTGTATTTTCATGTATTTGCCTTCTAACATTACTTTTCCAGGGTGCCTGAATAGTTTAGCTAGCTGAACCCATGTTTCTCTGGTGCTGATATGCCGCTGTCACGCTGAGAGAGAGGCAGTGCATCTTTTTAAAAAAGAAAACAAAAAACCTTTTCGCAGTTACATTTATCCAGTAGCATGTGGTTACTTTGTATCGAAGAGTAGCACGTGAAGTCCTACTGCAAAGAACCTCACAGCTGTCTGCTGTTTCTGGACTTGAGATAGAATGTATCTCAGGTCCTCAGCTGCCTACAATGAGGCAGGAATGCACCTACAGGCTACTAAGTTTCTAGAGAAAATGTTTTGCTGAGGAAGTTGTCCGCAGGCTTTCGGTCCAGAAGGCAGCCCAGGGTTGGGGACGGTCGCATTGTGCAGGTGTAGGTGCTCATGTTAGCTCCCATGTAGAGGTGCAGTGCAGGGGCGGTTGCCATGTGAAAGAGAACCTGTAGAGCCACCGCAGCTGCAGAGCACTGAGTGGGCAGAGACCTGCTGTGTGGAAGCTGAGATTCCTGTAAACTGAAGAAATAGTCATGTATCTGCAGTGCTATTGGTAACAATACTGTGGGATGTTAGCAAAACTTAGGATTTTTACAGGAATCGCAGAGTGCTGCTTGTTACCGTTCTTTCATCCAGGAAAGGTACAGGTAGACTGAGCCAAGTAGTCATGATTTCATGTGAGGTGTAAGAGTGTGTAATTTGATTTTGATCATGAAAGAACTGCGCGGAGAGATCCAGATGCCTTCCCGCCCCCCATCCCCCCTCAAGAAAAAAGCTGGCCTCTCACTGCTGTCTGCCTGCAAGGGCAGCCCAACCCCCAACCATCAGTCTGGGTGCTTGTGCCCGTGCTGCTGCAGTGCTGGGACGTGGCCGGGTGGCGTGACTACGCCTGCGTGCTCCTGCTGTGCCTTGGCCCTGCCCCTCTGGCTCCATATTGAGTGGAGGAGACAGATCGCTCACAAAATGGAGGCGGCCTGCGCCGTGTAGGGCTTGCGCTTGAGGAGAAAGTAGGTCGTTACGGCAGGAAAGAGGGCTCCCCTCCTCCTCAGAACGTATTAATTTCTTAGAGAAAGCCCTTACACTGCTTAGGTGGAGAAATGAAGTTTCTTTCCCGATTGCTAACTGCAGGCAGACTCGGCTCTGCCATCCCCACCCCCTCCCTGAAGGAGCTGCAAAATGGCGTGCGGGTCTGCAGTGCTGAGTGGGAGGGAGCTGCGGGAGCAGCACGGTGTTGAGGGGGAGGGGTGTCACATTTCCTACCCGTAGAGACTGCTATTGTGGCTAGGTCATAGCAGAAGGATTGAGAAATAGCGTCATGCATGACAGAACAGAATGCTGCGAACCCGAGAGATACTTATCTCCTGTGAGAACAAAATGCCTGGAAAATAGCTCATAGCTGTGAGGTACTGCCTTCCATTTCTGTAGGGCATTCCTCTGACATGGATATATTCTGAGGATAATAATCTCTGGTGGAAGAGAGAACTGCAAGTGGTTTTTTATTTCCATGTATAAGAGCGACTGTTCATTTTCATGGGATAAAAATAAACAAAAAAGGGCTTTGATTTTCCTTTCTGGAGTGATCTGGAATTCTGTGATCTTCTGAGGTAGAAAAGATCTGAATTACTATTTGGCAACTACATGGCTTTAAGTAGTCTTAGAGAACAATAAAAGTCTGGTTTTTGTGTTTCTGGATTTGGAGAAGTCTAAATTCATCAAAATAGTAAACTTAAGAGAACTTGTATTACGAGTGTTCAAAGCACATAAAAATTCCAGCTTTAAAATAACCAGCTAAAAATTAAGTAGGCACAAAGAAATGCAGTTAGGAACAGAAAACAGTATTTCACTTACCCTAAAGCACCTTCTGTATGCAGTATGTTAACCCTTCAAGATTTTAAGTTTTCCTGTAATTGAAAGGGAGGTTTTTTAAATCGTACTTTTGTAGGCTAGACCACTTAGTAGAAAAGAAGCTTTAACTTTAGCTAAGAGGCCATGGACTGCTGGCTATTTTATATAATATTCCGGTAGTAATGAAGTTGGTGCCTTAGACTAAAACTTGTTAATGAAAATGCTGGAGCCTGCTTTTGCTCTAAAGGATCTATGTCCCAGGTTGCTTCTCGTAATCGTAGGCGCAGTTTCCTGCAGTACAGCCCAACACCTGGAAAACAACGGACCTTTAAAGCAGCGTATAATTCTGAAATTGTCTTTTGCCAAGTATTGCTTCATAGTATGAATTGCTCTGTAGAGTGGTTGTGTAGCACTCAAAGGAGTGTAGGTTTTTGTGACCAACTCTTGCACTACCACGCTTCTTATTTAAACTGGCAGAAGCTAAAGCACTTCACTTACAAGCTTGAAGCAAGGCTGCTTCAATATTACAAGTCTGTGGCTAGTTTTATGTAGTTCATCTCTGAGGATTGTGCTGCTTCTAGTCAGCTTAGACCACTGCAACAAAAACAGTGAAGCCCACTGTGCATTACTACTGCAGAATTGAAGTTGTGTGCTGGTGTAGCTTGCCAGCAGCATAGCCACCCAGCACCTTGCTGTGAAGTGTCCTGCACTTGTAAAGAGACCATATTGCAAAGTAAGACTTCGATGTGATTACTTGTTAGTATACTCCTTTGTCTTGGGATGAGGGAAAGTTGTAGATGATTTTTTACAAACTCCTTTCAGATGTGCAGAGCTATTTCCTGCATAACTAAAATACTGTGTAACACTGAAAGAAAGCAGAAACATGAAGGCACTTATTTACAAGCCCACTTTATTTTGTCTTTGGAAGACTGGGCTTGAAAATCAGCATGTATTAAAATGCGACTGATGGCATGTAGGTGATACCATCAAAAGCTTCAGTTTCTTTCACTATGGTACAAGTCGTACTTGACTTGTTTTCCCCATTCTTGGTTATTCATTTTTCTTTTTTCTGTAAGACAAAAGAAAGCCACATACGTACTTCTACTTTTTTGCTGTCATGTGCTGAACTAATAGTTACTGAAGAACAAAATCTGAAATGTTAAGGAATTAAGAGTTGACAAATCTTCTTTCAAATGTGTGTGTTTTAAAAGGGTTTTAATACAAATGTTCCTAAAACACTAGATGTTTAATTTGAACGATAACTTTTTTTATCACATTTGTATACTGCGATTCTAATTCTTTGATAGCTGCTTGCAGTTGTGCTTCATGAAGTGTTAGAGCTTCCCTTTATCTAGCAGTACTTCATTGCTAATCCCTATAGAACAACATGCAACTGCAGTACAGGATAGGCATAAAATGAATGCATTTCCATGGGGGAAGGAAAGAAGCAAGCAAGCTACTTACTGCATTGAGATCTTTTACTGTTGTTTGCATTTGAGCATTCTTGAGCTGTTAGCTGCCGTTTTAATTAAAATCACACTTCATTAAGTGTTGAACTTAACTGCTGCTGTCTAAAATCATTAGAAGACATTATGTTAATGTGTTCGACCTATTTGTAGTTACATGCACAGATAAGTTTTAGTAATGCTGTGAAATTTTAATTCTGTTGCTTGTATTCAAAATATGTATTTTTTTTTTATGTATTTATTTTTGTAGGGCCATGAGCCTAAGGAGCCAGAGCAGTTGAGAAAGCTGTTCATTGGAGGTCTGAGCTTTGAAACAACAGATGATAGCTTGAGAGAGCACTTTGAAAAATGGGGCACACTCACGGACTGTGTGGTAAAGTGTCCAAAATTAGTTTGTGCTTTTGAAAGGACATAGGTTCTTAATCTAGTACAGAAATGCAGAGCACTCCCCTATGTTTTTAGGTGATGAGAGACCCACAAACAAAACGTTCCAGAGGCTTTGGCTTTGTTACTTACTCTTGTGTGGAAGAGGTGGATGCGGCCATGAGTGCTCGACCACATAAGGTTGATGGACGTGTGGTTGAACCAAAGAGAGCGGTTTCAAGGGAGGTAAGTTAGGGTTTTTGTTGAACATATGTCATACTCTCTACCTACTTAAGAGGCTCAATGTAATTTTTGGTGTTGCAGGATTCTGTAAAGCCTGGGGCGCATCTCACAGTAAAGAAAATATTTGTTGGTGGCATTAAAGAAGACACAGAAGAATATAATTTAAGGGAGTACTTTGAAAAATATGGCAAGATCGAAACGATAGAAGTCATGGAAGACAGGCAAAGTGGAAAGAAAAGAGGCTTCGCTTTTGTAACTTTTGATGATCATGATACAGTTGATAAAATTGTTGGTATGTAGTTCTTTAATGGGAAGTGACTTAGAGAATAGAAGTGCAGCTTAACCTCTCAAAAAAGCTGTTCGTGGAGTATAAGATATTGGCATGATTAACTACTTGGACTGTAGTAAGAAGCAAGGTAGACTTAACATTCCTTTGAAAAGTGTGCTCGCGCCTTATAGTAGCTTACTGTGAGTTGTACTGCACACTGCTTTCAGTTATGTGGAATTACTCTAACTGTCCCATTTCATGCTTTTCTCTAGTTCAGAAATACCATACTATAAATGGTCATAACTGCGAAGTGAAAAAAGCACTCTCAAAACAAGAGATGCAGACTGCCAGCTCTCAGAGAGGTAAGTTTGGAGTTATGCAGGGTTATTGTACTTAACTGGTTTTCAATTAATGTAATTAAAGTAAAATACTTTGCAGGTCGTGGGGGTGGTTCCGGCAACTTCATGGGTCGTGGAAATTTTGGAGGTGGTGGAGGAAACTTTGGCCGAGGAGGCAACTTTGGTGGGAGAGGTAAATTATTGAGATGTTTCTAGAGTGTGATTTCTGGTGTGGTTGTGTCTGTTTTCCTGAACACGTGCTAAGTATTTAAGCCAACGACTTCATCTGTTTTGTGTTCCAGGAGGCTATGGGGGTGGTGGTGGCGGTGGTGGGAGCAGAGGAAGCTTTGGGGGTGGTGACGGATACAATGGATTTGGTGATGGTAAGTGTATTGCTGCGTCTCCATGCCCTCCTCCCCCCCTTCCCCTTCCAAAATTGGGCTGCTATGTCTTACTTCTGTCTGCCTTGGAAGTTAATTCTGCTTTGGTCATGTTTCGTACATTGTAGTGCTGTGAAAAGTTCAGATTTGTGTCCCCTCCAAGATAACGGATGGGAAAACAAAATACTTTCATGTCATGAGGTCATGCAGTAGCTTGTAGTTCATGATCAGTCATGATTGTGAACAATAAAAAGAAGTTTCTGGTGTCACTTGAGATAACTAAAAGCAGTGACCATCAACTTTTTGGTCAACTGTAAGACTTGCTGATCACTGTCTTTTTCATGATGTATGAGCATCCAAAATACACCTGAAGAAAACTATGCAAGTTTTCAAACAGCTGTGGTAATCTCATTTTTCTGGGGGAGGAGGGAATGAGAGAAGTAGCACGTAGTTAATGGCATCTTGATTCCGCAAGCAGATATAATATTGACTTCTTTTGGACCAGTTTCACAGTTCACAATGAATTTCATTGGTATGACTGAGAACATTAAGTCTCTCATACTCTCTTGGTGACTTGAATTATTACTATTGTTTTAAAGGCATCTAGTAACTTTTAACACAAGTTTAAATAAAGCTGTGTCTAGATGAAGCATGTCTGTGGCCTGCAGGCTGCACGTGACCAGGGACAGCTAGGAATTAGCCCTGCCCCTTGCTGTGCCAGCATGGCAGCAGCTCTTTGCTGCTCAGTAGTTTGCCCTGGCCTTGGGCGCACACTCATCACTCAGCAACAGCCAGAACATCAACCCTGGACAGTTACTCATCAGTCACTGCAGCCCAGGCAAACCAAGTGGTTGCACACCGATGATCTAGGTAAAATCTGTGAACTTTTGATGGCTCTTGTCTGCTGAGTAGTCTCAGCTCAGAGGAATAAAGAGTGGCAGCAGCGACGGCTGCTTATGCAAAGAATGTGATGTGTGATAGTGGAAGTTAGCTGAATTAAAAAAAAAAAAAAAAGATTTTTTTTGTTTAGATTAAATAGTTTGGTTAAATGATTCAACAGTGATGATGAACACAGTGTGGCGGGAAACGTGGGAGATTTGTGTGTTTGTGTGACTTCAGCTGTCTTTAGCGGACTTAACAGGATTTTGCTTTGATGTGCTTAGGTTGTCTCTTCTTGTATTTAAAGGTGGCAACTATGGAGGTGGTCCTGGCTATGGCAGCAGAGGGGGTTATGGTGGTGGTGGAGGACCAGGATATGGAAACCCAGGTGGTGGATATGGAGGTGGAGGAGGAGGATACGATGGCTACAATGAAGGAGGAAATTTTGGAGGTGGTAAGATGCTAGCTCAAATTAGCTGACCCTTTTTTCATTCAGATCTGAGTAGCAGAGTGCAGAATTGCTGTGTTACACGATTAAAATTCTCTTCCTTCTGGATCCACTTGGATTAAATTATGCAACACTAATTTGCTTGGAACTTATTTTTCAAAAAGCAGCTGCTGTGAATGTGTGGTGGTGGAGTAGGAGAATTTCAGTTGTTATTCATTTGAAATATGCTGTTGCTTATCAGTTTGTACCACGTAGATCTTGTCCTCCTTTGTAGGGACTAAATGTCTTAAGTTCATGGAAGCTTTCTTTATTGTCTGGTTGTGAAATGAGGTTCCTCAATTATTTTTATAAAAGCAGTTCTTTTACCTATTTTGTCTTTTGAAGTAACCAGGAACCACGTTATTACATGGCTATTGTACAGCATTAGCAAGTGTGAAACCTTGATGAGTACGTAATGGCATGGAAGGCAGTAAATACAAGTCTAGCTGTGTCCTGTTAAATCAGTTGAGCTATGTTCTTATTCTGTGTTCTCAGTGTTAATATCTTTGCAGGAGTTTCAAAACGATCTGGCTAACTTCTAAATTTATCATTACTTCTGTAGAGGCCTTTCAGGATATGTTTCTTGCCAGGATATACCACAAACACTAAGGCATACATGGTTCTTTACTAGAATTTGGGGGGAAGAAGCAGTAAGTGCGTGCAAGGACCTAGTGCGAGTTTAGGGGGTTAAGCTGCAAAATCTACTGCACACTTATTAATACCTTCTGGTGTATATAGGTGCCCATTACAGTTTTATCACTTCTTACAGCAAATAAAAATTACTCTTGGCTTGTAGTTGATGTGATTGTCACCTACAGAGCACTGAACAGTGGAAGAATGATGGTGAAACCAGGTGTTTTTCTGAGTTGGGAGGCATTAACTTTGGCCTTCTGTGTTAATTTCAAATTGCTACTCAAATCTGTTTGAACTTTATAAGATAGACTGTGCTATTTTTTATCTTCAGTGATGGAACAACTTCTAATCTTTGGAATGCTAAAGCTTTTGCTGTCATTTGTGCATTGCAGGTAGAAGTAGCATGCGCAATGCTCGCAAGTCTATTTTAAATTGTTTTAAATAGCTGTTGCAATTTATGCTGAACATCACAGTTTCACAAACTTCATGAATTTATTTCAGGTAATTATGGTGGCAGTGGAAACTACAATGACTTTGGTAACTACAGTGGACAGCAGCAGTCCAATTACGGTCCCATGAAAGGTGGTGGCAGCTTTGGTGGTAGAAGTTCAGGCAGTCCCTATGGTGGTAAATATATTTCTGCACAAAACACCCTTTGTTTAAGCTTGCTTGGTATTTCTTACGTTTCAATATGGACTGGGTTTTGTTTTTTGTGCAGGTGGTTATGGATCTGGAAGTGGAAGTGGGGGCTATGGTGGTAGAAGATTCTAAAAATGCTACCAGAAAAAGGGTAGGTGTAATGCATATTTATAATGATGATGAATAATGTACAACTGTTCACTGAGAGTAATAATTTTCTTATCCTGTATTCAACAGGCTACAGTTCTTAGCAGGAGAGAGAGCGAGGAGTTGTCAGGAAAGCTGCAGGTTACTTTGAGACAGTCGTCCCAAATGCATTAGAGGAACTGTAAAATCTGCCACAGAAGGAACGATGATCCATAGTCAGAAAAGTTACTGCAGCTTAAACAGGAAACCCTTCTTGTTCAGGACTGTCATAGCCACAGTTTGCAAAAAGTGCAGCTATTGATTAATGCAATGTAGTGTCGATTAGATGTACATTCCTGAGGTCTTTATCTGTTGTAGCTTTGTCTTTCTTTTTTCTTTTTATTTTCCCATTACATCAGGTATATTGCCCTGTAAATTGTGGTAGTGGTACCAGGAATAAACAAATTAAGGAATTTTTAACTTTTCAATATTTGTGTAGTTCAGTTCTTCCACATTTGGTACAGAGAACTCTATAACAGAAATAAAATGTAGTTTAGGGTGTTTCCTTGTTAGTAGAGAAGATTAATGCATTTCTCAATTACTATTTTGTATTAATTTAAAGTTAACAATAGAAACACCTATTGATTTGCAGTCTTAAGGGGTCTAGTCTCAGTGTATATATGTAACTGTCATTGATAAGAGTTACATAGGCATACAGAGGGAGAACATCTGTATGTTGCATTATAGTTTGTTTAGATGTATAACTAGGATTGAGTTATTCAAATTAGTGTTTGTGAATTATAGAACTAAGCTTTACCTTCAAATGAAAATTTCAAATTACTTTTTGGTTTGTGCATATTTTTTTAATTTGTAGTTCTGTATTAGTAGTAGCGCTTCAAGAAAATAAGGCATGATAAATATTTTAACAAGACCAACTTTAGTCACATTCAAGCTGTCTCCAGTCTCATTTGAGATGTATAAGGGATAACTGCAGTTGCTGAAGTTCTGGGTGAAGAGAAAAAGAAACTTGCTTTTTACCTTTTTATTTATTGTAATTCCCGAGAAGTCAAGGTGGGGTGGGAATCAAGTGCCTGTTTCCTTGGGATATACAATGATTCTGTTTCAATAAAACTATACTTTGGGAGGGTGGCTTGGAATTTTCATCCCCTTCCTTTCTCCCCTTTCCCCGCTCCCTCACACCGGACTGTGCTGTTTCAATTAAATGAGGCATCATAGTGAGAGTAATAGGTATGTTCCTAAATAACTTAATGGCTATATACTTTCTTGCATGCACCCTAGGCAATTTTCTGGACACATTCATCTGACTGGGAGCCAAGGGTAGCACAGGTGTAATCACTGACAGTCCCAGGTAATGGCGTTCCAAAAGCCCATTCACGAGGGGCTATAAGTAGCATAGTTTTCAAGCTTTTTCCCTTATGAATATCTAAGCTCAGGTAAGAGCTTGAGGATGAACCAAAACACGATCTGGTTATATTTTACTGACCAGTAATGCTTCCCACAGCATAGAATGGTGCAGTTTTAAATTTCCAGAGGTAGAACGATAGTGTTTTATACAGTTGATTTGATGCACTGGAGTAGCAAAATCTTATCAGCACATCTGGCTAGAAATTGTACTCAATTCTCATTACTGAACTCCAAATTAAGGCACTACAGTCTCTGCTTTTCTCAGCTGATGTCACTTCTCTCTCAACTATTGCCAGGACAGTGCTTTCTGACAATTGAGACTCAGAAGAGTAGGGATACAGTCAATAGAAGAAATGTTCAGACACTTGACAATATGTGATATTGGAAATTACACCTGTTTCACTTCTGGGTCAATGTGCAGTATAAGGTAAATGCAATTCCAGTGTAGGAATGAATCTGCAAAGATGTATGAAATGGCTCAAGGCATAATCAGTCATATTAATATAATTTTAAGAAGTTATTAGAAAAATGAGTGTGTTGCTTGGAAAAAAAAAATTAAACAATGTTATTTGAACACTGTTACTGAGTGTATTTAGACTGCAGTACACTAAAACAAGGAACCACTGTCAAGATGTTAGCCTCCAAACTGGATTTCAAAGTCTGCTTATTCTTTTCTGTGGAGTTTTAAACTAACTTAAAAGCGAGAATTGCTGATGCAGTGAACATTCTGTTGTTGTACGTAATTTGGGCTTGTGGGGAGGGCGGGTGGGGGAAGGTTGTATTTCAATAAAGGCATTTTTTTAAACAACCCACTTGGAGTTTGAAAACACATTAAAAACTCAAACATCTCACTAGGGAGTGAGCCACCCAACTGCTGACTTGCTTTGTACGTTGCTACACCTAGAAGATGTGTAGATTTGTAACTGGGGCCTGCATCTGGTTGCAGGGACAACTGGAGAATGGGTTGATGTCCCTTCTGAAAATGGATATGGTATTTCTAAAAGTTTTAGAATGTATTGACAGTGTTCTTTTTAACAGGCCCTCTTGTAGCTGTACTGTGACAACAATGTTAACTTTGAAAAATAGTGTCATAATAAACTTTATGAACAAGATCTGTATGCAACCTTTTAAGAGATGGAGTGTGTAAGTGACCGCTTTGTAGGTGGGTGGGGTAGCTTAGCTGTTGTTTGTGATGTGGAAAAGTGTGAGCTGTGAGGACAGTGATTAACCGGTTTTAAAGAACCTAGGATGTACTTCTTTGATCCGTACTGTGTTGAGGAGACCCATAAGACAGGAAGGACTTCAGCAGCCTTTTGAGTATGGAGAAGTCAGCATAATTAAAGAATGACAAGGCAGCAGGAGCGACAGCTTCAACTTCCAGAAAAGTGAAGGCATAAGATACTGTGCTGATAGTGAGCAGCTTTCCAAAGTCTAGTTAAATCTGCTTGTCACAGCTGAAATATCGAAGAAAGTCTAGCAAGAGTTCTTCACCTTTTGGAACCTCCTTGAGTGATAGCTACTTGAGTTGACTCAAAATCAATAGGTCTAGCATTTAGACCTGAAAGGAAGGGCAATGAGCATAGGTAAGGTTTGCCTTTAACATTTTTCATGAATTAAAGAGTAGTTGGAGGTTTTGAAAACAAGGTAAGAGTAATTTCTTTAATTTTCAGGTTGAATGAGAAGCTGCTGCTTGACAAAATGGGGAATGTCTTGCACATCCTCTTCCATTGAAGGTTTCTGACTGGGTAAGATTGTAGTGCATAGTAAAATGTGTTTTTTGCTTATTTCCTTCTAGGCTTTCCCTGACCAGCCTTTTGATAGCAGGGAAAGCTTTAAGTATAAAGGAGCAAGTGTTCCAAAGAATGCCGTCCACTGTTTCTTGTTCTGGATTAGGGGTGTTGGCTGACATAATTGCTGTTCAAGAATCTTCCATTCCTGGCAGGTACAATAATGCTATGTCAGAGATCAACAAAATAGCGATGATAAATGGTTATAAATATGTGCTCTGATTACCGTTAGGAGTGCACTTCCTTTTTTTTGAGAACATGTTCTTGAAACTCAGGTGACATAGAAGGGCTCGGATATGTAAGCTGTTCCTCACAGTCCAAAGTAGTTCTGTAGCTCTAATTGACATTAAGACATTCTGCGTTTATGTGATCAATGATTTTCCTTCCTAATAAATGCCTTGCCATACCAAGCAGGTTGTACTTAAACACAGAGTTCCCTTTCAAATGTTTTGGTTCTTTCAGGGTAGGTTTGTGGAGGCTAATATTTTAAAGCGATACCCAGCTGAAAGCACCGCTCTATATGGATGAATAGCAATGAAATTAATTCATGGATTTTATTTATTTATGGTGGTTTTTTTTCTTTTGCATGTGGGTTCTTAACTCTTGGAATGTGTATTTCCTATTCTGCTGTATCCCAGGACTATCCCGTACCTGTAAGAGTCTATAATTTAAAAAGTCCTTTGGATAGTAGTTAACTGTTTGAACTTCTCAATACCTCTTTGCATCTTTGCAGTATTTTTGAAAAGTCTGTTTCTGTTTTTGTGCTTAACTTACTCAGAACAAGACAAATGGAATACATGCAGTTCAGGACTTGGCCATATTGCAGACTGATTCCAGTAGCTGAACTTGCTAGCAGCTGTCTGAACAGCTAGAAAACAAACTTCATGTTGGAACACATACAATCAGAGGTTAACTTGAAGTATTTTTACAATGGTAATGTGCAATTTTCATATAATCAGGAGATACTTAGTGAATGGAAATCTCATAGTGAGTATATACTTAAATACAGTGTTGACAAATTTTTACTTAGGGCTGAGCCAGAATTAAACCTGCTGCAGTGAGATCACAGGCTCCTTAGTATAGCACACTAGGTAGCTTGTTGTAGGTGACTTGCTTGCTATCTTACCTGGAGGTGAAAAGCACCTTAGTTTTCTCTCTGCTATGCAGTGTTGTCCTTGTGAGCTGATGCAGTCACTCAATGCCACAAGTCACCAGGGAAAGCATTCATGTGCTCAGTTTGTATGAAGGTATTTGTCCATTGGGGGAAGGTGGCAATTTTTTAAAAGGAAAGATCTTGGAAAAATGGGTAAGTTCTACTGAACAAAAATTTCTAGCTTGCATTCCAGTGCTCAGTACAGCAGCCTAGTAAAGCCTTACCCCTCCATACTGTGGTCTTTAGGTTTTTTTGCACCAAGCGTGTGCAGAGATATTCCTTGAGCTATTTTTGCAGTTGGTTTTGTAGCACTCCTATTAGGTTGATTGGCTTCAGTTACGCATACCTCATTGGTTGTTTTTTTGTTTGTTTTGCTTTTCTTTCAGAAATAAAACTTCTCAAAGATGATGAAATCCTTAAGGCATATTTGATCAAGCATTTTTTTGCCCAAGAGACACACTTCCAAGAGTTAAGGACATTATTTTTCTCTAGCAGCTGTAAATGGAGATGTAAGGATGTGAAAATAAAGTTGCGAAGTATTGCAGTTCTGTAGAAACTTATTAAATACCTAAAACTGTATGTTAACTTGAAAGCCATTTGTCCTTCCAGGTAGTAAACGTATTTGCCCAGAATGAGCCCAGGCTGATGCAGATGCGATAAATTGTTTGTTA
This sequence comes from Centrocercus urophasianus, assembly GCF_019232065.1. NCBI lineage: Eukaryota > Metazoa > Chordata > Aves > Galliformes > Phasianidae > Centrocercus > Centrocercus urophasianus. The sequence continues at coordinate 15,382,931 of NW_024884756.1, read as the reverse complement.
TTAGACAATACCGAAACACCATGGCATCTTAACTTTGATATCCTTTGAATATTTTACTATGGGAATGGGAATGCTCCTCCTCTTCCAAGTGTTGCTTGTGTGATGTACTGACATACTGGTTTTGCTTCCTGTATTTAAGCCATTAACTTTTATTCACAGACTGTCTGCATTACAACGGAGCATTCACATATCAGTCTGTGATCTCTGACAAATATTTGTATCTTGTGTGAAGCATGAAAGATCTTGAGTATCACTAAAATGCAGATATCTGATGGATGGATTCTTTTTCTGCTGTGGGTGCTACAGGTTGACATCTCTGTCTAAGATTAGCTTTTTCCTCATCTAAAAATCCAACTATCTCCGTAGAAGAAAAATGACCTTCATGTAGAAGACAATACTGGAAGATTGGAGACAGAATAATATATTAAAATAACTGGCAAAGACTTCAAGAGCAATGGTGCTAGTATGGTGATATCTGATCCTTGTGGTTAAACAAGTTCAAAAAGTATGGAAGTGAAAAAATTTCAGCATAGTCCATAATGGATTGAAATGTTAAAATACTTCATTTTTGTATCAAAATAAAGTGTATGTTGTCAAATGACTCACAATCTTAAATGTGTTGCCCTCACTTTTGTTTAGTGCTGAGAGGAGTACGAAGTAAACTTAATGTACTGCAATGCAGTGGTGGGATCATTGTTCAAACCAGAGTCTGCAAGTCAGAAGTTAATTCACTTAGATTCAACTCAGCTCCTGAGCTTTAGCTATAATGGCTTTGCAATGGAATGATTTGATCAAGAAACAAAAGGTCTCCATGTGGAGGCTTGTCAGCGTGTGAGGTCAGAATTGCGATGCATGAGAATTTACATGATGTGGCAGCGCCACTGGTCGTTCCCAGGTTTGGGAGCACATCCTGTACCTTGGTTATGACCATAAAATGAAAGATTTGCGACCTAATATTTTCACGTAGACTTGAATGATCTAATGCAGAACATTTCTCCCTTAATGTTGTTAGTTGTAAGCACAAATGCCATTGTGATCGTGATGGGGAAAGTTCGGCTTTGTACTGAATGCATGTTGTGGTCTGAGTTACTTCAGACTGACTTTTTGCCAGCGGAATTCAAACGAGGTTTCTACGTTAACTGTGTTCTTTTTATTGCGCTTCATCATATTTTTTATCTTGGTAATGGAGTGAGCAAGCCTGTATCACAGCAGACCCTGCAGAGGCTGTAAGAATGTTTGTCTTAGACTTTAGCATTAGTACTAAATAAGTACCAAATTAAAATGCAGGGCAGGGGCTTATCATGGACTGCTTTATACCCAAATTGTGATTAAAATACCAGTGTTTCATCTAGAGAGAATGTTTTCTTTTCAAGCCCTTGATAACCTAGATAATGGGAGGGGGGTAGGAGAGAGGAAAGGGGAGGCAAGCATCTTACTGTACTCTGCTGTACTGTACTGTTAGATGTACCTGTATTAGAGCTACTGTGTATCGCTGTTGAATGACAGCTCAGGGCCATAGCTTAGTATGATCTTTTTACTAGTGCTTGTACTTTAAAATCGCCATTCTCAGTAATGCTTTAGATCACCTTGCTTTAAATGGTTCCAAAGTCTCTCGTTCCTCTAGTGTTTCAGACAGCTTCGATGACTCCTACGGAAGTTTTCCTTCCTTGGCAGTACTGCATTAAATTCAATACAGGCATACTGAACAGCAGTCGCAAGAAAAATAGCCCGTGCTCCTGTGATATCTTTGGTTTAGTTTACCTGGTGACTGACCGCTCTATCTAGAGCAAATAAACCTGCTTAATCTGTCAATCCTGGCTTTCAGGTTTTGAGCCATTGGTATTGACAATTTGCTCAACAAAGTGATGTCCTCTTGCCTTCAGAGTAAGTCAAGGACTCTGCAGGGGGATGGACTCATGTGCTATTAACATAAAATTTGGTAAACAAGGTAAGTGCAAGTCAAGTCACCTGGATTTCTATTCACCAACGAATACCCTCTGCAGAAACAAACATCTCTACTCAATGTGAAGGGCAGTATTCCTAGTGTTTCCAAGACTCTCACAGATCTTGGGAGCAGCTGAGCTTAGAATGTCTTTCCTTTTTTTCCCTCCTGTCTCCTTGTGTGAGCTGCAATTGTTGCAGTGCTTATGTGCAAGAATTGGCTGCTTTGTTGCACCAGTTTTCTGAAGAGTGAAAGACCCAAATTGCTGTGTAACAGTTCAGGGTGTGGTTGGGAACAAGCAGCCATGTGCAGACAGTGGAGAAGACGGAGAGGGAAACTTTTGACAGTCCTTCCACTTTTGGTAGCAGTGAGCTGACAAATCAGCCCAGGCTGTTTTAAGGATCTGCATCACTACAGGAAATGGCCACAAGAAATCTGTGGTTGGGCCACATCAAAGTGCAGCCAGGCCTCTCCAGATTTACCTTAGTGTGAGGACTAATAGTGCAAATGAGAGCACCTTGCCAGCAGGATTCTCTTGGTACAGTTTCTCAAGGCTTAATAGCTTGTATTCTGTCAGAAGAAAAAAAGAGACGTGCCTGTGGGGATAATCTCTGTTACTCTTCAGCTGTGTTAGATAAGATTGAAAGTTAGGATAGTATTTTTCCAGCATCAGATACTGACCTGCTCATAGCTGCTTTTGAGAATGCGTTATTTATAGAAAAGGGAAGAATAATTGTAAGAGTGGAAACTACCATTCTTGCTCAAGGGCTACTCTTCCTACTGACTGCAGATATGATGGTTCAGATTTTTACCAGCACAAGTGCAATCCTTGTTTCCTAGCATAACATTTAGACTTATTTAGCTATATGAAATGCATTTAATGTGGTTCTAAAAGCAGAAACAGTTTTCACAGCATTAAGGTGAATATCCTGACTCAAAAAAAAAAAAAAAAAAAATTGTAAGAAATAAGTTGAAATTGAAATTGTCTTGTACTTATTGGCCTGTACTTATTGACTCCTGCTGACTTCACTGCATCTGCTGCCTCAGATACAAACACCTGTAGGGCAGGACCAAACTTTGGAAAGTAAGTAACAAGCATGAGAAGTTGTGTGAAACCATTACCTGTGCTCTAGTTCTTTATGGGTAGGCACCTGGAGTCTCTGTCAGCTGGAGACTGTCTCCTGGTACTGGTACTTGGCTGCACTCTTTCCAATAGGATATAATCAATAGGAGCAGGGTTCCTAGCATCATCCAGCCCTGGGATACAACTACCTTCTTGGTAAAGCTGTTGGAACAGATCTGCTTTCCTACTCCTGGCTCTTCTCTGGTTAGCTAACGTCACACTTCAGCTGAAGCGCAATAGAGACTGTGTGCATGTTGGCACCAGGTAGCAGAAAGGCCTCTGCTATGCAGAATCTGTAAATAAGATAACAGAGGGTGAATGACCGGCTCACAAAGCGTAGATACAAAATTTTGGGGAGTAATGAAAACAAAAGCTGATAACAAAGGATTACTCTGCTATTATTACTGTGACTAACTGGACAACAAAACGCTTGTTAAATTTAGTGCATTCAAGGAAAAGCCAAACAGACAGCTACACCACAGTCGGTCCTAAACTAGTTATTAATATTCAGGAAAGGGAGCTTACAGAGCCTCCGGAGTTGTGTGAGAACAGTGGAGAACAAGTGGAAGAAAGGAGAAGCTCCACAGCATCCCCTGATAGAGAAGCACTAATCAAAACCAGGGCTTTCTGTCCTAGCCCCCTACCCTTCCTCTTTTGGAACACGAGCCCTGCCCACTGCAGTTGCAGTTTCACAACACTTTCACGTGGGAAACAAGGCTGATTGCCAAAAGCTCTTCAACTTAAAAATTAGTTTCTTTTTAGAGACATGTTCAATAGGTCTAGCAAAACTTGCAGAATGGCTCAATGCTTAGCGTACTAAACAAATGTATGCATGGTAACAAAATATACCTAAACTAATCTTGAAACAGCCCCAGTGGCAGAAAAAACATTTCAAACGTTCCTTTTAGAAGTTCCACAGGGAAGGTGATACAGCTTTTAACATTCATTTCAACATCTATTTCAAATTATGCCTTTTCAGTATTTAGAAAGATCCACAATGATCAAGTACAATGAGTCCAGTGGAGGAGTAAGTGAAACACTGTGGTTTATTTGCCCCATTTTTCATCTCTTGTAACTCATAACTTCAAACATCACAACATTTTTTCAACAAACTGAGCACAGGTTCCAAAGAGTGCATTGCTCAGCCCTTGGGATATCTTTTTCCACGACTTCAAACAGCACAGCAGCGACAAATGATGCCTGCTGATCAGTCAGAGATAATGAATTTCTAGAAAATTCTAGCATAATGAATTTCTAGAAAAATTACTGAAAGGTATACAGAATTTATTAGTTGGAAAAATACATAATGCTGACACTTTTTAATTAACAGATTCTAATGCCTTTGGAGGAGATCTCATCATGAGCTTATAAATAGTGTTCTGAGAGCAAAACAAATTATATAAACTTAGCATAGGCTTGAAACAAATTTGTTACACAATCCTTCCACATGGTAGTTAAAGTTACGGGGAACATGAATAATGCTGACAGTGCTGTGCAATACATCTCTGCTCGTTAAGCGTATTTGTTGCATGAAGACTTATCTTGGAAAACCAGTGAGGATATCTGAATCGGCACTTAACCTACTGTAGGGAAATAAATGCCTACGGCATGAAAAATAATAACAACAACAACAATAAAAAGTTTAATGAAATGGTAAGATGAATCAAAATCAAACAATGAGTATCAGCTCGACACTAAATTAAAACCATACATTAAATATAAAGCATTTATAAAAATTGGAAACAAACGCTATTGCATTTTTTTCTTTTACAAAAAAAGTAAGAAGCCATACTGTTTATCTTGCAAGAAATTAGATTTAGGAGGCTAGAATTATTCTTCTCTATCAAATCTATGAATATAACAGGAGATAAGAACAGTATATAAATACGGTATCTTTAAATATTTACATGTATGGAAACTAGTTAAAATGGTGCTAAAAGAAGGAAATGCCTGTTATAAAAGTGAGATTACAAATTTTGCATACATACATCTGCATTACACAATTAGTTTTGAACTTGCACCTTTCATAAACTTAAATATTAATTTTCAAATCATCATTGCATAGAATTACTTGAAAAATATTACCTAATTCTGCATTCCACCTCACAGTAAAAGCTATTAACGATACAAAAATAGTAACTCGGGGAACACCAGCCAGCCATGCTGCTCTTCAAAGTTTAGTCTCTGCCTTTCTGCTTTTAGGAACAAGGAAGATATTGCCATCTCTAGTTTGCTGCAGTGAGTATTCACTAGGAGAGTAAGACTTTCCATCTTCATCACGTAGCATGCTGAAGACCTCAACATATAAGGTGGTTAATTGCTTTTTCATTTGACGAAGGCTTTTGTCATTCTCTCCTTTTTCTTTAAGCAATTTCTCTCTCTCATCTTTCAGGTGACTCAAATCGTGCTCCAGTTCCACTATGTTTTCCAGTTTTCTCTTACGGCAGTTCTGAGCGGCCACTTTATTCTTGCCTCTCCTGCGTATATCTCGAATAAGTGCAAGCTGGGCTTCGCTGAACTGCTCCTTAGACATCATTTCATTGAAGTCATCAACAGGGAGATTGATGATTTTTTCTACCGGAAAAGGGATCTGCAGAGCTTTTGCTCTTTGCTCATCTCTTGTGAGATGAGCTTCAAGACGGCCCGAAGGTTTATCTTTTGTGAACGGAGCTTTGGGGTGGCCTGGGGCAGCAGGAGGGTCTTTCTTTGGTGTGTCCATATGTTGCAAGCTGCCTTTTTGAGTGCCTGGCTCCACAGAAGGAAGCATTTGATCAGGGAACTGCAGTGAGTACATGCTAGCATTGCTCTGTGGCACACTTCCAGGAGAACTGTCCACGTCTTCCATTTCAGAATCGCTACAACCAGAAGTCTTATCTCCACAGGTAGATGATTCAACAGAGTGTTCGGGTGATGCTACACTAGAATTTGCATTCAGTGAAATACCAGAGTCAGAATCATTACACTCTGGCACAGTTCCTGAGTGGTCATCGTTAAAAGCTCTCCACAGTGGGAAATCAGAAAGATCAATAGGTTCACTTAAAATATCTGCAAGTGACTGACTGATAGCGTTTGTTGTTACTGTGTCACTGTCCCCCTTTGCACAAATAAAACTGGTATAGAAATCCTCACAGAAATCAGAGCTCGAAGTCAGTGTGTTATTTAAAGAGTTCACGTTCAGCTGGCTGCTGTTTTCTGGCTGCAAAATGCTGGAGAAAGGGCCCTCGATATTCTCCAGGAAATCTGGACCACAGTTAACATCTTTTTTCACGATGGGTAATGAATTGTAGTAATTATAGCTGTTGTGCATCTCCGCTGGCTTGGTTTCAGGGCTTGTGATTGTGCTTACTTCAGACAGGTTGTCATTTTCAATGTTTAGACACTACATGGGAAGTGTAAGAGAGGAGTTGAACAACACAAGACTAATTGATCATGAAATATTTTTATAGAATCCACAACTATTAATTATTTTAGTCATTAACACGTACATGGGTATTGTAACACTGCTGTAACCTAGATGACTACAACATAATTGCACCATGGGGAGACAATCTAGGAAGAATAGACACCCAAGCAAAATATGAAGCAACTTATCCTGGACAAAGCTATTTGGAAAAAGACTGTGGAGCCCCTCAAATTCATAACAAGGTGCTGAAGAAGAGATCCATCCCAACACACTGATACATGGAAACTGCACTCCTGCTCTGCCAAATCGCAGGGGGGGATTCTGGAGCTGTCAGGTCCGAAATTCTCACAGGCATCACTGCTAGTAATGGCCTCACTTCAGTAAATTTAAGAATACTGAATGAGGCTTACTGAGCACTCATAGCAAACTATTTTTAGCCATCTTCAATTTTATGTGATGATTTCTTTTCCTTGAAAGACAAGATTGTTTCAGGGTTCACTGAATGAAGCAGTGAATTACAGAGAAATGTAATTCTCCGGAAAGTGAAAAAGAAAACCTGTGAGCCCTTATTAACGTTAACTCATCCCACATGCTTCTAGGAAAGCTGGCTAACATTAGTGTGTGTATAAGATGATTACATTGGTTTCATTGGCTACAAAACCAACTCTCTTTCCAACAGAGTGGCAGTTTCTTAACTGAAACTGAAGTAAGTGTCCCTGCTTTCCACAAAGAATTAGGCAACTACCACAATGTTCCTGTTTCTCTTAAGGAGGGACCACACGCTGACTATTCAACCAGAGAGCATGCAAAACTTAAGCTAAGGCTTCAAATTTGAGAGCTCTTGAATTCCCTTTCAAACATAGTTCACAGATAGCAATAGCCTCAATTTAATTATCTCAATCAGAAGATTATTCAATTAATATACAGGATTAATAATTTTGGCTTGGTTTCTTAATATCTTTTCAGCTGCCTTTTCAAAGCTAGTCCTCCTTGTTACCTATGTGGTGGCTTTTAGGCATACCACAGTAGTAAAGACTAGGAAAAATTTGAAATATAGAGAAAGAACAAGAGAAAAAGTAGAATGGCAGGAAATAAAAGGTTCCCACTGTTGTTGTTTTTTTTTTTTTTTTTTTTCTCCTTTTTTAATATTAAAAAATAGATAAAGGAAGTAAAAGATTAAAAAAAAAAAAAAAAAACCTAACTAGATGCACTCTACAATATACAACTTAGTAATACATCAGTGACTTTTAGCTGTCTTTGTTCCCTTGAAATACTCAGTTCACGTACATTATATAAGTAGTTTCTACCAACAAATACATACTTAAGTTGTTAAACAAGAGATAAGCAGAAGAGCCAAGTGTAGCTAGATATCTACCTTACGTTCTACTATTATTTATACAAACCCTTTTCTTAGGTAAAATTTATGTAAATAATAATGATTACTTTTGCACTCAAAATGCTTAAATACTAGGAAAAAAACCTCATTCATAATAATGCCTGCAGAAACAATTTATGCTGCAGTTCCATAATTCAGAAGCATCTATTTTTAATCAGCTCATATTTCCATCATGATTGTGCTGTAACAGGTTGCATACAGATGCAAACAATCATTTGTCAAACATGAAGAAGTTCTGATATGGAAGACAGATTGTCTTATTAAGGCACCCTGATAAAGAACTGTTTCCTTCCTGTTATACATTCTTCAATATATTACTTTTTAAAAAGTAAAGTTCATACTGAGTTACAGACCTATTATGTCTACATCGTAAAATGCAACAAGTTAGTCATAATTGCCATTGGTTGAGATGCTGTTGTATCCCATACCTTGCTATTTTTTTTTTTTTTTTTTTTTTTTCCCCCATATGATTATTATACAAAACTTTTACCTGTAACTCTGGAAGGGACAATAACTCTTCCCAAACTTGCTCTATGTTCTGCATATTCTCTGCATCAGTAAGTGGAACTATACCAGGTGAGTTGGGTGGCTGAGTTTGATTAGAAGAAATGAAGACTGGGTCACTATCAATCTGATCAGGAACCAGTGATTGAAATGCAGCTGGAGAAGCCTGGAGCGTTGAACAAACAAACATACACTTAGAATCTTCCAAAGCAAAAAGTCTCCTCTTGCTGTTTCACCTTTTCTGCAGAATAAATAGGCATTTCTTAACAAAAGCATTTACTGAACATAATGAAATAATATAAAAGTATTCCCCTGAAAGGAGTTTTCACATTAAGGACAGAAACAGGAAGAAGCACGAACTGAATGATGAAAGGCTTATTTCTACTTACCAGTCTGGATCTGTGCATCAAAGTAAAGCAGTCCAAATACACCAATTCCAGAGAGCTGAACTAAGCTCATCGCAACAAACTGTAACACTCTGCTATTTGCAGTAACACTGGCTGATGGCAGCCAGGCCAGCAAAATGTCCTGCAGGACTCAGTAAGCACAAGGAATACAAGAGCACCATGGCACACCACCTGCTCCTGATACAGCCCAAGTTCAGGCCCACAACATGGCTTTATTCCAGTTACAGATGGCTTGGGGACAGCACTCAACTCATATCACAAATGAATATTACAGTGCAGACAAATGCTGGTATGAGAAAATACGAAACTGATCCCCTGGCACACCACCCACGGAACTGCTGCACTGAGCGTTTACCTCATTGTCGTCTATGAATGGGAATGCTTCTGCCAAGAGCTGCATGCAGTCATCAAAGGACAAGGCCTCTTCTGGTTTTGAAGTATCTGTGCTCTAAATAGGAAAGTCATGAAAAAAATGTTATTGCATCTCTGAATAACTGAACAATCTTCCATTACAGCAACAAACGCAAATTCATTTTAGGCAACCACTAGCATTACACCTTCCTGTGGATGGAAAAAAGGTTTAAACACACAAACACAGAATTTACCTGTGAAAAACTGATCGGTGGTTCAGTGTTTTCTGACTGAATGTGCTGAGCTGGCTGAGCTGGAACAAATTCACCTGTCTCCTCGTCTAACACCAGCTGAGCCAGCAAGGCTTTCTCCCGCTCTTTCTGGAGCTGCTCTTGTCTTTCCTTTTCAAGTTTCTTCTGTTTCTCGAGTTCATACTCCTTCTGTCGTTGACTAAAATCAAAAACTTCACGCCTTGCCCCAAGGTCTATATCTTGCCTCCAAAGGATGTCAATCAAGTTCATGTCCTGTAATAGAAACGCTGTTTTGAAGCAAGCCTCCTCCCCAGTAGAACTGGTTTAAAACAATAAGAAGGCTTTTTAATTCTGCATTAAACAGGTAGACTCATGTAAGTGAGATTCATTCTCTTAATCCTACAAAATTATCTAAATGAAATATATCTCCATATGAAGGCTTGGTTGCTACAGCCCACACATTGGGTCATGGAAACTAAGCAGTTGCAGTTGGTAAGGCAACACACAAACTAGACAGTTAGTATTCTTTCCTACATTATCTCATAGAATACATGAAGCAATAGAGTGAATAATATCACCTAAGTAAAAAAAAAAAAAAAACAACAAAAAAAAACTATATAAAAGAGAAAGACAGAAATTAATAAGTCTACTCATGTAATTCTTTTTTCACTATGATCTTACGAAATTGTAAAAACTGGCTAAAAACATCACAAGGAGTTGTCTGAGTCACTACAATAACCACACTCAAAATGTGTTTTCAAATGTTTATGGTCCATCCTGGTATCAAGCACGAATCGTAATATCAGCAGAACAGTGCTACAAAGCTGGAGGATAACCTGGTTCCCAGTGCCCACCTAACACAACATCACAGGAGTACTTTTTATTTTTTTATTTTTTAGTTAAAATTATTAAGACTATCACTAAAAATTTGTAATTCAAAGCTTAATTTCAGTTGACGTAAGTGTGACTGGTTTGCAGTTGAGTATAAGCCACATATCAAGAAGTGTCAAACTCTGTTAATCAATTGGGCTCTGATTAACTTTTCATATTTTTATGCTGTTAAAACTGTTTCTCAGTGCTGAAGTTTGGACTGCTTTCTTCTGTAAGAAAAGTGCACCACATAGAAATCATCAATCAACAATCAACTCCGCTCCTGCCAAAGCCATGACAGCAGCCCATTCCAGTGCCTGACTGCCCTCTCCATGAATAAATTCTTCCTAATGCATGACCCAAACCTCCACTGGCACAACTTGCCAGAGCTGTTTTCTTGCATCCTATCACACTGGCTAAGAAAGGAGTCCAAAAGCTCACTGCAACTACAAGTATATAAACATCATATTTCACATAAACAGGACTTCACTGATTCAGTGAGCAGTTACACCCAAGGTACATTAAGTTTTCCACCATATCAAATTAAACACTTCCTTCCCTGTTAAGACTATTTTCCAGCACAGAAACGAATTAACCTAAATGCCACGTCACACTGCCATTCAAAATGACTGCTTCCATACAACAGCGATGGCGTTAGTGGGAGTCCATATGAGAGCAGACCATAATCTCTTCATTAACAATTCAATACCATTCATGCTCATACACACACATTACATGATGTACTTCAACTGGTTGCTAAAAAAACTACTTCTACCATTGGGCAGTTACATGAAATACCCATTTAACACAACACAGGCATTCTGACATCTAAGGCATATTTAATACATCTTGCTGGGAGACACCAAACTCAGCTTTAATGGCCAGCAATGAAGAAGCTGAAATAATTGCAGTGGTTGCCCAAGACAATGTTTGGTCTCTCCAGATTGGAGGGTAAAATGAACTAATTAAGTCCTGCAGTAATTGGAGATGCTGCAGTATGATATAGCTTCATTAAGGGCCAGTAGTTTACCAGCTGCTCACTGTCTCCTTCTGCAGCAGATTCTAAACTGTTTCCTAGTCTCGGAGCATTTGCAATATGCTCTGGATAAAACTGCAGGATCTGGATTTTAGGGCTCACTTCTGAATTATTCATCTACCAGGCACTGCTACAAATGCTACTAAAAAGATTTGTGCGTGTGTATAATGCACAAGGTTGTGAATTAGCAGAGCTATTTCTCTCACTCAGTTGCAGCAGACTACTGCACAAAATAGCAGAACTGCTGCGTGGTTTCTGTTTAAATCACAAAATACGAAAGCGATCCAAAAAGAGGTACGGAAGGCAGAACACATTTTCCTTAGCCAGAAAAACATGCTGCCTCGGGTGAAACCGCCTGAGGTACAGCCTGAGGAGCTTTGGGTGCTGTGCATGGCAGGCACCACTGCAGCTGCACCCTGCTCTGGCAGCACAGCACTGCTTGTGGAACTGGAACAAACTGTAACACGCCTGATGCGTGGGCTGTTGCCTGAGGAATAGCACAGCATTGACTTAATGTCACTGCTTCTAAGGGCCCACGTCAAGCCCTGTATCTTATCTCTGGCTTTGTTAAGCAGTGCTGCACCTCTGCTCAGGACAAAGATGCCTGTCAGGAGCTTTTTTTTTTTTTATTTTATTTATTTTTTATTTTTTATTTTTTTATTTTAACTTCTAAATGTATTTATCTTGTGGCACTTTAAGCTAAAAAGATTTGTTTGCTTTTAATGATCACCACTTAACTGGGAAAGATTACTGCTATTTTCAGCTTGGAAAAATTCTATACGAACAGAGTAATATTATAGTCTTAAATACTAGTAAGTAATTACTCTTCATGAATGGGTTACATGGAGGAAGCGTTCTCCTGTTCAGTAAGCTAATATTTAAAATCATCAAACAGCATGTTGATTTAAATATAACCTGCCATTTAACATTTATCTATAATCTCAGCCAATGATTTCAGTGATACTGCCCTTGTCAAGAAAATAAGAAGTGCTGGGCATTAGGCCAAGGCCCCAGGTCAAACTTAATGGAGCCACCATTGACCAGTGACTCACAGGGGGGTGACTCACAGCCCCAGCATGAGGGACAGCAAAGGACTAAAAAAGAAATTGCAGTCTACTGAAATATGTTGCAATTTTGCTCTTTCAGCCTCCCACTTCCAATTACTTCACAGCCTTGTTGACACCGACACACACAAATGCATGCACCCACAGGTGAGTGCAGGCACTCTTTCTTAGGTCTATCACTGAAGCATTTTTACCTTTCACCATGAAAGCACCACACAGTGACCATACACTTGGCAATCAATGTTTCCAAAGCCACTAAAAGGCATTTCATTTTTTGCCTGTGAAACAGCCACCCTCTAATTTTTAAGGTGACTCAACACAAACTGCTGGGTGGAGAAGGCTGGTTAGGAGGGAGGCAGCAGCAGGGATCTGCACTCAGTGCATGGCGTGCAGCAGGAGCCTGGTGGTAGCTTGGCCAGCAACAGTCAGGCATTGCTTTGCACAGCTCGGTCCCCGCCTCCCACAGCACCAGGCCTGCTAACTGTAAGCACTTCAAGGGGCCCTCGTGACTGAGTCCACAAGCATCCGTTTGTTCCTTTCTCCCTTGTGTAATTTCTTGGATTGCATCAGAGGAAGTGGCCGCCTTGGCAGGAGCGAGAGAGGCCGGAGCAGCCAGCCCTGCCCGGCACGAGGACACAGCTGCCGTCAGGAGGCATTTCATGGGCAGCACTTCCCCCTGCTCTGGGCTTGGCTCTTCCCCTCTGAACCCCAGCGGCCATTTTGAGAGGAAATACACCAATACGTTAAGGTACTTATTAGAAATATTGGACAGTAGTAATTACGACTTTGGGGAGAATAACACGATTTTAGTATTTTTCCTCTGAAAATGAACAGCGGTTTTATTTCTCCCATTTTCTTCACAATTTTGTAAACAAAAGACAACCACATAATCCCAGAATGGCTTAGGATGGAAGGAATCTTAGAGACCATTGCGCCTCAACCTCCTGCCATGGGCAGGGTTGCCAACCACTACACAAAGCTGCCCGGGTCCCTTCCAACTCATCTTTGAATGCCTCATCCCCAGGAACAGGGCATCCCTCAGCAGAGAAGGACAAGCTTTGCTTTCCCACTGTTCATATTAGCAAGAGGTGCCTTGCATTACCATTTGCTTTTCTGTTTATTTAGTGATATGCCCTCCCCACCATACCAACAGCCTAGTTTGGGCATATAAAGGCAGTTTTGATAAGATACACATAAATGTTAAACAATTCACATTAAGCCACCATCTGGCCCCCAATGGAAATTTTCATGTTTTAAATTTACATATCAGCATTTGCCATCTGGGCAGAGTCTGTTATACATTTTATGAGAAAATCCCCCACTACATTGTAAAGTTTGACAATTAACTCTTATGGCTCCTAAGCAAACACACTTGCAGTTGGGTAAACAAAGGAAAGAGACCCTGGTTTTGTGTTATTTCACAGAATGAAATCTTCCCTAGTTTTCCTTTTCCTAGTTTTCACAAAATGCTCATCCTTCCACGTCATGCCTCTTTGGTTTCCCATGATCCATTAGAATTTAACTTAAAGAAGAGAGAATATTCCACACACCAGGGTGAATACATCCAGTGGAGAGGACAGAAGACAACCCCACAAGAGATAAGAAAGCATTCCTGTCTGTAGCTTATTCACAGAAAGAACTTGGAAAAGTACCGCTCACTTTCCATTTGTGTCCCAGGAAGAGAAAGGAATGAACAAAAAGCACCTTAGATTTCTGCTGTATTCAATATACCACACAGGAAGTGAAGACCAAAGTCTGGAAATACTCCTAGACTAGAATGAAAGGTAGGAGACTAAATAATAAAGCAAGACTAAGAGGAACTGGAAACATTCTTACCACTTAAGAAAAGCAGTGGGAACAACAGCTGAACATCCTTCCCTCATCATCCCCAAGAGGAAATGATTTTATTCAAGCATGATTTATAAACTATTTGATTTTTTCATATGATTTCTGAAATCACTGTAACTAATGATTTGTTTTCTGTATTCCAGATCTTCCATACTGGCAATTCTCTATCGAAGTAAGCTACTTAGCTAGTTGTTTTTGCTCTGTAATTGACTTGCAATCACAGACACCTAAGTCCTTTGCTTCAGTGAAAGCACAGAAAGCAGATAAAATTATCCCACCGCCACTACTGTTTACAAACATACAATGAGATTTGAAAGCTTGGCCACAATTTTCAGTGCCTTACAACTGGAAATACGAAGAACAGAATTTAATTTGAGAAGTGAACAAACGGAGAAGAGCAGCACTTAAGAACAGGGAAAAGAGAATGTCATATGCTATTTATGCTGGAAGGCAGAGAGGCTCAATTTCAATTTTAGATGTCTGGATTTAGGATTTGGAAATGCGATGGAACAGGCAGCTCCCAAACAAAGCCATAAGACAGCAACCTGTGATTCATGAATCCTCACGGTCAAGGCCCCAACCACCTGTGGAGCTGCCTGCTGTCTGAGTCTTCGCCAAGACCTTCCTCCAAGCAGTGCAGTGCAGGGACAAACATCAAACATCAAAACAGCTTGGACGCTGTCTGCTTCAGCTTCATGATGCCTGTTTGCTCTTCCTTGTCCTAAATAATCTTTGGCTACCTGATATCTTGGTCAGCAGCCTCTTTTTAAGACCCAGAAGGCTAGCTTACCTGAAAAAAAAAGAAAAAAAAAAAAAAGAAAAAAAAAAGACTTCAAAAGATAAAACTTTACAGAACAAATGCTGTGAGAGAATTTCCACTCCTTATCTATATAAATAAGCCAGCTAAAAAAATGCTGGCCATGTTTCTCAGGACATTCTTCTGCCCCAACAGAGACAAATGAAATAAGCTCAGTCCCCGAAACATAAATATTTGTAAGCAAATTTCATCTTCTTACTTAAGAAAGAAAGCTCTAGAATGTTTTGCCAGGACAGGAAGTGAAGCTCTGGTATTTCATTAGCTACAAGTGTTTAGCCTCTGTCTTCTTCTAACATACATCTCATATTTCAGACCGTAGCTCCCACTGTATTCCAGCAGGCACTCCTAATTCATGCCAAATTGTCAGAATCTACTCTTATAAATCAAATCAGTTGAAAAACTACTTGGCTGCATTGTCTAGCATTCTTAAGAAAGTTTCCGAGAATGTTGTGATTCTTCTAACAAGGAGTGGGACAAACAGTGGCTGGCTGCAATGACAGCCTTCCTCTGCAAGTGCAATCCAGGACACGGCCCATCGCACTGCCCCTACCAGAACAAAGGAACTCCCCTGAGAAGCAATCAATTCACGTATTTCACCTGAATTGGCACTTTCTAGGAAGGGCTATGATTGCAAGATCTGTTTTTTCTCCAATGGTTTTCCCATGAGATAAATGCTATGGTAAGCAAGTTTTCCAAACCGTTAGGAACAAGATACACCTCACACATTCTCCAGGAGTGAAAAAACAGCTTTCTTCAAGCCTGAAGAGTATAAAACGAGCAAGAATGTAACTGCAGTAAAGAACAGATGTTTTAGGATGTTCGTGGTCATGCATGTGCAGGCCTACCTCCATTCCAACCCCTAAAGCTGCAAACTCCTAGTGCCAGCGCTATATCAAGACCATTGTGAGTGAAGAAAAAATAATCAATCACAGAAAGCAAGGAGAAGGAAAAGAAGGTACATAATTGGCAGATAACTGCTTTTCTTTGACAACAGCTTTCTCTTGTTCTGCAAAAATCAATCCTTCTCCACCTCCATGCCACTCACAGCACAGATTGTGCACAGAAGCCTCAGAGCAGTCCCTTCTAGCTCAGGATGCAGCACCAGGAATGATGTCCTGCTGCTGGCTCTGCAGTCAGCAAGGCACACGTGCATCGTGAAGTATCCATTTCTGATACAACAGAGGCAATTCTTCCTCAGTGCTGCAGCACCTTTGCAGAACACTCTCAGGCACTTTCTCACATGCTTCAGAAGCAGCTGTGTTCTTCTAATTTGTTTAATTGATTTTTGGAAAGCAGCTATACATTGAGTTTAATATATAGTACATGGTTTCCAGGGGCGAAATTGTGCCTCAACATTTTAAAAAATTCAGTTAAAAAAAAGCACAAATGCAGTGTCTCATTTGCATGGCTTACAGTACGCAAACAGTTTTAAACCTGACATCACTACTTTGTCTTTGTATGGTATTTTAGTTTTCAATGTTATTCTCTGCACCTGTGGCCAAACGTGTCTTGTATTCTATCCCCTATTTCTGCCTTCGCCTAAATGAAAAGACAAAGTGAAGTCGAACGCTGTAAGCCAATAACAGTGAGCTTTGCTTTACAAACCTAATGATGCCCACATTTCTAAGCACTAACCCAGCTGCTATGCAAAAGCCAAAAACTTATTTGAACTTGATCCTAAATCTCTTGGAGTCCCAGACTGCTTACCGGAACATCACTGTCAAGAACAATGAATCTTAGATGTTTTAATTGCAGTGTTATTTTAGTTTGGAGGCTTCTATTCTTCCCTTTTCCCCTTTAGATCATAATTACATTACGTTAATCTCAACATCACTTTTCCACAGCATAGTTGGCTGGTGTATGAGTGTTGCAGTCCCCTCCGTTCAAATTCTGAATTCCTCTTTCAGTTTAATAGAGTCATTTACTTGCTATTTCTTTACTCTTTCATCAGCAGCATTACAAAACGATTAAGTCAATAAGAACACTAAGTGAGTATGTATACAAATTACAATCCATTGCACAAGTTGCACAATGAAATTGGAAGGCTGGCAAAAAAACATGGGATTGTTTTATAAAAGAGTGGGTTAGGCAGTGTATTTGTTTTTACATGTTTGATCCATCAATAAAACTCTGCCCTGCTGCCCCAGCAAGTAAACTGAGTGATTCTGTTGTGCCTTTATTTCTGGCTGCTGTCTAATCCCCATGTGTTGCACTGTGTTATTCCATTTTGAAAGGCATTCAAACAGCAGCCAGAAGTCTATTTCATTTCAGGAAATGCTGGTCTCAGTAAGAGCTTTGCTCTTTTCCCCTCTCAATTTAAAACTTCATTGTAAAAAAATTAGCATTTGTTGAATTTTGTAATGTATACAACAGCAACAAAAAAAATCCTTGACCTACAGTTAAGTAACAATACAAAAGTTGTAATTTCTATCTGAAAATACTGCTGATCTCTCAGTCAGAGGAACACTGAAGCCTTTGTTTCTCAGTTCATTTTATATTGTGAACCTACAGTAGTTGGGAAACAGTTACCTGTTAAACGATGATCTTCAGGCTATCCTGCTGTACCCAGCCAGGCATGTACCATGTGTGGACACTGCCACAGACTACTCATTAGTTTATCTAGGAGAGGATTGTTTATAATAATGGCTCAGTCATCTGGGAACCATGATCCAGACAAATTATAGCACACTCTTATGACCAATGAAACAAATCAGGAAGAAAAGATGCACACAGAGTAAAGAACATAATAAAACTGTAAATAACATTTATTAGGTTGTGTTAACCTTGGGTTATAACCTATTAGCCACTATTTTGACTTCACTAGGATTACACTTTGCTAAAAAGTATTTTCAAGCCAAACACGAGAACAGAGTGCATCTGTTCTGGATCAAAATACTCTCAGTGATTATTTATACTCTTGAGCTGTAAGTTTTCACTCCAATGAGATGTTACTGGTAGGCCTCCATTTAGCTGTCATTTTGATGACGGCTGGCCAAGCTATAGGGACAGGCACCAGATGGGTTACTACAGCTACATGACAGCCTGCATATAGAAACTGCACGCTCTGGTGTTACAAGAAGTATGTCTCATCAAGCTTCCATCCACTGATCTCACAAGCAGCTCTTTTGTTTTTCGTGGGCCAAACTACAAGAGCAAGCACTTGCAACGTCTGCGTGGGCTAGAAAAGCACAGAGGTTTACTAACTGCAGTGCCAACACACATCTATCAGCCCTCCTTCACCAACACAGACAGCTACTCCATAAGGCTGCACCACAACACTTCCTGCGTGCTTACTAACGAAGCTGAGACAAAGAGCTAGGATGCTTTCAGACCCCGAGAACTCACCAAGCAGCTTATCGATTTAAAAGAATCGCCTGAGAATAAGAAAATTCTCTGTTTTAGTCTGTAATGTCAGAAATGAGGCACTGTATGCTCTTAAGAATTAAACAACAAAAACACTCAGCGAACAGAAAGAAAATCGTGCCATCTGACAAGACTTCAGTGCTCTGCTTCTGAGGCAGAAATGGATATCATCTGCCAAACAGTCTGCAGGAGCAGCCTGGACTCCAGGGGAGAACTGCCACTGCTCCACAGAGTACTTCTGACTCTCAGGTGAAAAGGCTTCCATGACCTCAGATACAATTTGTATGATAGTGCTCCCCAACAGCACTGAAGTCGTATCAGACCCACACTCTACATTTCTCCCCAACTTAGTCTGACATTTTCCTTGTCCTCTTGCTGCTTCTTTCTTTTTATAATCAAACTTCAATTCCAGAAAATGTGCCCATCAACACACAGTAGTGCACAGTCCACAACTACACCGCTACATTTTG
Organism: Centrocercus urophasianus; assembly: GCF_019232065.1. NCBI lineage: Eukaryota > Metazoa > Chordata > Aves > Galliformes > Phasianidae > Centrocercus > Centrocercus urophasianus. Next base: position 15,364,086 of record NW_024884756.1, on the reverse strand, counting down.
GGGAATGCAAGCCTTGCCCTAGAGGAGGCCAGCTGTGCCATGTTGTGTGCTGCAGCTCACAACCAGCAGTTACACTGCCTACTTCCCACTGACCTCAGTGGGGCACAGGTGTTAAATACCTTTGTGGACCAGAGTCTTGCAATTTACGTGCACTTCTCACATACATAATTTACATAGATAACGAATGCTGGTTATTTAGCATCAGTCCATGCTGTGAGTACACTGTTCAACATTACAGTGTATTAGAGAAATTAGATGACAACCATGTATTTCCAATTTCCCTTCAGCAAATTATGAAGAGAGAGAAAAGTCCACCATAGCTCATTTTCCTTCTGCCCCTCCTCCCCCCTTCTTTTTGAGTGTGTCTACAAGGGAATTAAAAAAAATCCACCACAACAGAAAAGGCCCAAATATACTGCTATCCAAGTGCTCATCAGTGGACACAAGATCTTAACATACTCGAGGATGCATGCTTAGCATAGCACATTTTCCTTCCAAAGAAATAATTCATGGTTACATGGTTTATTTAACACAACGTACAACCTTCACTAATGACATACTAAAGAAAAAATTCAGTAAATAACAATACAGCTCAACTGTGCACTGATGACCAAAAATACACTCTCCATATTTACATCAAGCATCATAGAAATCATTGTTACCTTTCCATAAAGGGAGTTTGTACAGCTTTTCTCCTTCCTTCAGCCACACAGACACATGATGGAAGCTGTTGTTCAGTAGTTTGAGGCAAAGATAGATTTTATTTGTTCATTTTCTTAAGTACTATAATTCACAAACTTATCAGCAAAAAGCAATCCTCTAAAAATCATTAATGCCCAAGAATGCTTCAGGAAACTCTTCAACTTGTCAGTCCTAAACAGTTAAGCAACTGAAACAAGAAGGGTCAAGAAGGGACAACATGTCAGGTGTCTGTGTGCCAATTTATCATTTATATGGACACAACAGCTTCCACTGAGAAAAGTAAATCCACCAAGGAACACCACCATATAAGAAAGTGAAGCCATGTGCATTGTGCAATCTACCACTCACTTTTTGAAGTTATGTGTAGTACTCAAATTATGAACTCTGTGAGCAAAATGAGCCAATTCATCTCCCAAGACATGAACCAGAGTAGGTAAATGGCTTTACAACTCTTACCAAATCCTATAAACACAATAATTCTTTGTGCCCTTAAAAGAACACTACCATCTCCAAACTCCACTGATAATTCTGTCCTTCCACCCAGATCAACAGCTCTCTGGCTCACAGCCTGTACAGATGGTTATAATAGGGCTGCCTCCTTCAGCCTCATGATGAAATGGACAAATGTACCTAAATAACAAGGTACAGGCAATCACACATTTTTCCTTGTATACTCTATCAGCAGCCATGACCAAAACAAGATTGTTTGCCACAAATAATAAACTCATCGATACATCTCTTCTACCCATAAGCAAACAAGCATTAAATATTTGGGGGGAAAGAAGACACGGGACAAGGGTATTCAACTTGCAAGAAAACAACAGAGCACTTCAGACATTTTCTAGAGCTGCAACATTTTATCTCCCATGACCACAAGGAGAAGCTTGATAAGGTACTCCACTGCAGCTTCTGAAAGGGAAATGTTGAACACTGATAAAGACAACAGGTTGCCAAGGGAATAAGGAAGAGAGCTAAACTTCCTTTTTCCTTCAAAAAAGTACTGCAAGTTTAATTATTCTACATCCAGTGAAGTAGCATAGTAAGTTGCCTTTTACCGTGCAGTAAAAGAAAATACCTGAAAACAAATTGTTCTCATACCCTCAGCTTAAAAGTCTTACTCCAAACTATGTGCCCTTTCCCTTGCACCTGTATAATCACAAACATTTTTTTTGAAGGACAGATTAAACACCCGCACAGGTCCTGCCATGCCTCCTGTAACGTGTGCCAAAGATATCTTTATACCTTTTCTCTGCTCTCTGTTCTTCTTCTCTGCCACCATGTTATTCCCAGCTCAGTGCAGAAGAGGTGGTGACGGGGCAAGGCAGAGCTCTTCCCAAGGTAGATTAACTCAATGACAATGTTCAAAATTCGTAATTCATTCCATTTGTTCCTTCTGTTTTGTTGGCTCTGCAAAAAGCACCTTCTTCCTCATACCTGGGGTTGCAAGGAGGTAGCTTACCCTTCGTCTCTTTCTGCACGCCGTTTGTACCTGGGAGAGAGACCGAGTTCGGGGAAGAACTACACTAACTGTCATTTAAGTAACAGGTGGGTTTTGTTGTAAAAGTCAGACTAACTGGCATAACAAATTGAAAGGGAAATTATTTGCAGTGTTCCCAATTTGAGGGCAGAAAGGGTTGAGAAGAAACAGACTTACCTTGCTGCCTCTGAAGAAAGCGCCTAATCTCTAAGGGCAGGGTGAAACATCCCAGCACACTGCAGGCTGTCTATCAGCAGCGGAAGGACAGTGCAGAACATAAGTGCAACTGCCCTGCATATCTGCTGCCAAATTGAAGTTTGTGTGCCAAATGCCCCAGTTAGGCAAAATAAGTTGTGGGGCTTTTTTTTTTTTTTTTTTTTTTTTTTTAAAGCAGACTCTTATTAAAACCAGCATTTGTAGGTGACTTTCTCCAGTCACCACAAGACCTTATAGAAAATGGAAATGCTTTCCAGATATAACCATAATTATAATATTTTATAATTGCTTAACCGATTTGTTAAGCAAAAGTAAAAAAATAAAATAAATTGCTGATCATTTGGGGGAAAAAAAAAAAAATACGGAATGCAAAAGTAAGCTTCAGGTTTGGTCTTGAGTTGTTTTTGGTCTTTGCCCAAAACAGTTCCTCATGCCTCAGTAAATACTTGGATAGCTAGATTACAGCAAAATGCAAGTAAAAACTTCAAGACTACAATTTCTCTAGACTTCAATTAATTTAGACAATGAGACGCTGATATCTCATTAAGGTAAATCACTACTCACAGGGGTTTATTCTTCCATTACTATTCACGTTTTGTAAGGCCTTATTCATCATCCCTGCTACATACATGCACAATTCATCAAAACCTCCCATCCCAAGCTTAAGTTTGAAATCTAAATTATTATACTGCTCTGGCCTTAGTGGTAGAAAAACTCAATTTAAAATTTTCAGAGCTTAAAATATTTCTGCAATTTGTTACAAACCCATTAAAGTTTAATTATTTAAGAAGTTCCTGTTCTTCATTTTCCCAGCAAAAAGAAACAGAGGGATTGTGTGATACCTAGAGATGCTCACAGCAGTTACTGCATGACAAGGATTTCCAAGCGGAACACGCTGACTACAAACTTAAAGTGAGAGACAACTAAGGATTACAAGTCTTGCTGGAGAATATTCCAAAGAGTTGCAAAAACCCATTGGGTCACAACTATTTATACTTGTTGATTAACTAGTAACTATCATATTCTAGTTCAACTGCCCAAAACAAATTACAAATTATAAAGCAGAGTATCAGAAGTTGCTGTGGTTCAGCATCCATAGGTATGAGACACCTGAACATGATGTGCACTTCCACAGACAAAGAGTTCAGTATAAACAATCTGGAAGACCAGCTGTCAGCAGTTGGTACATTATTTTGCTATTACCATTTTTATTACTGCATGTTACTTTCATCTTCAATTCTGCTTACTTGAAAAGTCTCAAGTTTTACTTATTTTTTTAAGGATCAGGGGGACAATGTCCCAGAAATTCCTCAGCTGACACAGACCTGCTCAAGGCCCATCTACACTAGGAAAAGAAAGAATGCGCTGTACGACAGCTTTGAGAAAATATGTCCATGTACCTCACGTCAAATAAATCACAGAAGACTGCACCAGGATCTACAGCACACTTGTTCCAAGGCCGTTTAATGACTACATCATCTGCACTGGCGCGTATCCATCACTGCTTCTGCAACACTGGTGAAGACAAGTGCTAGTACAATGAGCTGGGATGCAATGCTGCACCCAGATACCTTGACTGACCTCTACCATGAAGGTCTGCATTCTCTTCCCAGTAATGAAGCTCCTGAAAAGCTGCTACCCAGCTGAGCTGCTCCAGATTCTAAAGCTGCTTTACCCAGTCCCACCACCGTCTTTCACCCACCACTTTATTGCCCAACTGATTGCAAAGCATGCATCTGGTAGCACAGTGCAGGCAATCAAACTGGAAATACCCTGCTTTAGGACAGAGCTCAGCTTTCTTACCCAACATAACTCAAGGAAACAACTCCTGAAGACAGAAAGAAGTGACCAAGCACCCAGGTGACAATGAAGCAAACAATGGCTGTGGAGCAGACAAAGACCGGCCATTTCATCGGGACCAGCCAGCACCACCACCACCAGCCACATGCTGCTGGTCAACCTTCAGACAGCCAAAGCAATGCAGGAATTGCTCCACTCTTAACAATAAAGATGGGAGGTACCAATACTACTCCCAGGGTTCAAACAAGCAAAACTCCCCTCCTGGACCTTTGTCTTAGCTCCTTATGGCTAAACAGCCATGATGATCTGAGCAGGAAGCAAATCAAAGTCAGAGCAACTTTTCATAAAGCTCTGTTAAAGAAAAGTAGCTGCTTCAACATTTTGTGGGCCTGAACTTCCAACACAGCAAACAGGCACACCCTTAATCGTAAAACAAACTTCTACTTAAAGGCAAACTATCGACTAAGCTTCTTCTGAGCCAATTTGCCAAACATGCAAACTTTGTTTTGCAAGCAGCCTCTGGAAGTGGATTTTTTCATACTCAAAGACAGCATGTAATACCATTACAGCAAACAACAATAAAACTTGGATACTGCAAGGCAGAGGTGAGGGCAAGGGAGGAAAAATTGATATCTTGACATTCCATAGCCATGCAGAGGATACTTCCTTAAAAGGTTTGAAAGTGACCGTCTCAAACTGATCTTACATAACTTGCTGCAGCAACACCAAACTTAAAACAAGTTTCTCCTCCTTTCTCCACTTTGTTAATTTCACTGCTCATAATAATACCACAGAACTTAGATTAAAAGCCTTAATATTCCAAAAGACAAGTATAAGGGTGGGAGGTCTCAACTGTCTCAGTACTATAGCAGCATCAACAACAAAAACAAAGTTCTTGAAATGATTTACTTTAACTGGGAAGATAGGAAACATTTATAGTCAGAGTGCTTTTATGATTACTTAGCTAAAAATAAACGTTATTTTATATTCCTTCTTTTCAGTATCAAAGCTGCAGGTAATCAAGCCAAGATCAGAAATCCAAACTGAGCTAATGAAACAATTCAACCAGATCTGTAGTATATTTAAAAAACCACAAAACTTAAGTGGGTACATTTTAACTTAAACCCATCTTATTACAGTCTTGCCAAGCAGTACTTGCAGTGGGGATTACCAATATAGCTGACAAAAAAGCACTAACTTTACCATATACTATGAGTTATTAACACTGTTATTAACCCCTACAAGCTTTCCAACATCTCCATGATCAGCATATCAAAATACTTTGAAGTAACTCTTTTAAAATGAACATTACAGTAGAAATTAGGAGTCAGACACAAAGCCCACATACAAATACATAGCATATCCGTGCAGAAGTCAGCATCGGCCAGAGAGGACTGAGCAAGTATTTTATCAAAAAGGCTGAAGATGGGAAACAGAAGGGGCTCCACAAGATGAAGAGAAATCCTCTTTTCAAATAATCCTTTTCAAGGATTCAAATAATTTTTTTTTATCCTTACTACATGTCTTACACATTCCTCGGATAAATTAAATATTAATTTGATTAATGGTGCCAATTCTGATTCTGAGAGACTCTGCTTCTATTTGAAACAAGCACTGCAGGGCTATGTATACTGTGGCAAAATTAAACTAATATTAAAATGGCATGCTTTGCTGCTTTTAATAATGGTTAAAAAAAGTATACTCAAAAGCCTCTAATGCAAAGAAACCTCAAGAACTGTCCCTGCTCTTCCTTCATTACTGGAAGTGCTGTAGAATAATAATACTGCCCTCACACTTAAGAGAACCTTGAGCACTATTAGCTGACTAGTACGTTTACTGCTATTCATATACAGTCAACAGGAACCAGGCAGCAAAGTCAGAAGCACACAAAGCCTATCTTTACCTGAATTACACACCCAGAGGAGCTGTGGATGCCCCATCCCTGGCAGTGCTCAAGGCCAAGAGGGCTGGAGCTTTGGGCTGCCTGGGCTGGTGGGAGGTGTCCCTGCCCATGGAAGGGGGCTGGAACTGGATGAACTGAAGTTCCCATCTGACCCAAACCATTCCATGATCCTATGGTTCACCTGCATCTGTTTAAAATAAACCTTTCATGTTTTATCACAAATATAATAGTGATAATTTTGCCGTCTTCATTTCTTATTGGATGCTTTAATAGTTCACATTAATGAACAAATGCACCATAAAGCTATTACTGTTGAGCAACCCTGAACTGAATTTCAGTTTACTGCTGTATATCAGTCATCTTTGGACAAAACAGCCTTGAAGTCATGACTTTCAACTACTCCTACCAGACTTTTCATTGCTTTACATAAGACGACTTGCGTAATGGCAGATGAATTGTTTCTAAAACCAGTTAAGCTAGATTATTGCAGAAAAGAACTTAACTGACCCTTGTGTTGTATTCTCTTCCTTTCACCTGAGATTGAATTCCATGGCACAAAGTCCTATTTGGATATAATGCCCCATGGCAGAAAACTGAACAGACTTGAAACTGCTTTAAGTTCACTAGGAATGTATTTTATTAGAATAATGGATTACTTAGGGTTGGAATGAGGTGGAAGCCAAAACAAACTTTAACTAGGTGATTAACCTGGGGACTCTAGAGGGCTTTTTGCCTGGCTGGAATTCAAACACAGTAGCAGAGGATTAATATTTAATTCATGCCAACAGGTTCCTGCCTGGACTTGTTCTGCATTAACCACAGCCAGCACAATTACTGCAAATACATCACACTTCCACAAATAGGCCTAATTTTCATGAACAGTTTAGTCATCTTAGAACTTGTCTTCATTAATTTCCAAGAAAAAAAGAAATAAGCAATGTTCTAGATAGAAAAAAATAAAAATCAGATTCCTTCTTTTCAATGAAGGACACACCTGGTGTTAAAAGCATGGGCTCAGCTGGTGTCCGTCTACTCTTCTCATGTGGATTTTGTATAGAAAGTCTACAAAAAATAGAAAGTCTATATTCTGTCCTTCTGCCTCCTCCAAACGGACCTTTTCCTGGATGTGCAGTCAATTTTTTTCACCCTCCTTTAGAAAAACCCAACGCATCCTAGACATTTCTCAGAGACAAACTGTGGCAAGTTTTGCTGTTTTGGAGTTTGCTGTTTCTTCTGGAGGACCAAATCTACCAAAAATTGACAACTAGCAGAAGGAAAAATGACATGAAAGGCTTGACTGAGGAAATGAAAGAACGAACATCTTATTTAGCTCCTTCCACTTCTGGTGATCTCACAAAGTCCAGCATATTGCACAGAGATATCAGTGGCTTTTCAACATTAAAGAAGGCTCAATGTGCCATTGCTACATTAATTTCAGTCAGGATCACAAGAGCAGCAGACAGGATTTTGCTCTGCAAATTCAAGACAAAGAGGAAAAAAAAACACAAGAACTCAAGAGCATTCAGGGGTAACAATAGCTAATAATAATCTGACAATTTTAACACTGCTTTGGCTGTCAGAATGATACATAACCTTCAGTATTCTTATTTAGGATAAATGTTATACTCTCTGCTTTTTTCAGTTTAAAAAATAAAAAGAAAAAAGTAACGGACAGAGCGCCAAAATTTATTCTTGCCCATGAACGCTAGTGGGAAACGTACACAAAGCTTCCCAACCACCCACACACTCCTATAAAAATGTCTCAAGTTCTTTAAAGCACATGAGATCATCCAGCTGCTCTCTGCTTATACTTAATGTTCTTTTTCATTCCAGTTTGGTCTCTTTCACATGTTTTTCAATAAAACTCCCAAAGCCAAATTGTTTCCCTACTTTGGGTTCTAACCACAAGCTTCTTCAAGTCCCATTTTCAAATGCAACTAACTCCTTGTATTTCAACCAGTTTCCAATGCAGTGTAAGTTCTCAGCACATTTTAAAGACAAAACATACAGAACAGTGTCCGTATGATAGACATGTACAGTAATAAGATATCCAATTAGATGTTCCATCAAAAGGATTCTCATGGTCATCTTTCATTATTCAACATTCCTTTCAGTTCCAGGTACTGCACTGTATTGTATTCAACTGGTTTAACTGAAAGATATTCTGAAGTTTTGAATGAAGATTTTTCAGCACAGCATGGTATCAGGGTAAGCACACCAGAATTAAGAGAGTCTACCAAAATGCATTTCTACTTAAGACAGAACTTGTAATATTTTCATCTATTTCTTCCATGACACTTATCTGCCATTTTAGGAATGACAGAATCATTTAGATTGCAAAAGAGTTCTAAGACCAAATCCAACCATCCATCTAACATCGCATCACTAAACCACATCTACAGGTCTGTTAAATACCTCCAGCAACAGCAACTCTACCACCTCCCCAGCCAGGCTGTTCCAATGCCTAACCACCCCTTCCACGGGGCTCCTGATACTCAACCTAAGCCTCCCCCAGTACCACTTGAGGCAGTTTCCTCGCATTCAATCTCTCATCACCCAAGAGAGGAAACCAGCATCCTTATTGCTGCAACCTCCTTTCAGGCAGTTGCATGGAGCTGTGAGACCTCCCCTCAGCCTCCTCTTCTCAGACCGAACCACCCAGCTCCTTCAGCCTTCAGTTTCTTCTGAGACAACAGTGAAAAATGTAGATGTTTTCCTACACTGAAGAGCATCTGCATACGTAGATGGACAAATAGCTATTTATAAAGATAACTTAATCTATCAACAGGCATTTCTGTTTAACAGAGTTACTGAGGAAAAAAAAAAATCAAAGGCCTGTTGCCAGGCCTGAGTGGTGTATTCATTTGTTACTTCCTGCATAATCAGTATCATGTGGAAAGGACAAACTATTAGGGAACAGAAAATCAATCCATTCACTAGACAACCTAACACAGTGTCACAGAACCAGATATGTAATACCTGCATAAAGCCCTACAGACCAAAGAGATGCTTTTAATGGAGCTAGAGACTCCTTTCTAGGTAAAAAAAAAAAAACAAAAAACAAAAAAAACCCAACCCTTATATACATTGAAGCAGGTACTCAAGTACTTGGTTACACCAGCCTTCACATTTCGCATTAACTGCAAGTACAACACACGGCCTCATTTTTTACACGAGAAGGTGAGCAGGATTACTTTCTGCTCACCTTACAAAGCTCAGCATTTATTGAGAGTTGATAAGCTTGTCGTGCTGTCTTACAAGGCTAGAAGCACTAGGCTCAGTCATTTCAGTACCTTCAAGCTCACTGAAGAAGGAAACAACCATGAGAACATAACACTTTCATGAACTTGACTCTTGCTCCAGAGTGCTTTTATCAAGTGTTTTGACACCTGTGTCATTAGTAATAGACAACATCCCGAACGAATCCCATCCAGCACACCATTTAACCAATAGATAACCCATTAGCTATCCAGAAATACAGCACCTTTCCACAACAGATCTGAGAGAAACCGCGGCAGTAGGGCCGAAGCAGCAGCACGCAGTCAGACGGCTCCGCAATAGATGCCGCAAGAGCCGCCCGGCCCGCACAGAAGAGGGCGGCGCAGACACCAGAGAGGCGCGGGGCCCGTTCCTCCGCGGCCCCACCGCCCCTCACAGCGCTGCCGCGGCCCTTCCCGCGCCCTTATCACCCCGCACCCCAGGGCCAACCCGAGACGGGAGACACGCGGTTGTGCAACTGCCCCTACTGAGGGCCGCGTAACGGCGAGAGGCCCGCAAGAAGGAACCGGACAAGCGGGCGGGGCGGGGCCGAGCTCACCCCTCGCCACGGACTGACCTGGCCCCGAACTGCGGAGCGAGCAGAGCAAGACCCCGGCCCGCGAGGGGGGCGGGGAGGAAAGTACCGGAGGGGCGGGGCCCGGCCCCCGCCGTGACTCAGCGCTGCCCCCGGGGCGGGGCGGCACCACGTGCTCCGCCGGCCGCGTGACCGCCCGGTCCGCCCCTCCCCAACCGCCGGGCCGCGAGGAAGGGAGGGGGAAGCGGGGGCGCGGGCGCCCCCTGTTCCCGCCCGCCCCGTGGCGGCTGCGCTCTCACCTGCGCGGCGGGGGGCAGCTCGATCTCCATGGCGCGGGAACGGCGGCGCGGACGCGGGAACGGCGGCGCGGAGCTGTCGTGGCTCTGCCGGCACCGCCTGAGCTCTCGTTCCGACGCTGTTTGAGACGGGAACGGCCCGGGTCGGGCCGAGCCAGCGGCGACCGCCGCGCTCCGCCCCGCCTCGGTGCAGCCACTCAGCGGTGCCCGCGGAGGCGGCTCCTTTCCCGGCGGCAGCGGAGGTGCTGGGAACGCGGCCCTCCCCCGGTGCCGGCCCGGGCGGCGGGATTTTGTGTGAGGAGAGCGCGCGGCGCTCCGGCCAGCCCCGTCCGTGCCTCAGCGCGGGCGCAGCGGCGGTGCGTTCCCCAGGTGTGTGGTTTCCCCTTCTTTTCTTGTTCTGCCTAACAAGCCCGTCCCAAACCACGGCTGCGAGCCGTGGGCAGTCTGCTACGTTGACAGACACCTTTCCGGACTGTTTCTGATCGTGCCCTCCGCACGTGCTTTCCTAATACGTCACGGTCTCATCCCAAAGTACTGTAATTCCCTGGTATCTGTGGTTTCTTGTACTGTAATCCCCGCTCATACTACGGGTGTTGAAACCGTTGGCGTGCATGGCTCAGCCGGCTGACTTACAGACCCCAGTCTCCCACGTGATGCTTTCTAGAGAGATGCGGTGGAAATGCCCATCCTATCGGATGTCAGCGTTCCTCCGTCAGATGTTCCACTGGCACGGCACCGGGTTAGAAGAAAACTCGATCCCTAGGGGCTTTCCAGCACTTAAAGCGAACTCAAAAGCATGAGAGGGACCGACCTTTAACATGATCTGATAGCGATAAAAACAAGAGGGAATGTCTTTAAATTAGGAAAGGAGAGATTTTGGTTAGCTGTTAGGAGGAAATTCTTTACTCAGAAGGCAGTGAGGCATTGGCACAGCTGCCCAGGGAGCTGTAGATTCCCCCTCCCCTGGAGGCATTCACTGGATGCCTTGGATGGGGCCCTGGGCCCTGATCTGGTGGTTGGCAACCCAACCCATGGCAGGGGGTTAGAGCAGGGTGATTTGGAAGAAACTTTCCAACTTAAGGCATTATATGGCTGCATGATTCTCTTCAGTCTTACATTCCCTGGTTCTTGCCTGTGATTTAGCACAGCTGCCTATCTGAATATCATCCAGATGTATTTCATGCAGTGTTTGCTGGGTGTCATCTACATCTAGTCAAACAATGAATTCAGCCCTGACACAAAAAAAGATGGAAATCACAAGAAAACCGTGTGGAATCTGGACACAACCTACTGTACAGACATTTAGTGGTGTGGAGATGTATCACAAATAGCAGGAAGGTGGAACAACACTGTCACAGCATTACAGACCTGTGTGTTTGTCAGCTTTCTTCTTCAGGACAGAGGAATGCCATTGTATGGGAACTGCTGAACTCTGATTGATCACCTGAGGGGAGCCATGAGTCAGCCAGAGGAGCACAGCTGAAGGCAATTCACCTGTGCTGCCGGAAGGGGTGGAGCCAGGCTGCACCCCTCCTAGACCTATTTAAGAGCTGGCTACGAGTGGGGAAGGGTCTTGTCTAGAGATCTCCTCTTCTGGTGTTTTTTTTTGTAGGTGAGCCTGGCATAGGGGTAAGCCTTCCATTTATTCTCTCGTATTATCTTAGTCTACTTTGCCTAACTCTTGTTTTTTTTTGTGATTATAACATCTTAGTATCCATTGGTTATGCATTTTTAATATCCGTTGATTGTACAAGTCATTACCTGAAACACTGATTGATCATCTGGGGAAAGGACCCGGTCAGCTCTGGGAGCACAGGTGAAGGCAATTCAGCTGTGCGACCAGAAGGTCATAGCCTGGCTGCACCTCTCTGAGATCTCATTTAAGGGCTGACTGCTATTAGGGAAGGATGTTTTTCTGGAGGTTTTTCCTTGGTGATGCTTTTCTTTATAAACCTAGAATCTTCTGAAATGGGTGAGCAATCTTTTTCCTTTTCTTTATAGCTTCTTTCTATCGTGTTGATTCATCCGTCAGTGTGCTTTTGTTGTAATGCTTTCATATTGTATTGATCTGTTTCATTATTGTAGCTGTGGAAGTGACCAACCTTTCAAAATAGATAAGGAGCTTGATGCGCACAAATTGTTTTGGATATAGTTCTTTATGCTTTGTCTGTTCAGTGATGTCTTGATAATACCTTTCTTAAATAGGTAATGATGAAGATTTGATTTTATAGCTGTTTAATATGTGCTTAATAATGTATTGTGTTCCTTAGGAGTAATAGCTCACACATACCACACTGAGAAGTTGGACAATGCTTCAGAGCTGATGGGCCAAAGGCCTGTATTCCTGCTATGTCATAGTCATCAAATTATTGTAATGTCTTAATTCACTTATAGCTATTCAATAAATTACTTGTATCAGAAAGTAAGCTGGGTTCCACTTGCAATTCAAGTAGAAGAAAAATATTTGATCACTTCAGTCTGCTGAATATAGGTCTGAAAAGATATCACTGCTGTCATCCTGTCTATAGCCTGCCTGGCAGTGTGTTTCAGCCACAGAATGGCTGAAGTGGGAAGGACCTCTGGAGGTTATCTGAGCCAACCCCTTGCTCAGGTAGGGACATCCTGAGCAGATTGCCTAGGGGGTATTTTCTAAGGAAGCATTAATGTGGGAGTGATGTGATAAGTATCAGTAATTCTAAATTCTAAAAGTGTTTTTTGGAATGAAGCATGTTCTTAATAAAGTTTCACACTTCAAAGTTTCGATTGATCCTTTGGTTACCCTTTGTGCCCGTTTTTAAAGCTCCTTTGTAATATAACCAAGTAATGCGAGGTTAAGACACTGTTTTTAACAGAAAATCGAAGTTTTCAATTGTAGGCAATTGCTTAGCTCATGTGGTTTGAGGCTGAGGTGTTGCTGTAGGTCCTCTCCAGAGTGATGTAGTATGCCTGCATAGAGTGTTCACAGTGCTTGTGCTGTGCTAGTTCAACTTGCAATGTACAGCAGTGGTTGTTTTGCTTTTTGCAATTGCCTCACAAGGTGCAAGGGCATGACTGACTTATTTGCATCCACCTGTTGCAAGTGGGCGTCTACCCAAAAATGTAGAATGTGCTTGCTTTAGTTACGTGAAATCCATTTGAAGAAAGAACCTGTAATCTAAGTAGGCTGATGATATGCATGTTTAGTAACTCTATGAGGTACAGTGGAAGCACTTGACTTGCAGTGGAAGTTAAAATGCATCCATGGAGCCACTAAATATACTGAGGGCATCTAAGCAGAACACATACTGCATGTGTGAATGAACAAGCTGTTTTGAAGTAGCTCTCGCAATACCATGTCTACAGTTCCAGGGAGGGGTAACACAAGGTGATGATAAACAATCTCCAGTGGAAAACCAGAGTCAAAGCTGTATTTTGGTGTGCTTTGTAGTACTTCAGTTGTATCTTGCGGTCTCTGGAGGATCTGAGCTCTACAGCAGAAATTGGTGTCACAGTTTAAAACTCTTTTGAGTAGAGCTGCTCCCAGCTCAAGACCCCATGCTAGTGATGTTTTTTTGATTTATTTTTTTTTTAATACTATAAAAGAAATAGAAAGCGAAAGATAGAACACATTAGCACAAAATGAGTAATGCACAATGTCAGTCCCTGAAAAATTGCCCTGAAACTATGAAGGTGTATTTTCTCTATGTTTTATTTAATAGAAAGGAAAATAAAAGCACACGGGAATCTTAGGTATTGGTGTGGATTGTATCATAGAGCAGAAATTCTGTGTGAAGGTAACCAGCTTGATTAGAGCCTGGGGTGGAGAAAGAAAAAGGGCACTTTCTGGCCAGGCTAGATAAAGAGTGTTGACTATATATTTCATTTGTGTTCCTTACTTAATTTCTTTTCTCCTTATCTTCACACCTTGAGCTCAGGCAGACCAGTGTTTTTATGCTCCTTTTAAAATGATAGGGAAAAGGAGAGATTAGGCTATGTTTTTAGTTAATGATCTATTAACATTTTGATGAAGTTATTTCTAATGTCTCTGCATAACATTTTATATTATCTTGCATTAGAATAATTATGAAGCCAGAAACTTCACAGTGCCACCTACTGCTGAAAATGTGTATTTTAAGACCTGACTAGTTTGAGCAACAAAGAAAAATAGTGTTGGCACGTAATGTTTCAAACATCTGAAAAATGTCGGAAACGCATCCTGATTTGCTGAGTGAATTTAAGTAACGCTGAACTTCTAAGTTTAGAATCAACTCATGGGTTTTTACTGAGGTTATAATGAGAAATGACTCTCAGGATCTGGGGTTTTGTGCTATATAGAACTTTTGTTTGTGTTATGTTTTTTAACAAAGCCTTATTTTAAAATGAGTCCCTCTGATAATATTAGAAAACACTGATGAAAGATTCAATGAAACAAAATTCATTTTTAACTTAAATTTTTAATTTTTAACAAGGAAATGTCCTCTGTTTTACAGAGAGGCCTTAAGGAGATATAAATGAAGAACCCTGGAATCAGCATATGTGGCACACACTCCATTCCCTTCTTACTTTGTGAAGCTGTATGATGGACCACGGATTGCCGCTTGGTTGTTGGAGAAGTTGGTATGTCCTCAGCCACGGTGGCTGGAATTCATCTTCCCTAACTCTTACAATATATAAGTTAGATGAAGTTAATGTACAGCTTAAAGTGCTGTAGTTGGCTCTTTCTTCACTTCTTAAAGAAAATCCTATCTCAATAATACTGCTGGAATAGCATCCAAATACCTTTTACATTTTTCTGTGTCCCAATCTTTAAGTATTGATTACGATCTCATTCCCTGGAACTATGGTAATAAGAGAAGTGATAGGATTTTGTTCATAAATATGAATAGCTAGGGTGTAGATCTTTATTTGTTCTTCCCCAGGAAAGCTCAACATTAAACTTGGCTCCAAGGAGTCAGAAATGTTTAACTTCTACTGGTACTTGTCTCAGCCTGTAGAATAAACTGATGCTTTGAATGCGTGACTATCAGAGTTTGTCCTATTGTATAGCATGAACAATTAAACATTCTTAAATGTAGAAACTAATTTCTTTTCAAGTTGATAAATTCTTGAAAACAATGTGTTTAAAACAGGTAAAAGAGGTTGTAAAGACAATTTAGCCACTTTGTGGTAGTATTTTGGAAGCCTTTAAGGGGAACTCTGTAGAACTCCTTTTTTCCATTCGCAGCGGAGATGGACTGCTTTTGTGATGGTATTAACCCACTGTGTAGGGTTATAGAATCATTAAGTTGTAGAAGACCACTAGTCCAAGTGTTGTACTTAATTTTGCAGCAGTAGACTGATCTAATCATCAGATAAAAATTGTCAGAAGAATTTTTTGTAACACTGATGAACATGCAGTTCTGAGTGCCCACTTCACTGATGTTTGACAGTAACCAAGTTAGCTTGGTTTTTTTTTTTTTTTTAAAGAAAAAGAACTTTTTGTAGTTGTTGAACTTGTCATGCCTTTCATGCAGTTAATACGTTGACTTTTTGGAAAGGTCAATTAAACAATTTTTTTCTAGTGTACTTTCTATGATAATTCTGTATTCCTTGTCAGGCTGAAAGTTGTTTAGTCGTCTGTGCTAACAACTGTCTTACATTGCAAAGTCCCCTACAGACTGGGGAAAATTCAGGAGCCACGTGGCCTTCTTAATCTGAAACTGAACATTGTATTATTAAGGGAAGAAAAACAAAGTATTGATGATATCCTACAAGGTCCAGTGTGGCAGAGTGCATAGTCTGTGGCCCTTCTTTCTATAACCTTTCAAAACTGTGTCTTTCCAAAAGAAGTAACAAGCAGCAAATAGGGTCGTTCCTCTGAATGGGTAGGGGAGCTCAATCATGATACTAAAGCTTTGTGTTGTCTGCCCCAAATTCCTGCTTTCTTGAAATGCTGTTGGTGCCTACTCCTCTTCCTTGGTCAATTGTAATTCATCTGGTTCTTCTTGCTTGGTTCTCTCACTGTGGACTCTGAACTTCTAGTGTTTATTTGTGTCAGTCTAAATAATTAGCAGCAATAGGGTATCTCAGAAACTTGGAAAGGTTGAAAACATTCTGCTTCTTTCCCAAAGAAAGGTATAAACTCAAATCATGGAGCAGTTGTTTTTTCTTTTAGCTTTTGTTTAATTTAAGTTGCGTATTTTTGTCCTGTTCAAAACATACCATTATGTACACAGTGTGCCCACCCATGAGCCTCATTCCTAATCTTGCCTGTTAGTGTGCTATATGGAGAGTGTAACAAATGGATCTGGGTATGAATGAAGGATGTTTTGGTAACTAATACTGAGTAGTCAGTGTGGTCCTCAGCAGTTCGCGCACGCGTGTGTGTGTGTGCGCGCCCATCCCTACCTTTTACTTAAGTATATGGTAGAGATAGGGAGGTTAACATTTGAAAGAGTTTCTGAGGAAATGAGAACCAAGCTTGATTCTTAGAATGTAAGTGCAACTCTTATTTTTATGCATTATTTTAGGATTTGTTACAAGGGTGATTTGGTGGCTGCAGAAGGATCTCTGGTAGCCTGTGACCTGTTGTTTTTTGTTTTTTTTTTTTTGTTTTTTTTTTTTTTACTTGCAATAAGTATTCTCTTCCAGAAGTTGTCCATTATGAGTTCCCCTTAATCACCCTTAAGGTTTGGGACAAGTTAAATGTGTGTATTTCTGAATAAATGTGGCCCTCCAGCCACTGATTATTTTCCTGGATTTTTTCAGAACTTTCTCATTTATCTTTGTCTTTTTGATAGTGCTGTGGGTGGAAATTAATATTAAAGGCCGAAATCATAAAGAAAATGACTTAACCTCCTGCTGTTCTAGATTCTTGCATGGAACTCAAAATTACTGTTCTTTTGCCTTGCCGTATCCTGTGCAAACTCATTTCTAGTGGCTGGGGAGAGGTAGGAGAGTTTCCCACCGCTTTATTTTCCAATTATTGCAGGCTATCTCTCTCGCTGAGAAGCTGCTTGTATTACTCATGCAATCTTTATCAATTTGCTTGATTCTAGATCAAAACCACTACTTCTGGGGTGCTTAACTTCTTTATACATCATCTTTAATTCTCTCTTCACTGCTATCAGAAGGTTTTTGCAAAGTACAATTGTACATGTCAGGAATATGCTGAAGTTTAATGTATTCATTGGGAAAATAAGTAAAAATGAGTCTGAACAACTATACCCTTACCTGTCATACTCTAAATATCTATCATATCCTCACAGTTCAATGTGTGACACGTCTTTGCAACACAGCATTGATATTCCCAATATATGACAATGTACAGTGAGCCATGTTCTGGAGAACCCTATAGGAGAACAGGAGCAGCAGTTTAGTAGTTGGCAGGATGAGGCAGCTGGCCTGTGAGCAGCCTGGGAGCTTCTCAGGCAAATAGCTTGCTGCTGGCAGGATGTCATTAGTGGCAGCAGGATGACATAAGGAGGCAGGAGACGCAACAAAACTGCATATGTGACTGGCAGAAGAGTAGTGTCTAAGAGTCCCAAGGCCCACTTGATTCTATCCTCATTTGATTTTCAGCTGCAGGGCTGGTGACTTTGACACTGTTAAGAGTTAATTGCGGTTAATTGCGCTTAAGGGAGTTGCCCTACTTGTTCCCAGAAAGCCATAAAGCAGTCGCACTACTTTTGCAGCCCCTGTGTGTTAAACGAGGACACCCTGGTAACAGAAGCCTGTGGAGTCTCATGTTTGGCACTGGTGGCTGAGAGAGGTGGCTGCCTGCATTCAGGGGACAGGTGGTCCATAAAGCAAGAGAAGTTATGGCTTGCTTATCAAAGCCAGTCTGAGTTTTTAGGTAAGATTTTCGTGAAAAATGGAACATGTAATCATGATGTAGATTTTCTTTTTACATCTGCTGTTTCTCTTCAGCCATTCCTTTTCAGAATTTGTCTGAACAGATCACTCAAGTTTGCACAGCATAAGCAGTCAAAATATTTGTTGCTTGTGGTCCTAAACCTTCCAGATGCTGAGTGGTTGCTATGCAAATTTCTAGTATTATTCACTCGGAACAGAAATCATACTTATGAGAGATTGATGCCACAGATATACTTTGTTTTTTCTTTTGAAAGCTGGCGAGGTGCTTTTTTAACAAATGTTCCTGAGTTCCACGCGTGTCGTCACACATTGTGATGATAATTTGTGCTATAATTACAATAAGTGTATCACCATAATTCTAAAAAAGTATGGCAGAATGCAACCATTACTCCTTGACCCTGCATTGATCGTAGATGATTTCTTGTATTCATTTATTGATATTCAATCCAACCATTTTCAGCCAAATGACTTGTTTTCAAGCTCACAAAGGCTGTTTCTGAAAGAATATAGTGTGTGTGTTATATTAGCTTTCACACAGCTTGTAAGTGCAACAAGAGAGCTGGAGAGGCATTGTCAGATGAAAACAAGTCAATGGCAACATGGATGATTTTCTTAGATGAGCCAAATAAAGCAGAAAATTCAGGCATGCACTGGACTAATATAACTTGTGATGTTTAGGAGCTCTGCAAGTCTTTGTCACTTTGCAAATTTAACAAGAATAAGAGCTTTTCTGGAAGTGAGATTTTTACTGTTGCTCATGCACAGAACTTTTTCTCTTCTAATATAGCCAACTTACTGGCTATATGAGCTGGCTAGCATTTCAGCAAACTAAATTCCTGGTGCTCTGCCTGATTTCCTTGGAAAAACTGAAGCTGCTTTTAAGGAGGTTCTGTGAGAAAACACAGAAGAATTAGTTTTGCTAACTTTAGCCTGCTTATATGGGGAAGACTTGCAGATGCCCTCAGGCATGAACTTGGTTACATAAAGAGTAAGAAATACAAAATAAATCATTCTTTAATTCTAAATTGCATTATTTGATGTAATAAGAACTTCCAGACCAGATCAAATCTAAATTAGTTGCCTGACAGTGGTAATTCCCAGATGTCTCTGAGGAAATTGCCCTATTCTTCAACCTCCTTTCCCACCTCCACCAGTATAATGGATAATTATATAACAACCTGACTACAGGGGAAGTTATTTTTTACCCTCAGGCTGGTGGCTGATTTATGCCCTGAACTGAGAACATTTATATCCATTATGAATTTTTATCGGGTCCAATCTAATTCCCCACATAAATGTATGAATATGTATGTATAACCTTTTACTAAATCCTGCTAAGCACTTGGCATCAATGATACCATTTGCAGCATATTTCATGTGCAGTGAACTTATGCCAATTTTAAATATATTGCCTTTTACTTTTATTACTGCAATCAGTGCTTGCTTGGGGAATGTTTGGATGCCAACAAGAGTGGCATCTCCTTCTGCACTTGCCCTGCTTTGAGAGCTGCAGAGAGCAGTGAGATCACACCTTGGCCTCCTGCAGACTGGACCACTCAAGTAACCTCAGCCTCTCCTTTTGCTAGCTTTGCTGCCCTCCTCTGGACACTTTCATGGACCTTAATATCCTTTCTATATTGTGGAGGCTGGAACTGCGTGCAACTGTATGAACTGTCTTCAAGCTGAGATCACCCCAAAATTAGATATAGAGGGAGACTCGTCTCTTTTGACTTTGTCTGTGTCTAATGCATCCCAAAATGCCTTTTGCCTCTTGACTGCCAGGGCAGGCTGCTGGCTCATGTTGAGCCTGCTGTTACCAGCACACCCAGGTCACTTTCTGCAGAGATGTTCTCCTGACACTCATCTCCATCTCTGCCTGTATTAGGCATTGCTGTGTCCCTGGTGCAGCACTCAGCATTTTCGTTTTTTGAACCTCATGCTGTGGATGATTGCCCAATGCAAAATCACAGAAAGTGGACAGGTTTTGACTAGAAGTGAAGGAAGATGGGACAGTCTGTAGGGAAGACTATTGTATATTCACAATACTGTAGATCGTAGGAAAGAAACAACATAAATTGCTTTACTTTATTCTAGCAAAAGTGAGTGTTACCAACAGTGTCTACAATTATAGTAACCTGAAAGGTGAGGTTGACAATAGAAAGGTGTACCCTTGAAAATCAAACCTTGAATTAGTACCTGAAATGAAAAGAGGCCATGAGACAGACTCAAGTAGTCCGTGTATGAAAATCCTTAAGTTTGTGTCTTCATAACATCAAGTCAGTGATGAAATGGCATTAAGCTGAATGGGGATGTACTCAGAGCCAACAGACATTCAGAGTGATTGTGTTAGAGGGCAGGATCTGAGAGGCAATACTAACGTAAAAGAACTTCTGTGAGTAGGATATCCGCGGATAAAGCCACAAAGTTAAAATCTGAATGTAAATGTTTCAGTTTGGGAGTGCTGAAAAATCGTCTTCTGTTGGTTCACTTAACTAATATAATGAACAGTTGTTATATTATCCAGTTTAAAATTTCCCTGCAGCTCAAGGTAATTTAGATCTGAGATTTTGGCTCAACTCCATTCCTAGCCTGTACTCAGTATAAATTATTGCCCTAAAAACATGACATGTTCAATTTATCCTCCATTTTAAATGGCTGAAGAGTACATGCATAATTCTGTGCATGCCCCACTTTCTGTAATCTACTGTGACAAACAGACCAATTGACTGAAACTACTAGGTAAGACACTTTATTTTAGTCATGAGCCCACACCCAGCTGAAGTTTAAATACCAAGTAAAAATGACTTTTGAATTATTTGACTTGAATTAATGCCAAATTCAATCTTATGTGGTCTCAGAGAGGAAAAAAAAAGTATTGGAATAAAACCAGTGATTTATGTGTTAGGAATATAAGCAGCAATTGAAGTAACAGTTGTGGATCACAATGAAAAATATGACATATATATATATTTTTTTTTTGTGCTGTTGTGATTGTGGGATTGGGAACTTGGTGATGTTTTGATACAAAGTTGAGGACCTTCATTCCCAGTTCCATCTACTATCAAAAATTCTGGCCAGGCTCTGTGTGCCATGCTCCACTACATTGTTCTCTATTGTCCAGTAAAATATAAGATGACAAATATTCTCATTCTGGAGAGAAAAGTCTGAAGTAATTGTATCACACGTGTCTGAAAGAAATCATACATTTTCTAACTCAAAATAACTGTGCTAAGAAATGTATCCAGAAATGCTGCACCTTTGTGTTGAATTTTGATCTTCTGGCTCAGTTTCAGTTTTGTCCATTAGTGCCATGAGTTCAGATGTAGGAAAGTTAACTTGGCAGAAATCTGGGCTGCCTAGAATTTAATCAGTGTTATTCATCCCACAGGGGTAACGTTTTCTAGGATGATTTTGTGTTCTGAAATACTACTCTTTTTCTTAGAGTTTTTGTTACTATGTAGCAAGCCTTGCTAATAAAGTCATGTTTGTTTGCCATTTGCTAGTTCAGGACATCAGCAAGACAACTTTTTAGCTGTACCTACTCACTCCAACATTCAACTCAAGCTAGGAGAAGTGGCTCAGGAGTAGTTACTTAAAAAGCTTGGTTTTGTTGTTCTGTTTGGCTGCTTGTACCAAGGGAGACTTTGAATACTGAAGTCATAGACAGGTCTGACTCCTTGTATCTGTTTATGTAATTTTGTCCTTAGCCAGAGACCTATTCTCTAATTTGATGTTTCTCAGTGGATTTTTTTTTTCTGAATTACCATGCCAAATGGTTGTCCACTTTAGTTTTTTCATAGGAAGGCACCTGTTCAATTTCAGATACTTTTCAGTCTGTTCCACTGGTCTGCACTCCTCCTCAGAGAGCCTTGAGCCTTCTTCATATTTGAGGTTGCCAGCTCTCTTTTTTTTTTCTTTTTCCAAACAGCCAATTTTGTTCTGAAGCTCTTATGACTGAGCCAACTTTCATTCCTTTCATAAAGGGATACTCTCTTGTTATTGCAATTGAGGAATTCTGTAAGAGGCTTTTCATGTCTCCAGGGAGTTATGTACATTAAAAGCTTGCATTAGGCTCCAACTAACATTTGTTCATGCAGTATTCATTTATTGGCAAATTGCATTTGTTTCTGCTATTGATACATACTTGTAAGTTTATTTCTAATGCTGCAGTTACATGATAATACATGACTGAGTAAGATATATGCTCTGTTTGAGTAACAGAAGCAGCTAGATGCCTGAATTCAGTGCAGTGTACACTGCCATCTTGTGTTCTGAAGTTCTAGTGAATATAAAAATGTGCAGTATACACTGTAGCCTTTCGCAAAATAGGTACTGGCTATATTAGTGGAATATGCAAGATATTTGTTGTCTTTCTAGTAAAATACAAATATCACTGATAAATCTGAACTTGTCAGTTTGAAGGATCCATTTCTTTTAATTAATGATTTATGGGCATCTTGGACAAAACAGAAAAAAAAAAAAAACCCAAAAACCTGAAGTTGAAAATTTTGCTGCAGCCAAGCCATTCTGCATTCTCCTTTCCAGCAATGAGGTTCAACATGGGCTCCAAGGAATAGGTCTGTTGTAAGGCAGGCTCTGAACTGGTGTAGTGTTCCCAGACTAGCTGTCTGCCAAATGCTTTTTTTCTGCAGAAGGGGTGTGTGATAGAAAAAAGGGTAGACTTGTATTCTTAGCTGGAATATCTGTTTCTCTTTGGAGCAGTTGTCTTCAGAATCTAACTGGATCATCCCTAAGGCAGTGCCAGTATGCACCAGAGTACTGGCTAATTAGCCTGAACGAGGACCTACATTGACACTTACTTAAAAAATGAAGAAAAAGAATCTAACATCTCTGCCCTGTACTGTTTATTCAAAACAGATTCAAAACAAAAAAGTGACAGATCTTGGTGGATGAAATAAGTACTGCTTGCTCTTCCAGTAAAAATAATTCTGTGCTTATCAGAGAAGTGGAGTTGTACGTGCGTACTTCCAATTCCTTTCACTGTAAACAAAAAAAACCCAAACACATATGTATATTTTGCTCTGCCTCATTTTTTTTTTATTAATTCCAGTTTCTTCATGTAGATGCTCATCAACAAAGGTTTTATAAAATCCAGATAATGTTGCCTGAAATGAACACAAGCAAAAAAAGTGGAGCCAAAAATTTTTAACTAAGCTTGGAGACTGGGGCAGGGCAAGGAATACTACAAGCATATCATAGCAGCAGATGTCGTGGTAGAAAGGTAGAATGGCAGAAAACAGTGGCAGGAGGCCCAGCAGAGAACGACTCTTGGCCTTACTTGTGCATTAGTTCTGATTGGGTTTGCTGCTTTCTTGATACCTTCTATTTCACCCATTTGGCATTCCTTAGCTCTTAGTTTATGCATGCTTTCATTTAACATCCAATATGAATTTCCACTTCTGAAAGGCAAATGGTTATGGCATCTGATATGACTTGTGCATGCAATTCTGTCTCCCAAGATTTCTTTTTATGGCTTAAATGTGTAATAACTGAATTTAAACAACTTCTGTCTCTTGTGAAAGGAGCAGTTAGAATGTTTCTAAAGAGCTTTTGTGCCTGTGACAATACTTTCATCATACTTTACTTCCTTTCGTGCTTGCCTTCAAAAGGCAGCATGTAGTTGTGATTGCATAATCCTGTTTCAGTAAGTTTGGAGTTAAAGCTTTTTGTACACTGCAGTACCACCTCTGGGCTTTATCCAGAAACTATATTTCAGAGAAAACGTTTCCAGTGTAGACTTCCATGATCCCTTTTAGGAACACCCTGTGACTTCAAGTCACAGTCATTGTACAGAACTGCAAATGCCAAATGCAGCTGTGACTATCCAAGTTTTCAGTGCTCTGAAGATTTCAGAATGGTTAGAGAAAGAACGAGGTCAGAGAACAGTAGATGGAGTTTCACTAAGCAAAACTTCAGGCATTTATTTGGTTTTTTTTTTTCTCCTGTAATTAAGCTTAACATTTCTAAGTTTTTCCAGTGGCACAAAGCCAATTTTACTATTGAGGAAAAAGTTGTTTGAAGAGAGATCTGTGACAGAGCACAACATAATTAGGCCTTGAATTTAAAGTTACCATTTTTTTATTTACTGACAAAACTGCCTTTCCTTTAAAGTGCCCATCTGTAGGACTGTAAATGTCAGTGGAAAAGCCTCTGCTTAGCTTGTATTTTGTTACCAAGAGCAGCTGGCCATTTGCTGGGTGAAAGGAAAGTTGTGTTTTGTTGTATTTGGAAGCAAAGGTTAGGAATACCACACCCGAGTCCTTGTGAATGATACGTTTGGGTTGTGTCTGACCAAACAGTGTCTTGTTAACCCTCCTTGCTTGGTTTACCAGCTCTCCTCAGGTCAGAATCCTGTATTACGCAGTTTCAGATGTTGTTCATGTGGATATATTGTCTATTTTGCTGTCCCCAGTTGTGGTCAGAGATGAGGTCTTGGGCTACAGCTTCAGGCTTGATGGCAGCACAGGAAACGAGGATGCCATGCTAGCTGGAGTTCCCAGATCCTGGGCTGGGACTGCTCACAAAGCCTCCAGTAGATAAAGCTTGCTGCTAGTGCATGTGGCTGACAGCACATCAGCAGGCACTTCTGCAGATAAACCTCTGTCCTCAGAGAGTGCTCTGGTACTGGGTTTGAAGGCAGCAGAACCACTGAACCTGCTGCAGGGATTGATAGAGCTGTGGAGAGGGATGACAAGTTCACAGCAGAGGCATTGATTCAAACAAGCTCAGTGCTCCATAAATCTAGAGATGTTTGTGCTCAGGAAGGCTTAGGAATTGTGGGATATGTAGTATCACCAGTAAGAGAAATCTGAGGCTCTTAATTTTCCTCTTTACATTTTTTTACAGTGTTAGAAACTGGTTAGAAGCTGTGATACAATATATTTACACAATATAACAGAAGTGTTTTAAAATTCTTTCCTAATAAACAAATGTGCACTTCAGCTAACTTAACTAACATAATTGCTAGAAGTCTTTATGGAACATATGTGCTATGTCTCTGTGTTCTCTGTGACCAGAGAGCTCTTCATTGACAATGCAGTGCTTGCAGCACTGATCCTTTTGTTAGAGAGTTTGAATGACATATTGAGCAGTACATAAGGAAATGTAAACATCTCATTGGAGGAATAATGCAGAAATGGTCCCTTACCTTTTAAAGAAAAAAAAAAAAACAAACACAAGAAAAATTCAGGTTAGTGACTCAAAAATAGGCATATCAGCAGTGTCTTGATCTCCTGTGTGTCAGAAGCATTACCCTCTACATGGCAGTAAAAATTTGGTATTTAAATAGGAGTAGGGCAGTCTTGGCCTGAGCTTCTTTGTACCCTGATGTCCATGGCAAGTGCTACTGTTGTCACAGCAAGACAACATCTTGATAAATGTCTCAATTTTGTCTCTCCCTCTGCTAAATTTATTGTAGTGATTTATTCTTCCTTCAGTCACAAGGTTGTACTGTCATCCTTAGCTGCCCTTCTCAGACTAATCCATACGTTGGCCAGGAGGGAGTGCTCTAGCAGGGCTGCCAACGCTATTATCCCTGAGTCTTAACCGGCCCTGTTCCAGCAAGCTTGGGAATGATTGCCCTGAGGTTTCTCATCAAACTGCTTCCAGCTCACAAGAACACGAGAAGTCACTCAGTGCTTTTTATGCCTAGTCACTTGGTATATTTACAGTATTACTTTCTTCCTCGAAGTTTGGCACTGCTTTCTTTTCCCCCACTTTCTGTTTTGCGATTGTTTCCCTGCTCCTAAACTTCCCGTGCTTCAGTGCTGAGGAGCCATGCATACAAGGGCAGTTTGTTTTTTAACTTCTCAACATACAAAGCATGTTGTGTTAAAGAGAAAATGAATTCTGTTTTTCTCTCACACGTTTGAAAATATCTACCTTCTTCAGTGATATCATTGCATGTAATGGAGCAGTAAGCTGGTCCCCTATCACACAAAGAAAGCTGTAGAGATTAATTATCTCACAAATATTTTGGGGAATCAAGCAGTTCACCCATTTGTGCTGCTCCATTTCCCATGTTTTCAGCTGAAAGAACATGCTGCTGTCTAAATTGATGGCATCCTTTTCAGCTGAGACCAGCTTAATCTATTTTCTGTTCTTCAGAAAAGGAGCTGCCTTTGTTATCCCTTGTATGCACCACATTTCTCTATTGAAACAAAGCACTGGTGAACAGCACTGGCTTGACAGTGCCTGAAACTGGAGTCCTCAGGTCTGGTGCAGCACAGCAGTAAGACCATTTAGGGTGCAAATTCAGCAGTATGAGCTTTAATTTTATGTACTTAATTAAACTTCCCCACTATGCAGAAGAATTCAAATCACATCATTGTAAGGAAGGAAGCAAAAATTTAAAAGGGTAAAACCCACAAATGACCAGTAATTTCAGAAGTGAAAGGAAGGCAGCCTTACAGACTGCCTTAGCCACTCATGGTTTGTCTGCTTTAGCAGTGGTTGCTTACTTATATCTAATGATGCTTTTTAATAGCTCCTGCCTATGGCTGTCCACCCTGCCCTTCTCCAAAAAGGCCTTATTTAATAGTTTATTTATGGCCTCGAATATTCAGGGAAATTACCACTCATTCCTTTTCATTCCTTGTAATTTGCAAAATTCTGTAAATCACCCCCTTTCAGTAGCATCTCTCATGTTAAAACTGTGTTTTAATAACTGTAACTTATCTGCATCTGAGCAGAAATGTTGCTGTCACTCACACAAATACTCAGTTCAGCTGCCCTTCGCTCTTGGCCTAATCTGTAATTGAATCGATGTTGGTTTTGTTTCACAGAAGGAACTTATTTACTTCTTGATCTCATTACTGCTGCTTTACATTGTCTCCTACTTCTTGTTCTTGTTTCTCAGAGCAAAACTAAAGAGCTTAGACCCAAGTGTTGAAAAAGGAGGATGAACTAAGGTGTGGTAGTTGCGCACTTCAGCCCAAAACAAAAGGCAAATGTTACAGTGATGTGCAGTGTAATGATAATGTATGCAGGCCTGGTATAATGATAATGACACTGATGGCAAACCAGGAAATCCCATCTCGGCTGTGGTTAGCCACGTGCATGCAGCACCATGTGGTGTGCTCTGCTAACCAGACATGGCTCCCTGTTCATAGTTCCGTGCCTCCGCTTCCTTCTGATCCACTCTTGAGACAGCAGATCAAGAGAGAGCATTAGATGCTCAGTTCCCCCACCTGTTTCTGTCTACACACTTCCTGACTTGCTTAATCTATTCTCATCAACTTTCCATTAGTAATTACCTTTATAGGATAATTGTGCTACCGTGTGGGAGGAATTATGGGGTAATATAAGAGCATACAAGAGAATGATATAGATATTATTGAGAAAACGTTGTCAGTTTTTTCTTATTCTAAGCTGCAGATGCTTAATTCTTCTTTGATATCTATTTCCATAAAGATAATGAAAAAAACTTGGGTTTTAAGCAAAGGGAAAAAATGCCAGTTGTCACAAATAAGAAGAGGAAAATGACGAAAGCAATGGAATTATGTGACAGAAGCCTCAATAAAATCCAACGCTTAATTCAAATACAGCTCACATTTAAAGTGTGGTTTTTTGTTTTCTGGTTTTTTTTTCATTTTAAAGAATCACAAGATTACTCAATTTGAGAGCAGTTTTTGTATGGTATATTCAAACACTCCCCTTGTCCCAGATATGGTGTTTACACAATTGCTTAATTGTGTGTCTGATGTTGCATACCTTGGTATTCCCTAAAGCACACTCAGGTAATTGTCTTAAAATGTAATAGACACTAGGAGATAAAGTTCCTTCTCATTAAATGCTGAGTTTGGATTTGTTTGTTAAGCTGCCTTGCTATCTGATTCAGGAAGCTTTTTTGTTGCTTTTGTTGTTGCTGTTTGTTTGAGTGGGTCTTTTTGTTGTTGTTTGTTTGTTTTCTTTTGAGCTAGCTACAATAATCAAGTGCTCTACCTTTAAGTGAAATGTTAAACTTGGTTATCTGGTAGATGTCCATTTTCCACATTAAAGAATTCTGTAATAAGATTCAGTTGAGAACTGCACAGATACACTAAGCTTTTCAATACCTTTTTCATATTTTAATTACACAAGTGAAAATCCAACAGACTTAAATTGCATTCCATCACCTCTAGTCCTCTCCATTCCATTGTATTTCTCCTCTTTCTGAGATGTTATTTCTCATCCTGACAATGCAGAGCTCTTGTCACTCCTACAGGCTTCTCAAGAAGATGCGAGAGAGAGAACCATAGAATCCTTGGAGTTGGAAGTGACCTTTAAAAGCCATCTAGCTAAACTCCCCTGCAATAGAACAGGCATACCTACAGCTCGATCAGGTTGCCTAGGGTCTGATCCAGCCTTGCCTTGGAAGTCTGGAGGGATGGGGCATTCACCACATCTCTGGGCAGTCTGTGCTAGTGCCTCACCACCCTCACTGTAAAAGACCTTTTCCTTATATCTACCCTCTTTAAGCTTGAAACAATTTCCCCTTGTTCTGTTGCCCCAGACCCTGCTAAAGAGTTTGTCCTCTTCTCTATAGCTCCCCTTTGGATATTGAAAGGACTTGAGTTTTTGAAAGTTTTTAAAAAATCTTTTAACTTTATTGGAAGTTTTGGGTTTCTAACTAAAATATAAGAAACATTCTTTTCCGCAATACAGTGTGTATGTTATATTACTGGAAGAGATACGACAAGAGTTATTTACTCCAATACTATGTACAGGGACATAAGTAAGGGAAATATAGAATTAAGCATGTGCTTTCATTGGTAATTTCTTTGAAATTCTGGAAATTGTGGCAGATTGGGAGAATTTTAGTGCATCAAACTGCATACTTAGATTATTTAACAAAGTGCTATAATTCAGTCTTGCTTCCAGTATTTCCCCTGATGATGTGATGTGATATATGTTGAGATCCTAGTTGTATCCTGAGTTGATCTCAAAATTCATACACATTGGAACACAGGTGACAGGAGAGTGCCAGGATATAGCACTGCCAGAGGAAATTGTTGAATATGATTAGTGTTTACTACAACCAGATTCTTTTGAATCATGGAACTCTTCTCTGTTGTCTGCTGACTACCAAAGCAATACATTTCGGGAAAGAAGGCATCTTTCCTTTCCAAACGCACATAACCTACACAAATGAAGAAAGAATCATCATTTTATGAATTAAATGTCTCAAAAAGAAACTACAAGTTCTAGTCAGGATGAACTCATAAACTGAACTGAAAGTGGTCATTCTCCAAAGTGGATTTTCACTGTTGCAATGCTTACCATCAGACTCTTCCAAAGAAGGGCATAAAACTGGAATGAAAAATGAAAGTTCTCGAAGTAAATGAAGAGAACTGAGCATCTCTGACTTACGAGAGTAAGTCATCAAGATAAAATGCAGGTGTACAGGAGCTACAGCAGGCAAGAAAGCATTCAGGAGGCAAATAGTTTCCATAGAGGCTCCCTTGTCATGCTGGGCAATTGTATTTCACTTTAATTGACAGCTCTGTTAAAGAAGGGGAAGGAGAGAAATTCTTGGGGCAATAAACAGGAGCGTGGAAACCACACTTGAGCTCCTTTGGGTAACACCTTGAGAGCTAACTGTCTGTAAATGTCAAATTATGCTTACTTCCACCAACAGAGCCACAGGAAGCCATATGTGGTAAGTTTATTCGGTTTTACTGAATTGCCTCGGTAAACAAATGCAGAAACTGTATCTCTTGACAGGCTTTTGACATACATTATGGAAGGGTTGAAAGATGGCAAGGATGTACACCTCCTCACAGTGCTTTCTTCCCTTCATCTGGATGCAACAGGACCATTGTTAGAATAGATTAAAGAAAGTAAAATAAGAATTCATTGAGAACTTGCAAAGCACATATGCTATAAACTTATCTGCCACTCTTGTTACCAGTGATGGAGTTTAAATGGATTTACTACCAGAAGTAAACAGAATAAACAAATAGAAATTTGTTTCATTCAGTTTGCAAAGATCTGCTTTGAATTGATAGATGTAGAAACGCACCCACACATATATCTAACTATTTATCAGATACATTTCTTGCAAGCAAAAGATGGAATAGGTAAAATAGGTCTGACATGGATAATAGTAGTATACTACTTCTAACTGCCCTGGGACACCAGTGGAAGGCATGGAGAAGTTGTAACCATTTCGCAGTGGAGTCAATATACATTTTTTTAATATGTCATTGACAAGGGTTCAGCACTTGCTTCTCAGCGATCAGCTCTTGTTCAGGTATAGACATCTAGGCTGTTCTGACCATCTTGTTGATTGAAAGCTGAAATAGTTGAAAATGTAACGAGAGAGAGCTAACTGCTGTGTACAAAAAAAGTCTGCATTTTTTACATGTTAAAGAGATAACATACTGCCCACTAACCTTTTCTATATAGGAAAGTCAGCTGCTAGTTGGAGACCTCTAGATAAGAGGTTTCATTCATGGTCCAAGCTCTGTAGATTTTTATCTGTTTTATCCTAGTTTCAGTTCCTCCTGTCCTTGTGTAAGCTTTCCATATCCTGACCTTTGTCAATGGCTTGAAGTCCTGCAGGCTTCTCCCTAGCTGTGACCTTTGAGACCTGGGCCTTTCTCAGACTGTAGTATTGAATCCTGTATCTTAAGTCTCCTATTGCCATAAGCTGGTAGTTGATGGATGGATGGATGCGTTGCCTTTCCCTCAGGGTCTCTGCTTACTCTATAAAAATGACACAAAGGCTAAGTAGAAGAAATTGTTTCAGGAAAACTTACTGATCTATTCAAATAATAACGGAACTCCTCCCAGTGAATCAATTAGTTGGTGTTGAATGATGGATTCATCAAAGGGTGTAAGCTTTCCACACTGGTGATCAAAGTGAGTAATACCTAGGTGAGCTTGAGGGCTTATGTCCTTTTTGCCCATCTGTTGCCCCATAAGTTTCTTCTGAGCTCATGATTCAGCTGTGGATGTCCCACACCCATCCTGTTCTTAAGAGAGCCAAAACCCCACCTCTTCTGTAGGTGGTGGCTTTTTCTGCAGGGTTACAGAAGTGCAGAACAAAAAGGTGTTCATAGTACATTAGTGTCAATCACATCTGAATTGGACCTCAAGGAAGCAAGATCTGAAATACACCTCATTCAAGCAGCATTTCCTTCTGTTTTAACTTTGCAAGTAGTTCAATGAAAGGAAGACTCTTGAAAAAAAAATAGTTCTTTTACCCTGCTCATATTCTGCTTATCTGTTTTAAAGAAATCCTTTCCTTTTGCTGAGGAAATACATTTTAATTAAGATATAGTTTTCCCAAATTACAGTAAAAGGTAGCTGTGCTCCTTTGGAAGCTGTTTCACAATGGTGTTTTTCAGGTAGTGTATCTAGGATAAAAAAAAGTCTTTTACTAACGCATGAATTGTTTAAGCTAACATTAAAAAATCTCTGTCAGGATTAAAGACCAAAGAATCCCCGTGCTGCTTCAGACCAACATCCATCCTGCAGTGTTCTGTCTGTGGTGCAGGCTACAATCATGAGCTCAAGTGAATCTCAAACAGACATCTGGAAGAATCAGAACCAATAAAGCATATGTGATATTTCCCCCTAATATTCTGCCATTCTCTAACCATTTTCAGTTCAGAGATTTTCCTAAAATTGCTACAGTAAGGTGAGACTGATCAGGGCCAGTGAGGTGAGCTAGCGCCTCCTGGGCCCTGGTGACATTCCTTGTACTCACATAACCATTTTCTTGTGTGAGGAAGTTACACTATAATAAACATTATCAACATTATAACATTTCTCTTAGTTGTTCAAGTTCTTAGAATTAAAGTTTGCCCATTTGTAAACTGAACTATTTTTCTGTTTCTGTTGGAAGTTACACTGTCTGCTTGCCATAGTTACTGCTACTGAGAGAATATATAACACCTAACATGTAAAAAAACTTTATTTTGGGAAGAACAGTTCAGTGTAAGGTGCAGGAGATTGCAGGTTATTGTTATACAGAATACAATAGATAATACCTGAAAATATATCTGCATCACTTTTTTCAGCCATTTTGGAACTGAATTGAGTCCTACCAAAGGACTCAATGTTTTTGTTGCTCCATGCTTTTTGCACATCATCTGCTAAAATCTTGGCAATTTAGAGTTAAAGCTCAGCATATTTTACTTAACTCTTCTGCCTCTGATTTTTTTTTTTTTTTACCAGTGTAAGAAAAAAATATTTTTATCGAAAGCCAACTTTTCCTGTCCTTGTATAAAGCAGAGGATTTTGATTTTCTCACTGCTTACTATTACGATAATGTTATTGTGCTCAGAAGCAGTGAGATGAATTAAGACTAATAAATCTAGTCTGCTATCTAGTCCACAAAGAAACACACAGGTTTCTACTATGGCAATAGCAGTTCCTGTTAGTTTCAAGAGGCCAGGAACTTTCAGGGATTTCAATAATTTATTTGAAATTTTTCAAAATTCCTTTTGCATTTTTGGTTCAATATAGTCCTCTGCCTTCTCTTCAAGATGTGTGTGCAGCTGCTGTTTCAGCATCTCACTTGAGGTTAGATGTGTATCCTATCAATTAGCTCAATTAGCTTTCCTTATCTAATACTTACGTCTCTTACTTTTTATACAGCCATGTAGCGACAGGACAAGGAGAAATGGCTTTAAACTGGAAGAGAATAGATTTAGACTAGATATTAGGAAGAACTTCTTTACTGTGAGGGGAGTAAGACATTGGAACAGTTTGCCCACTGAGGCTGTGAATGCCCCCTCCCTGGAAGCATTCAGGGCTAGACTGGATGGGTTTTGAACAACCTGGTCTAGAGGGAGGTGTCACTGCCTATAGCCAGGAGTTGGAACTAGGAGATCTTAAAGGTCCCTTCCAACCCAAACCATTCTATGACTTTGTGATCTCAAGCAAATGCTGCTGCTTTGGCTTGGCAACTGTTAGCCTGCTTTAAACTACCACTTTGTAGATCTGCTGGAATTTCTGCTGAAATTGTACTTCCCTTTCTTGTCGCAATTACATTACTTTCAAAATAGTTGTGTTTGCTAAATTTTCTTTTTAACCCTTCTATTTATCAGTTAGATTTTATGTGAATTGATTAGACATTTAAAAAAAAAATGTCAGTGGTTCACAGTGTCAGGCAAATGATGAGAAACATCAACTTCACAATCTGCCAGTCCATAATGTTCCTACTCCCATTCATGAATATTGCCATCCTTCCAAAGGAGCTGAGGAACACATTCAGAGTGCTGCCACAGAAAGGACTGAGGTTTCCATAAGCAGCACTTCCATTCCCTGTAAGATAAAGGTTCACACTCATTTAAGTACCACCATGCTCTACCACCCCCAGTTAAATCTTTAGATGCACACTCTTGAAAAGTAATTGGGAACTTTTTAAACAGTTAAGTTCTGAGGTAGTCATAAATGTTGCTCATCAGATATTAGTTAGATTCTATTTTTAACTTGGACCCTTAGAATCAAATAAATGAGCCCATTACAAATTACTGTTCCTTACTAGTAAGTATAGTGCAGAGAAACATTCTGGCAAAATCTGAAGCCTACAATGAACCTGTTATCTCTCTCCAAACCTTCAGCCGTGTGGAATGGTTTAGATAACAGTGACTTAAAAACCTTCCAACTATATCCAGTACTTCAGTAAACAGTGTGAATGGAGAACTCTGTCAAAAGATCTGTGTTTGTTCCCTAAAGACTGCCTCCCCAGCAGCAGATAGTTGAATGCAGATATTACATGAGTTAATCCAGAAAGTAGCATATAAATTACTTGACCGGGGGCGGGGGGGGGGAAGATGGAATTTAACTCAACAACCAAACCCAGGAAAATTGTAGAGTATTTTGTAGTCAAAGTACATTCAGGGCATCAGATTAATCATGGTGAGGATCAAAGCAAAACAGACAGCAGTAATACCTGGCTTTTATGCACTGCTTTCAACCAGTAGTCTTGAAATGTTTGATCCAATATTGTCATACAGTTCTCAGGGTATTTCTCTTCCAACCAGTCTCTGCAGGGAGATCCTGTTATCCCTGCTTCTATATGAGGAGCTATCACTCAAAGAGGCATCGGTATTACATGTGAAGTAGGGAATTGAACCAAAGTCTCCCTGCTTGTCCTCCACATACTGCTCCCTGGAGAACTTCCTGCTAGTTGGTGCTCCCTAGAGAAGTTTCTGCTAGTTGCTTAACTAATGGGAAGGTATCACACTGAAGTATCATGGGAGAAATAGGTCCTTGAAAGGGATTTGAAAGAGGATGAGGCAAGAGTTTTATGAATTTTCATGTAATTTCCTTTTATATGTAAGACAGAATAAGCATAGGGTGAATGAGGATGGAATGGACATAGAAATTAGCAGTGATAGGTAAAATATCATTATGAAAGTGTTAATAATCACATAGATACCTGCACTCCTCTTCAAGATTTCCATAAAGCTGGCTGGTGCCATCAAACTGCAAAAGGTAATCACAAAGTAGGTTCTGCCTGATAACAGACTGGACTTAATCTGTGTGAGGCAATTCAGCTTATAGAGAAATGTTGGAATTTATCTGAGGAGGTCGTCTATATGATCATCTAGCTCTGAGCAGAACTAGTTTGACTGATAGATGGTGTGCAGTCTGTTCTTGAAGATAACGGAGGTGACTTCATTCTGTTCTTAGGCAAACAACAGTTTCTCATTTTCACTGCCGCTGAAAAGTAGCCTGGTATAAATACTGAAGTTGCATCTTGAAATTTGTGCTCATTATTTCTCGCTGACAGCACGGACAGGAAGAGCAGATTGATTGCTGCCTTTTACTTCAATAGCAGTCTTTTACATATTTGAAGATCTCTGAGCAGGTGTCAGAGGTGTGAGTATTGTCAGAGAGCCTGAAACAGAGGCATGAGTGGGAGGTAGAGTTGTGTCAAGCTTGGACGTAAGCAAGGCACGTTGGTATTATTAAGGGTTGTGTGCACGGGGCCAGCAAGTTGGTGCTGGGTGTGTTTGTGGGGTCTGAGGTGCTCAGGTGCTCACACATAGAACGGCTCTGTTGGATGGATTTTTTTGAACCACAAATCTGCCACAGCACTGAGACCTGCAGGCTCATTACTACTGTTGTATTCATTCACTGCAGGTAAATGTGATCAGTACTACAGTACAGGTTACCTCTGTATTTCAGCAAAAGTGCCTGGAGCAGCAGCAGCCTCTGCTCTCACATTAGGACACCGCTGCACTTATCAACACTCATGATAACATCTGTAACACCTGTAAGCCACTGTGTCACCTCACCAACCTATTTCTTAAATGTGTCACCCACGCTAATGCCATTAATGAGCGTTTCATAATTAACTTAGGCAACCCTCAGCTTTATAGAAGCATCTCTCTCTCAGATAGGCTCTCGACAATCAAAGCCCAAACGACGAAACGTCTCCCGTGAGGCCCGTGCTTTCCCGGCTGCTCACAGCCCCCAGCGGCGACGGCTACCGCCGGGAAGGGCCCGCTGTCTGCCGCCGGCCGCCCGCAGGGCAGGCCCCGGGCAGGGCTCGGGCAGCGCGGGGCCGCGCCTTCCGCCCGCCTGACCCCTCACCCGGCAGCGCTCCGCGGCACAACACGGAAGTGCCATGGCGGCGGCGGCGGAGGAGGCGGCGGGAAGCGGCGGTGGGTCCCCGGCCTCCGCCCGGCGGCGGCTGCGCATCATCTCCGGGCACCTGCGGGGCTCGCCGCGTGCTGCGGGGAGGGAGGCGCTCTCCCCGAGCCCCTGCAAGGCGCGGGGCGGCTCCGCCGGGCCGGTCGCCGGCTCCATCCCCAAGAAGCGGTGGGTGCGGGCGGGGGCCCCGCGGGGAGCCGGCCTCAGCGGGACGGGGCGGGCGGCCGGGAGTGGGCTGCGGGCCCGGTGGGGCCGGGAGGCGCCGTGGAAGTCCGGGGAGAGCGGTCCTTGGCTTCTGGGATTGAGCGGTGTGTTAGCGTGGGGAGCCGCTCGCTGTCCTCCTCGGAGCTGGAGGAGAAGCTTGGTGATGAAAAGAGCAGCTCATAAAGAGGGGAGGTTGTGTGCAGGCTTTCTGTGCTCCTGGGCTCGCGGATATGTGAGGCCTCGTGGGTGCTACTAAAATGCTCTTGTAGGTTGGGCTGTCTTGAATTTATTGGAGGTGAGTGGATGGAAGTATATCTTATGCTCTTTCTGTAAGCAAGGCATCTCTTTTCACGTGAGACCAACGGAAGACAAACAGTAGAATTACCGAGCAATAAATTCGCTCACCAGCTCTTGGATTTATTTATCTGGTGGATTAAATGCTATAGTTACAGTACGTAGGTATGATTTCAAATAACTTATTGCTGTCAGGTTCACTTTCTGGAGGAATGGACTTGCATGTATGTTGTGATGCCCCATCCCTGGAGGTGTTCAAGGCCAGATTGGATGGGGTCCTGGGCAGCCTGGTATAGTATTAAATGGGGAGTTTGGTGGCCCTGCATGTGGCAGGGGGATTGGAGATTCATGGTCTGTGAGGTCCCTTCCAACCCTGGCCATTCTGTGATTCTGTGTGATGTCCCCATTTTCTGATGCTAATTTGCTGTGTGCACGTTGCCTTGCTGTTCTGTAAGAGCATCTCATGGCTTAGGTTACGAACAACCCACCACTCTCCATAGAGCAGTGCCAGGCACTGGTGTGATATGTGGCTATATGGAGGCAGCCAAGAAGCTGGCAGGACAAGCAGCAGGTGTGACTCATTGCTCCTGTGTGGAAAACCCATTCAGCTGGTGGCTTGCTCTCAACGTTTTCTCAGACAGCCATGTGAGATAAAAGGAACGGTCTGAGTTACTCTAACAGACTATTTGTGGCTTGAGCTGAGTTTGGCTGCTTTGAGGGGACTGGGATGTTATAGACGTAAAGCCAAATGTTACAAACAGAGCATTTAGCCCTTAGTGAGGGGATGCAACAAGCAGCTCACTGACAGAAGTGGGTTTTCCCAGAAGTGTTGGCTTCCATACTGTGTTTTTCTTGTATTTGAGTTCAGGAAGAAATCATTGTTTCTGAAAAATACTGATTTAGCTGCTTGTCGTGCATTTACTTGACATTGATTTTTATGTAATTTCTGGAGCAGGTTCCCATTGAAGAGCAACAGAAACGTAGTTATATGAAGGTGCATATTGACCTGAGGGTAGCCACTTCTACTGTAGAAACCATGGGTGTGGTGAACTTAATACTTGCTGTTCAATGGGTTAATAACATTGTTCTGCACTATTAGTATTCACTATAGGAGCATAATTGCTATTATTTTGATTAACTTGTTCTGGATGAAGAGTAAATTACATTGCTTCAGGGATCTTAACGTCAAAGAGATACGACTATGGGACATTATTCTGTGATAGTGTAAGGGAGCTACTGGAATGTGTTCCACATCATTGGTACAGCTGTCTTGGTGTACTTAGAGCTCAATATTTTTGTGTGTATGGAAATAAAAGCGCTGTTAACAATTGTGATTTACAACTTGCAAATAATAAATGCCTGAGTTCTGTTCTAGTGACTTCCAGCGAATTCGGAGCTGGCTGACCCTTTCATAAGATTTAGAAAGCGTTGGGCAGAAAGATTCATGCCACCATAGGTGAGTCCGGGTGGCTGAGATTACTTAGTGAAGGTGGAGAAGGTCAACCCCAGGAATACCACAGCTGTAGAGGTTGTTGCCTTCTGTGAGGCAAATAAAGAAAAGTTCAAGAGTAGTAGAGAAGTCTAGAGAGAATTTAGGAGAGTTAGATTAAGATTTTGAGATGAAGAGAAAATTTAACTATATTGGGGAAAGAAAAGGGCGTTTTAAAGTGAACAACTTCAGATATTATTAGATTTTATCAAAGGTGCTTTTGCTTGAATGAGAAGGGAAAGAGGTTCTTGAGATGAATTTGAAGAATGCTGCACAGTGACTGTAACAGTTATCTGAGGCTTGCCAAAAACAAGGAGTTTTGGGAAGTCGACTTCTTAACTTTGCAGCTAGGTTCACATGGATGATAGGTTTAATGCTGGATACTCAGCATTTAGTTAAACTTACTTTCGTTCATCTGCGTGGTGGTTTTGCTTGGGTAGTACAAAGACACTTGTGTGAGGCTAAGAATGCAGTGGACATTTTAATAGAGTTCTTTGCTTTAGGCGTGACCAGAATTCTTAGGCAGTTGTGTAATTAAAAGTCACTGTTTAAATATATGCTTTCCTTCATTTGGTAAGCCCCTAAGCAAAACCAAACACCATTGTCCGTGGTCATATATTGGGTGTAAGAGGCTGAGTCTAGAATTCCTGCAAGGATTTTGAGGCAATAATCAGTTATAAGGAAACTTCAGGTATCTAAAAGAGCTTGTTCAAGTGTTTCAAGGTTGTAGTAAATGTATTAGATGTAAAAAATAATAGTTGAACTTGCATTTCAGACTGTGATTACTGAGCAATGAGGCATAAAGGAGATGAGCTGGTTAAATACAATAGGTTTTTAAAGTGTAAAAGTGAGTCTAAGGAGGTTTGGTTCTTTGCTTAGTAACTCAGCTGGTTAAATATCTTTTGCTGACAGAGGATTATTCCATGTTGAGTACTTGACCTACTCTGGCAATGCTTCTTTATTTCAGTTTAAGGGTGTCTGACCCCAGTAAAGCTGAGCAATCGAAGAGTGGAAGACGCTGGAGCACTTTCAACTTAGATCTTGGAGTAGGTTACAAGGTCTTGAAACTGCTTAAAATAAAACTTGTGTTTCTGGTAACTTCTTTTATCTGTATAGATATTCACACTTCCCATTGTAACAAGCTCTGTGCTTGAAACGAATCAATCTGTACTAAATTTTGTGTTAATAGCAAGTTAAATTGTTTAGTCTATCCAATTTGGTAGTGCTTTCCCACATATCTTTGTGTAACTGCATCTTGAGAGATGAACTACTAGACTTGGCAGCCATTTTTCCTGCTTACCAAGGAAAGAGGAGCGTGGATTTTGAAAGCTAATGTGACTTTCTATTTTGGGAAGATCACGAAGATCGTGTTTTTATATATTGCTAACCAGCTTGATTTAAAAAAAAAAAAAAATATATATATATATATATATATAGTGAGAATAACTGATTTATAGATTATACAATGATACTGTGTGTTTTTTCCATCAATATTAGAACAGTTCAAACCCAAATGGCTTCCTTCTTTCAGTCTCCTATTAAATCTGTTTATGACGATTCAGCTTTTCTGCCTCTTTTGAGTTATTAATTTAATTTTTTGCTGGCAAAGCTGTAGCTCAAGTACTTTATTCAAAAATTTCTGTCTTTGTTAGGCCTCTTGCATCTTTCCTGTAGTGTCTGAAATAGTCAAAGCATCTGACAGGCAATTCTACCACTTCTAGCTGCATTCTTTGTGTAGTATTTCTTCTGCAAAGTAGGTGATTTGTTGTGACCAAAAAAATGTCTTAATGCTTATGTAGTAGTCACTGGACACTGACCTGCAGAGATGTTGCTTTCTTGTTGACAGTCTGAAGACCACACTAGTAATGATCTTATCCAGCCGTTTTTCGTCATCAGTGAGGAGAGGAAGGGGAATATGTGAAATGTACAGAGCTCCTTGGGTATTCATCAAGCTGTCCCCGTTTCAGAATTTCTCTGAAGGCTAGCCAATATATTTGCATGTGGATGTGTTTAAAGATTGCAGTGGGATTCCTGGTTTTTCTTCTTTTGATAAGTCATTTTCAGGAAAAAAAAAAAAAAAAAAAAAAAGAGGAAATGCTTATCAGAAAAGATAAGTTATCTTGTGCTTAGGGCAGCATTCTCTTTAGGGGAGGATGCACTGTAAGAGTGTACTTTATGAGTGGTGAGTCGTATGTACTGTAAGAGTAGAGAGGCATTACTTATGGGCACAACATTTCTGTTTTGGTTTGTAGGTTTTAATTCAGTGCTGAAGTGAAAGATGAAGGTCATAGTTATAGAAACATCTGCGTCTTCAAGCCTTAAAAAAATGACGTGCCTCCTGAAAAACTTACTAAAAGCTTGAATTGGAAAGTAATTCTTCCTTGCAAGTGTTTTTTCAAAACTTAACGTTTTTCTGTTGGCTTTTGGTGGCTGGTTATTATTAAACTCATTTTACTGGTGGGGCTTAAGATAAAAACTTTACATACAGTTGTTCTGAAGATTAACTATACGAAGTGTACAACTTGTACTATATCACTTTGAAAACAATAAAGTGCTGCAATTCTTCAGGACAGTTATTCTGGAATCACTTCTATGTATGCCAGAAAATAGGAGTGCCTCAGAGATTGAGCACTAGAATGAATCTAGCTGTAGTAGATTGTGTTATAACTTAACAAGGACCAAAGTTCTTCAATGTTTAAAAGGAAGTGTTGATTGAATGTAATAAAATGTTCATCTATCATCTGATAAGCTTATCTTTTTGTGTCCTGGAGCAAAGAAAAAGCAGAGTACAGTTCCTCACTTTCCTGTCTTTTTGTGGGGAAGTTTTTTCTTTTTTTCCCTATTGGATGAAAAGGTGTTTGTGGCTTTCTTCTAGTTATTATGGGCACAGTGTTATCCAGTGTAAGCCACAGGATGAGTGCATAGCCAGTCCCCGACTCTTTAGCAAGTTCAAACCCAGGTTGCTCAAGGTAACTTGTTAATATCTAGCTTCAGGTCAAGCAAAGCGTGAGTTGGTGCCTAGAGATGCTACTTGAACGTAACAGATAAAGTCAAAGGCATCCTATCATACCACTAATTTAAAAACGCTTCATTGCAGTAAAGATTTATATCATGTAAATTTAAGTGATGGCTATGCCTCTATGCTTGCTTGATTACTTTAAAACCTTTGGTATTTTAAAGACTTTTGGTATTACTCTGTTCTCAAGTGAATTCAGGATCTGTTTAGGTTGGAGACTGGTAACACTGAAGCTTAAGGTAAGCACCAGAGGATGAAGAAGGTCTGGGGGGCACAGGGAGTGTTTTTCAGAGTTAAATCCATAGAATCACAAAGGCTGGAGAAGACCTCCAAGGTCATGAAGGCCAGCCATCACCCCACACCCACCATGCCCGCTAACCACGTCCCTCAGTGCCACAACCACAGACTGCTCTCCCACCAGGATGGCTGCACGAGTTGGTGGCCTTTGCCACCATGGGTGAGCAAAGTAAGAGCCAGCCAAGGTGAGGTAACACCCTCATCAGTGAGGAGAGGAATGCAATTACTCACTGAAAAATCCTGTTGCAAGAAACTGTGCTCAGAAGTTAGCTTTTCTTCTGTATATATCTTGATGTTTCTCACTAAACTTAGAACTTGGAAAGGTTAGATTCCATATATGGCTTGTCAAGTGTTTGATGGCACTAACTCTTTAAACAATGATGTTTTCAAGCAAAAGTTGATGCTGAACTAAATCCTGACATAGCTGACTTCTGAGCTTAAGGTAGTGG
The DNA here is from genome assembly GCF_019232065.1 of Centrocercus urophasianus. NCBI lineage: Eukaryota > Metazoa > Chordata > Aves > Galliformes > Phasianidae > Centrocercus > Centrocercus urophasianus. The sequence continues at coordinate 15,322,701 of NW_024884756.1, read as the reverse complement.
AAACACTGGGCGTAGAAGGAAAGAATCTTAACAAATCACAAGAGCAAGAGCATGTTGCATTGAGGAAGGTGTGGCAGTTCACAGGAGGCTTTTATGATTGCATCAAAGCAGATAATTGTTTCTCAAGGTTATTTCTTGACGTATACAAGCAGATAAGATTCTCACATGTAAATAGTAATGTGATAAAAGAAAGTGCCATAATTTGAAGGCAAATGTGACTTCATTTGCAACAGCAATTCATATCTATTACCACACTGTAAGCAGTTAACTCATCAGTCAGATGGTATGGAAGAAATGTCGGAGTTTAATTCATTTAAATAAACATGAGTTTCCTATTAGGTCTTTTTCATGTTGAGTACACCAAGGTGAATAAGGTGAATATATCCATTGGTTACATTTTATTAGAAAAAAAAAATTAAACCTGGATACAAGTTAAACTATGCTTAACATGTGAATTACAATATAGAGTACTACATGAAAAGTAGTTAATGTGAAAAACTGAATTTTTAGATCAGTTCCGTGATATCTGCTAAGATCTGAACTCTTACACACAAGAAATTGAATGTATACATATTTATTTATTTAAACTCAAGATTTACTTAAGTTGAATAGAACAAACTTTGCTAATCCAAAAAACTACAATAATTACTTTTAGTCCAGGCCAGAATGGCTTCCGGGAAGTCAACCACAAACATCTGTAGTGTGTGTAACATGCAGAAGTAGCTGTTGTATACAAGCTTTCTGTGTTGATAGTAGAAGCCACAAGATGTTCTTCAGTAATTATCTGATGTATTTGCTTTGGAAAGTCCTCAATGCAATAGGTAAAGATCTTGTCCAGAAGCTGAGCATATTTTGCTTGAGAAAATACACTGATTCCTACTACTGATTCCTTTGTTAAATGGGATTTTTGAAGACAGTGAAGCAGACTTCCTGACTTTGCAAGCTTCTCAGAAATATTTCTAACGTGATTGATCTCTAGTGCTTGAAAAGTGTTGAATGCCTGTTCCCTGACTGCCTGGAAGTAGCCACATGCATGCATTTTTGCAGCAGAGCTGTCACTTCAAAGATAGAAACTGATACCAGTGGAAGTAGTAGATGGAATAGAAATAGCTTTTTGTTAAGTAGTCCCTTGCATGAGAATCATCTGGCCAATAGCATCAGAAGTGTACGTATAGTATCTTGGCTTTCTTTATACAGTGTTTCATCTTTAATTCATTTAATCTGCCAAATTACTTAAGCTTTCTACAAGAGAACGCTGGAGAAGCACCGATTTCCTTGTTCCTTGGGGCTTTATTATTAAAATGTAATGAAGTAGTCAACGTTGGCATTATGTAAGAAGAGTTAATGTTTGTTTTTTAAACTGTTCTGATAAAAACAAAAGCAAACCAAACAAAAAAGAGCCATGCCATACTCTGCTCTGGTCCTGTCAAGTCTTCCATGCCTTAAATTTTGTCTATGCTTGCAGCTTTCCGTGGATTTAAACTGTAAATATGAACCAAGGTTCATGTTGCTGTCGCAGATACTTGGCAAACAGAACAACAGCTGTAGTAGATGTGTGTGCAGCTGCAGAGGTTTATGGAAAACACAGGCTGCAGAACTGGAATGTGTCTAAGTTTCCTAAAACAGGCCTCTTATTGGCCTTCAGAAGCTATTGCGCTCAGGTTTGGTTTGCTGCAGAGAAGGCTCCCTGCGAGAGAAGACGTGAGAGTGACAAACATAGCAGATATTCCCTGCCTGCAGCATGTCATTCTCCAGATAAATTATGCTTTCACAAAGCAGTTCTTGAAGGGATTCTTTGGGCTATGTTCCTTTTCCGAATTTCCAGGGACCTAATTCTAATTTACTGCTGGCTCCAGAAGCTTTCTTAACTGATGCTGGAATGATGGGACTGTGTAGCCCATGCAGGGACTGCTGCAGCACAGGAATGGAGTGGCCAGAAGTCCAGTTAGAGTGGGCTTTGAGGAGTTACTGTATAGATGATAACCTGGTGCAAATCCTTAGCACCATAATGCTACCTGAATCTTACTGCGTGCCTGCTCCAGGTCTTGGAAGAACTTCACAGCCTGTAAGACTTGTCTGCATTGCTCCATTAGACAAACAGTGGTGGCTTGCCAATGTGCTAGCTATTGAAACTGCCACTTATATGTCATTTCCAAGAATGTGCTGTTCTTGTGTGGCAGAACAGGAGTGTCTGTTTATTTTGTGTGTGTGATGTTTGCAGGCTAAGCACCAGCTGATGATTGAATTGAAAGCACTGGTGGTTATTGTGAGAACATTGCCGTGAGCATTTTGGCTCTGCTATAGCTGGATCCCGTTGGTGCAGTTGGTTGAATGGCACAGACTTAGGGCTGCTTCTCTGAAGAAAATGCAGGAAATGGCCATTGCCCATTTTAGTGAAGTAGCTTGTTTGCTTCCGTTTGTATGATGTGCTGCATTTCACGCGGTTTTGTAGAAGTGAGGGAGAAGTTGTATTGAGATCGTTGTGCTTGGATGGGTGTCCCTGTACTGATGCAAGTAATTATTGCTACTGAGCTACAATTCATTCATCGACTTTCTATATTTCTCTGAATGTGGTCTTGTAACTTTATTGGAAGTGAAAAAACGGTGTGCTTCTGGTTTTGTAATATCAATCTGCCCTGGAAGATAAAAGGCTGTGACTGCTGGAGAAAATTTTCTTTTAAAAAAATCTCTTTTTACCTGGCAGTTCTATGTGATGTGTGTGATGATTTGGTGTATAACTGTGCCATTCATTTTAAACTACTGGAAAATAGCATGTGTGATGTAATTCCTATGGGGATTGAACTTCTGGATGTTCAACTCCAATACCTGCAGAAGGGCCTGTGCTGCTGCTTGGGTTTTCTAGGGAAAGGAAAGCAGTTGGCAGCCTGTCACAGAGCCATGGGCCGTGGGAGTGTGGGCAGTGTCTGGGTGCTGGGAGGTCGGCCTGTGCCCTCGTGGGCTGCCCTGCCATCCTAAATACCTTCACTGGAGGCTTCAGCGTGCTTATTTTAGGTCCGTTATCTATCTTGTACTGTGATCTGCGCAGCATCTTGTAGCCAGCTCTTCAGAAAAGCGAAGAGAGTTTGTTCAAGAGTTCTTGCTGTAAAAATAGAGTAATTCTTGTTGCATCAAGTGAAACTGTTTCAGCACAGAGCATTGTAAGGAGAGGTTTGAATTCGATTAACCTTAGCACACTATTTTCACAACACTTGCTCCTATTGTCAGTGTTTCCATGGTAACTTGTTTTCTTGCAGGTTTTTCCCTTCAGGCAATATCATTACTTATTTTACATGTATATGGTGTGTATATGTATGTATGTAATATATTTAAAAAAAAAAAAAAGTTAAGCAAAGCTTGCTTTTAACGTTTTTACGTTTATCATTTCATTTCAGTACTGATTTTCTGGCTTTAAAGTTAGGAAGCAAGGAAGAACTGATCAATTGCTAATATTTAATACGAAGGTAGGGCTAATGAGCTTGATATTCTGTTTGGGTCACTGTACCCGAATAGAAAAGCCATCATCTTTAAATGAGGTAGCATAGATACAACACAAAACTTAACAGCTTTGAGCTCAAAACAAGTAAAACAGCAAATGTTGGCCTTGTCACTCAGAGCTAGATAATCTGTCATTTTATTTTATATTCTGGATGTTTTTTAGGCTGCTTGTTAGGAAGCCGTGTGCAGTATTTCCTCCAACTTGCTACTGTGTAGGCGAGAAGTGCTAGGAGCCACTGTAAGTAAATCAGATAGCAGTCCCAAAGCTGGCAGTACTCCCTGCTGTGGTGGAACAAAGGAAAGAATAAATGTCAGTGGCTTCTTACAAAACAGTCCTTTCTGTCTCCAAACAGAAACCTCAGAATTGCTTGGGGTAGCTTTGAATATAGAAATTAGATGTTTGTAGTTAACTTCTTGTTGTGTCTGCATGTCACAAGTCACAAAACCATCTTTTAGGCAAAGGGTGATTTGCCTGACTTTGTGTTATGCAGTGGTTGAGATGTTTCAGAACCTGCTGTTCTTCTGCAAACATGAACTGTTGTATTGGCGTTTAAATTAATTACTCTCACCTCAGCAATAATAAGAGCTGTGTTATCTTTCAGAGCGAACCATAACCATTACTTACTTATTTCATTCAGAAATAGTTAATCCTGAAAGCTCTCAGGAAATTTGGCTTCTTCCCCTCTGTTTAGTGTTTTAAAGCCTGAAGAAAGCACCAGCCTAGGAAAGCAGGCCTGCAGGAAGGGCCAGGAACTGGTAGTGCAGGTGGCTTAGCAGAAAGAACCCCTTGCTGGGTCTCCACTCAGTGGCTACGCTCTGGGCTTTGGAGGTCTCATCTATCCGAGTGGACATCAGGGTGGTTGAGTGTCCCAGAGAAGCGCTCGCTTGGTTACCCAGAATCATTGGCTCTTTTGGAGCCTGCCCCTTTGCGTCCCATTCAGGCTGATCTTCTCCAGCCTTGCTGCTGCTTTCTCTGCCCTGTTCCACACATCACACTTAGCAGTATTTTTTGATACTGCCTTGAAAAGAGGACCTGCTTAAGCCTTCCTCAAATTTGGTTGATTAATATCATGTCTGTTCTGACTTCACATGATTAGACAAACTGAGTCTGAATGTACAGGAGTACTCCATGTAGTTCGCCTTGAGGAGGACTGCAGTCTTAGACAATTGTTCAGGAAACAGCTTAATTTGGTGGCAGTGTTACAGTCAGTTCTTCAGGGTGCAGAAGCATCGCAAATGCATCAGTTGCTAAATGCTTGAAGTTCCTATAAAGCTTGCCTAGGAAATGCTAATCTTATCAAAGGTTTGTTGAAATGACTGTGTCAAACATTTGTAGTAGAAGTCCCCATTTTTTCCATTCGATTACTTGAAGCCTTGTGGACAGGCAGTTGGAAGAAACTGAACTTTGACTGAGTACAGCAGTGGTGGTGTCTCAGGAGCTCGCTTCTGTTTTCTCTGTTAGAAAGGCCTTTGGTAGTCCAGCAGCACCCAGCTACCTTGCATGTACTGCTGGAGTTACAGCTGTTTTCAGGCAGTGACTTCAATATGTGAAGCCTTCTCAAAATGATCACTGATCGTTGTCTTGCTCTTCTAAGATACAGTCAAAGAGCAAGATCTATGTTTACTGTGTGTAGCAGAGTGAGATGTATCATCTGTTCTTCTTTAAGATGCATTTTTGTTATTTCAATGTTTACATTAGCACTTCATTTCTAATTTAAATGAATAGTTTTTTTTTTAAAGCAAAATTGAATTGATATGTAATTACTCTTTTTTCTCTTGTTTCTTTGCATCTTCAATGTGTTTACACTGATACATTACTGATGTTTTTTATTGTGGTTGTTTTGGAGTGGTTGTGTTTAGACACTTCAATGTTTTGGATAATATTTTGACAATTGTGTTTTTTTCATATTACCTTTCTTATGGTCTCATTACATTGAGTTAATTCACACTGTTTGGTATATTATTCCCTCTGCTATGTTTTTTCAGCTTTTCAAAGTATATTTTTAATGGGAATGTCTCTCAGTGCCTCACTGAATCAACGCTGGGAATGTAATGGGGTTGCAGTAATGATGTGAGGTTTAACTGAAGTTTAATGCATTTCTTCATTCTAGAGCTACTGCATTTTTTTCATTCTTCAGCTGCTACTACCTGTTTGTAGTACTGCTACTTCTAGTAGTGATGTAGAGGTTTGAAGATGAACATCTTTCAAATGGAGTCTGTGCTGATTCAAAAATATTCGTTGTACAGTTTATTGACTTCAGCTGGTGGTTCACAAAGCATCTTGTCCTTCAAACCTTAGGATGCAGTCTGAAGGAATAATGGTTATGATTGCAAATGATTTTTACGTGTATTAGGTTCTGTACTTTTGATATATATTTGCCTTCTTAAGTTGCTATGTTTTCAAAGCTATGAAATCATAAATCATACAAACATTTTGGCCTTACAGTGTGCTAACATTTTCAATCATGTATGTTTTCCCCTTTCTAGACAAGAAATTCTGAAGTGGAATGGATGGGGATATAATGACTCTAAATTCATATTCAATAAGAAGGGTCAAGCAGAATTCACAGGAAAGAGGTAAGCTGGCAAATCATGTTACTGAAGTAAAGTATTTTATTAGTAATTTATTGTAAAAGAGTTTTAAAACTGGAGTGTTCAGCTAAGCTGAAAGCAGCAGAAAGCTCCTTTATCTCGTAGAGCAGGTCATTAGTTCTGTGTGGGTTTACTGAATTCTGTATGTAGTAGTGAAACTTCCCCTGGAGTGTAGAATGAGAATCTGTACATTCTTCTAAACCTTAGAAAACATGGAGCAGTTCCATGGAGTGGTTCCAGTTTTGAAAATCTCGTGAGCATCAGCAAGTTGCTTTATTCAATTCATTGAGTCATTGAAATTGTGTTTTAGGTTTCTTAACTGTTATACTTGGAGTTTCTGTATGTTCTTAGCTTAAAACCAAAATGAATGAACAGTTGTATGCTTTGTGGCAACAGACAGCTCTGATCTGTTGTCTTCTAGCCCTTTACACAGCAAATTTGTTTTTCTGAAAAATGTATCTATAGTTTTTCAGCAAATACAAGTTTAATTCTTCAGGATCTTTTTTCTTTCTTCAGTGAGTTTCAAGCCTGTCATTCGATATCTTACTGCTCCTTTATACCTGAAATAAAAAGAGTCTTACAGTCTTCTTAGTTTTAAAAATAATATCCTTTTGTTAAGAGAAAAATAATGATAATAATAGGAAAGAGAAATGAATTTGCTGGGACACTGTACTGAAGAAGAACTCATGTTCTTTGAGTTTCTGCACAGCTGCTATGAGCTATTTTGAGTCAAACCTGCAAAAAAAGTCTCTCTCAAGTACTGAACACAAGTCATTTAATCTTTTAATTTTCAGTCCCAGGTTAAAATGCAAAGCACTGTCTTAGGCTTATGAGTTTATTGTATACTGTGTAGGGAGATCTTGGTGATCTTTTGCTACGATTCCAACCCTTGTTGCTTTGTCACTCATTTTTTCATCTGATACCTTTATCTGCATAAGGAATTTGTGCAGGGTACTTTGAAAGGGGCAAAAGCATAGTACTTTTTTTTTTTTTTTTTTTTTCCCTGGAGGAAGCACTGAGGCTGCTGTTGAACTGATGAGTACTATTCCCTGTTCTAGAAGAGATGGGAATGATGTTTTATCATTCACCTGATTGGAGAGTCCACTGTTAAGCCCTGATCGCTGATGAAGACTTTATGTAAAACTGGACCCAGTAGCAACGTGGCAGTTTGCACTCCTGTTTTGGACAGACTTATTTTTCTTATCTTTAAGCCTCAAGAAGAACCTTCCCATCAGTACTGTAGCAACATATTTTCTTTAATGGCTGCTAAGGTAGAACCTCTGTGGAAATAGAGAGGGACGTAGAATATAATGTTCACTGCAGTCTCCTTGTTTACTTTATTTTCACACTCTCATAGAACTCCAAGGGACAGTGAAACAGGAATTCTCTTTATGGAAGTTGCACTGACTGTCCCAACAGACTGTGCTTTTCTACTTGTCAAATTATCCTTTTTTCATTACCAACTATACCATCACACCAGAAGTAGAAGGTACTTGCTTGAGTGAGCAAATAAACCTGTTTTTCCAGGGAGGACAGTTCTTATTTTATTTTTTTTCAGGGACTTCTTCTACCGTCATCCTATGTACAAAGCTTACCCTTGAGTAACTGGTCATAATTGCATTCTGTACACTCACCAATTTCCTCTCTGTTGGGACTTTTGTTTGCCCCGAGTTAGTTGTTAGATTTCTGTCGGCTTTACTTTGAGAAAGCCGTAGCAATAGGTGGGCAATACCAGAAGGTGTGTCTGGAGAGGAAAAAGAACCAAGCTGAACCAAGATATTCTGCACCTTTGCAGATTCCTAATTTACGTTAGACTTGTACCTTAAACTTTTGTTGCTTTTTGTACTTGCCTTTCTACAGAACTCCTTCTGTTCTGTATGAATATACTTAATACAATAATAGCTGTCACAGAAGGGATCACTGAACATAGCCTTTCTAGCTGAGTTGCAGTGTGTTTGTACCCTTTTGTCTCTAGGTTTTTGATTGTTTTATCAGTGAGAGAACTAGAAAGTAGTTAAGATAAGGAAACAAAATGAATTGCATAGTAGGTGCCTTAATAGTAGCTGTAAAGCACAGGGTCATGGTTAGGTGTAATAATTAAATTGTCGTAGAAGAAAGATTTGTGGGGCCTAATGTATCAATCTACATACGAGCTATAAGATTTATTTTCAACTGCTGAAAGCTCTTTTGTTTTCATCTTGGAGTATGCTTGTGCATATATTGTAAACATGTATGAAGTGTGTAAATGTACGCAATTTACAAGTTTCCACCTCATCAATGTTTAAGCGTTGCCCTGCCTCGCTTGTGGTGCATGCCACATGCCAGAACCATGACCAGCTTCTTTGCCACTTGCTTTGCAGCTTCCATCTGTCATAACTCTTGCCAACAGGTTTGTGATAATCACATCGCTTGATGGGTTTGAATGCATCCTGAGGATGAGAGGAACCTTTAGCTCTGGTTTTCTTGAGACTGTGATGTGTGTTGAGCTGGGTTTGTGTGTTTGAGACTGCTTTAGTTTACAGTGCAGTGTGTCTGTACATACATGCTCTCCTTCTGTAATGAGCATGTAAACTATGACACTGCTTTCTCCATCACTTAAAAATGAAAGTGGGGGGTGGGATATCTGATAATCCTTATGCCTCAGTTCCCAACAGTCATAAAGGAAAATAACGTCTGAGGTACTGACATCTGCTTTGTTTTTGTGTTAAGTACAGAATACTTAAATGCAATGAAACTGTGTAGTTTCATGAAAACTGAATGGGCAGAACTTTGCAGCCTTTTAGGTGAGAACTGAATTTAAAACTTACTATTGGTACTTATGCAGAATCAAAAGAAGTGTATCTGACATATATTCTTTTAATTTAAAATGACACTGTGTAATATTGACTTTCCAGGTACAGATTAGGTGGTATGGTATTACCAACTTTTAAAGAATGGATAGAAAAAACCTTTGGAGCAAGTCTGGAGCACAAAACTACCTCTAGAGTAAGTAAATAGCCAAACCAGTTCCTTTAAATGTTAGTCTTGGTGATGATCAAGACTGGATTTTTAAAGGTGATTCAGCTGTTCTGAAGGTCACCTTGCATGTAATTGGTTTAACCATAGTGTATTAACACCTGAGAGTTTATATCTGGTGTAGAACTACTGTATAAAACTTCCAGTGACTTAGCACAACTTGTAGTTCTAGGTCAATTGGTAGTGCATTAATTGGATTAAGTATTTCCCACAAAGGGAAATTTTAGTCCTTGTTTGTAGGCTGTTTTTCAAGATTGTGGAAACTGCTAGCCTACAGAGAATTATTATTCATGAAACTGTAACGATTGTTTGTGAAAATAAATACAGAAGATAAGGTGACACTAAATTGTGTTGTGTTTTCAGTGTATTTCATGTTATCCAAGTTCTAATTTGACAGCAATATTTTTCACATGCTGAAAACTGGCTATCAGAATACTCAAGATTGTGCTGAATGTTTTCAGGAAAAAAAAAAACAAGCACGTTCAGAATGTTCTGGTTTCGTGAAACGTACATATTTTGCTTTTCAAGCAGAATATCTCAAGATTGACCCACCTCATTTAAGAAGAATTCATTTGAGGTTCCTGACTAGATAGCTAGCAAAGCAGAGCTGGAAGAAGGTTGTTCTTGTACAGTTACTGTAGTGACACTGTTTTGGGTAGCAGTTTTATTTACCCATTTCCTCAGTGAGTTCAACATTGTGTTTTCTCTGAAGCAGGTAATCTCATTGGGCTTGAAAAACTCAAGCACTTCAGTCTTATGCTAGCCAGTTCATTCTTTCATCTGCTGACTTAGTTTCTCCATGTGTCAGTATGTATTTTTCCTTATATGCTTTCCTTTGTCATAACTGGCAGCTGCTCACAGCAAAATTGCTTTAATTCATCATGACCAGTAGTGTTGTGTGTATAGAATATAGAGAATAAAACAGAATTGAAGGACAAGGGCAGATTATCAAATGGCACTTTGATTTCACAGCGTGTCCTGAAGAACTAGGTGCAAAATATCTGCCGGCAGTGTTGGTTTTTTGTTATGTCGTACACCTCTGTTGTTGTGGTCTGAACCATGCTGACTTTCTAGATGCAGAATAGGGCTCTTTGGAGTTTCCAGTGTGTTTCTGTACTTTTCATAGTTACCAGAGGTTCTCTGTTTTCACATTTATCTTACAGTTCCTGATTTAGATTGCAGGTTTTCGCACTGTATTGGTTTTCACTGTCTGTTATCATCAGAGCGTGAAGGAACTCAAACATAGGAACAACAGTATGGAAAGAATGTCTTGGTCTATTTGTCTTTATCTCTTCTTGCTTTTGTTCTATAGGACTGAAGGGTTCTCTGTCATGTGCAGTCTTTCTGTTGTAACTTACCACAGTAAATGTACCCACTTTTCTGCTGCTTGAGGCCTGATGACTTTTCTCCGTTTTCAGTCTAGACTTAGAAAAGGCAGCAGTTTAAACCTAGTTCATGTATGTTTCCTGTCCAACCTTCCAGTGTACAACTTCTAAAATATCTCAGTCCCATAAGAAGAAGATATTTTGGTGTGGCATGCTACATAAGACTTATATAGAGGAATGTGCACTTTATTTTTCATCTTCAAAATGTAAATAAATTCTTGCAGAACACAAAAATCCCCAATATAGTTATCTGAAAGGAATCCTTATAGTTCTAGGTAGTTTGTCTTCATCTTATAGAGAACCAAGATCATCAAGCATTTGGTGTCCAGTTTGAAATGAACCAAAATGCGTTTATCTACAAAAATCCATGAAGAAACAAGTTTGAAATAGAAAATATGAGGCGAGCTAACAGGAATTGTCTTTGAACAGAGATCTTTAACTACTTGGTTACTTCGTATATTTGTTTTTCCTTACGTTTTCCAGGTTTGAATTCTGCTCTTGAGTTAATCCAAATACACTCTATGAATGTATGTTAATAGCAGACTAGCAAGAGCTAAGAGCAGTAGCACTCAGCTTATTGTGACTGGCCTCTAAAATCAGGATCTCTTAGTAGCACTATGCCTCTTGCCTGATCTCACCTTAATCTCCAGTTTCTGTGTCTGTAGGTGACACTGTGAATATGCTGGAGGGAAAAACCTTTTTCTCCAATGTCTAACACCTTATTTCAAATATGGCATCATCCCTAAAAAACAAGTCCAAGTAGCACATGTTTTTTCAGAAGTAAACCATTATTAAAACTGTATTTTCATAAGGTTGAATGTCTTACATGAAGAGAAAAAGCAAATAATTAGCTATTCTCTTGAGCCTCTGAGTTTTTGTGAGCTATCAGCTATGAACCTACCTAAAGCAAATATTCTTTACTAAATTATCCTGTAAGTCCTGTTCATTTCTATGTAACCTCATGTAGTTTCTTCGAAGTATGCCGTAGATCTTGGTAATCACCTGAATACTTTCTTGTTGAAAGTGAACTCCTCCTTTCTTCTTCCAGGCTGGATGTGACTCTGGGCAGCATGGTCTAGTGGTTGGTGACCCTGTCCACAGCAGGGGGGGTTGGAAATAGATGATCTTTGAGGTCCTTTTCAACCCACAGCATTTTATGATTCTTCAGATCTCACCATTCAACATTCAAAGTAATTACAAGCATTACACTTATGTTCACAAAGTGAACTAAATGGCATATGTATGTGTTTCTTGTATTGTATGAAAAATTTTGAACTTTACCTACTCGAGGGTCTTCAGTAGTGTTCAGGCAATTCTTTCTCTTAGATCTTGAATTCCTTAAGACAAGTATTTTACCTAGTATGCATTTATAAGCTTGTTCACTTTTCCAGATTTGTCAGGGAAAAAGAATCAAAATGTGCTATGGAATAAAACTGTATGTGCATCTAGTCAGATGGTTACTAGGCAAGGCAAATGGATCAATGGCTGAAGATAAGACAAATAAGGTCTGTGTTTCTAATCTTAAATAGCTGTGTTTTGATATTAAGCTAATGGTAAACTTTTTTTAACTGTAAAGAAAGGCTGTAAGAGGGAGCTTATCTTTAATGGAAATATTTTCTTGTATTGTAGGCATCTTTAAATGTTAATGATGTACCTCCATCTATTGTAAATGAAGAATTTCTTCAGGATCTTAGAGCCACTAATATCTCATATTCACAGGATGCAGAAGATAGGGTATTCAGAGCTCATGGTAAGACAAGTTCATTTATATAACTGTACTTCAGATGCTTCCTCTTTGAACGTGATTACTTATCATTTGTTTTTCAGGTCACTGCCTACATGAGATATTTGTACTCAGGGAAGGAATGTTTAAGCGAATTCCTGATATAGTTGTATGGCCTGGTAAGCTTAATGTTTTACTCCTGCTTCCTTCTGATCTGTTTACTAAATTCCTGTGCTCTCTTGTTATTGTGAAGCTGTCTGGACAACCTCACTCTTCTTTAGAGACCCTAACGGATTTTTGGGGGGTGTGGTAATCATGATTTTGTAACATTAAGTCCCATTACTTAATAGGGAAGTAAAATTTATTGTTAAATACAAGTGAAATTTCAGATGACAGCTGAATTTGTGACTTCAGTAAGCCCAGTATAATGTGAACATGTATATGCGCCGTGAACAGCTGCCTAAATGGCAGACTAAATCTTGCTGTTTGTTTTTTTTTTAACAAGTATGAGATGGTAGAAAGGTGATTAAATGTTTGCGTTCAAAAATTTGGTCTTATGCCATACTGTACTGAAATAATATTTTAAAGGCGTAACACCTGTTAACTCCAATCAAAGCACCTTATGAAGGGTGATTGACTTGAAGAAATGGTGGTGCAGGATAGACCCATTTGAGGTAGAATAATCACTAATGTTGTAGTTCAAAATGTAGCAGAAAATAATGCTTGTTTTTATCAAGTAGAAGAGTGTGAAAACTTTAACTGGTAAAACTTCATCTGCTCATCTGTGTGAATTTTCTAATTGAGTTGGGTTTCCCAGGTCACTAGGATCTACTTTCCATGTGCTGTTCTTCAATAGCTAGTGAAAAAAATCATCTTGCACTGAGGTTGTATGAATCCAGCTGTTTTTATAACTTTCTGATGCTTTGAATAGCTATGCTGTATTAGAAACCCCAAGATTACTCTCAGCTCTGTTTTCTTACTTCATCTGGGGAAAAAAATGACGTGGGTAGCCTAACAAGACAGTGTAAGATGCATCTGAATATGTGAGGACAGTTACTGATACGACAGCTGTGGTGGTCATGGACAGGACTTAATCACCACTTCTTGTGCAGCTCTGAGAGCAACTGAAGTAAAATGATTGACTACATTGATCTAAAGCTGCTCTCTATTGCAAGAGCAAAATAGCCAGAGTTTGTAAGCCTATCTTTTTTCATTCCTGTTCATTCTCTGTTTGCACAAACTCAGGTACAAGTATATGTGGTCTTTATATGGTGGTACTTTTCCTTGCTATTGCACAAGCATTTCTGATTCATCTTTGATCAGATTCATAGTGCATTCTAAAAAAGTAAATTTGACCAGCAGCCCTTCTTCTGATGCTGGATGTTATCTGGGAAGATAAAAATTGTTTTTCAACTGTCAGAAGAGATTAATTCAGCTTGAAATGGATTTGAAAATCTGTTTTCAATAAAGATTCAATCTTAATTTGTTCTCCTGGATACCTAGCTCAATTCTAACCCATTTGTTAGTCCATCTTACCCTGAGAATTCCCAGTAAGTCTCAATCTGTGAGCAGGAGACCAAGGCTATGTAGTAAGTTCTTTAAAAGTGGAATTGTTTTATATCTAAAATGTACCTTTGGAATTCTTTTTTACTATGAGTCCAGCTCTTTAGTGCCTAACTCTTTGAAACGTCTTCCTTGCTGATGTCAGAAAAGGAGCTGCTGAGTATTCAGACTGTGATATTTAAACAACAGTAACAAGCTCCAATCCTGTTTAACTTTTTCAGTTTGCCACGAAGATGTAGTTAAAATTGTGGAATTAGCCTGCAAACATAATCTGTGCATAATACCGTTTGGCGGTAAGTAGTGTTAAATATCAAATTTGTTTAACATTTCTAGTGCAAAATTATTCTGCGTGAATTTAAGTCTGTGGTTTTAGTAATACAGTAGGAGGCATTACTTTTGGAGTGACCCTTGAATTTTAAATACTGTCTATTTTCTGTGATCTTGGAATATTGAAAGTTGCTGTACTCAGCTGAGCAAAAGTCAGCAGATGTAAAAACACTTTGAATATTAGGAGTGCAAGAGAAGCGTGTATGTGAAGTTGAAATCTACCTATTTGCCTTTGAACTCTTGTAGGTTCTGAGTCCTTCTTAGCCTCAACTTTAAGAGGCTTCGGGTTATTAATTATACATACTTTTTCCTCTTAATCTTGTAAGGTGAAGTATCTGTTTTTGACTTCAACATCAAGTGACGTGAGATATTGACTTTCATAAGCTTCTTTCTGTGATAAGTGTTTTGTCAGGAACTCTTAATTCTGTGCTGTAAGGTGATGCCTGGGTAATTGTGCTGTAAGCATGTAGCCCCTGTAGGAAGGATGTTTACTGTTGATAATATAAACATGTCTCTTAAACACTGTATCAAACTAACAAAGTTTGTTTCTCCCAAAAGTGCTTCCCAGATGCAGTATGACTGTAGAGAAGAACAGCATGGATTAGTTCTTATTCATTGACTGCAATACAAGATCTTTAGATTTTCTGTTGTATTAAACTATGGGTCAACTCTTTAAGTTGTTTTAAGAGTTAATATTAAATGAAAATGCCTCCTTTCCTATCACTGGAAACAAAAGTGGCAGGTGTTCTGCTCTTGAAGAGCATTGGTGTTTTACTAGCTGGCACTGGCACTTTACATGTAGCTTGGTGAGAATTTCTGTAGCATTCTAGTCTTTTTCTTTTCTTCCTATGGCTTTTGTTGTCTTTGAGAAGCCAAGAACTTCTTGGAGACTGTTATCTAACATGCTATAAAGATACACTAGCAACCTCCAGAGAAGTTTGATATTTGTTTTTATTCATCCATTTTTATAGTTATACCTTTTTCAGTTTCTTACTTGCTTTCAGGTAAGTATTGCATTCCTGTATGATGTAGATCTCTTCAGCCCATTTGCTAGGTAGAAGTGTAGCGTCCTTTCTAGTGCTCTCAGTAGAGTATATAGAAACCACAGCTGTCTCTGTTTCTTGAATGACTTGATTTCTTATCCTTTCCCATTTTGAAGTTACATTCCAGGCTTTATGATGGCAGATGAGATGGTCAGAATTTCGTGATTTGTTATCAAGTGCTGTTAAAGCCTTTTGTCTGTTCCATTGTTGTCCTGATTGTGTGCAACTCCCAATCTGGGAGCAGGGACAGTCTAAGAATACTAACCATTAGCTTCAAAAAGTGATCTTTAATAAGTTCAGTATTCGAAAGGAGAGAGAGAGAGAAGGATCTGTATATGGAAGGTGGGGGAGAACTCGCCTGAGATTTTTAATCACAATAGTTATCCCTTATTTTCAGGAGGAACAAGTGTCTCTAGTGCCCTTGAATGCCCTGAAGAAGAGAAAAGAACAATTGTCTCTCTGGATACATCACAAATGGTATGTATTTTTTCTAGGAAAAAAATATGTTGAAATTTAGATTGTCTTGTGTTACTTTAGAGGAAGGAATCACTGGAGAATGACATTTCCTTCTTTGTTACAAAAACAAGAAAAGATGGAAGTATTAAATTGTACTATAATAATTAAATTAGTACTTCAGTTCAAATGATATTTTTGTTGAAGTTAGTCCTGTACTAAATATGACCTATGTACTTACAAAAAAAAAAAAATCCTAATGCTGAGTCTTTGTACAGTTTTACATAAGAGAAAATCAGAGGAAGTTACCATTCTTGTATATAGGAATTGTCTGAGTTAAGTGAAAGGCCAGTAGGAAGTCTTGTTCTTGTAAATTTTATTGTGTTTTGCAGACTTTAAAATAATAGCAATAATAATAATAAATTATATCTATCAGCCTTCACTGAAGAAATAAAAGATTTCTATATAAAACAGTACATCTCTTAACTCCTTCAGATAGCGATTCTCGTTGAAAATGAGTGATACTACCTTATTTAGGGAAGACAGAACTTGGCACATGAATCACAGAAATGTAAATAGTGTCATATTAAGCAATGTAAAAACTGCTTTTTACACTGTTGTCTTTGTTCCAGAACTTGGAAAGTAAAGGGTTTTGCATGTTGCTTTTTCTACTGATGAATCTAAATAGTCTTCATCATGCTGTTTTTGGGTTTGTTTTTTTTTTTTCTGAACTATCAATCCCAGTAAATAACTCTATAATCACTTATCAGGGACCAACTGAAGTTGAAGCCTCTGTGGAATTTTCTCTGTAAACAGAGCTAAACCCAGATTTGTTAGTTTCTTCTTCATGGATTGTCCTTGTTAATAATTATGCTTAGTGCTTCTTTTCCTGTTTCATAGAATATCCTGATGGGTCAGTGAGTTTCCCATCCTGTGAAAAGGTGTAATTCTTCTCAGTACCTTAAATTTCTTAAGTACTTCCATACTTTGACATCTTATACCATATTTTACTTCTAATCTAGTATGTCAAAATCCCAGAGCTGAGCTGGGGTACTTCAGTGCCATCTGTTCAACCTAGGGAGTTTATTCAAGAGTACTTTTCTTGGAGTATGCCTTATGTCCAGATATTCAGACTCCAGCACCTTAAATTGCACTCATTTTGAAAAATACTGTATTTTAATTTCTGTAGTACTTTTGTCTTAATTTTTTTTCTGTTCTTTCTGCTTTGCTTCTTTGAATGTTTCCAGTATGAGCTGATTAATAATGTTACTTATGGCAGAGGCTGTATAGACTACAACCTGTTGTCTAACTGTTGGAGTGGGGAAGCTCAGCTGCCCCTGCTGTAATAACTTGAGTTGTGTTAATGTTATCTTGTATGTCCAGATATTGTTGACCGTATAGCATTAGAGAAGGAAATAAACACTGATTATTGGTTTTGATTCACTTCTGAACAGAATCGGATTCTCTGGATAGATGAGAAGAATTTAACAGCATGTGTGGAAGCTGGCATTATTGGACAAGATTTGGAAAAACAGGTATTTTTTGTTCTGAGATATCTAGTATTTCTCCATGTTATTCCATGCTGTTCCTCATGTCTTGTCTAGGCCACTGAATTCTAGTTCTTGTGTTTTCACGCAGTCTGTGGTTATTTTATTCTTGGTTATGAATCACATCACATGGGAAGCTGTATTTGATGCACATTTTTAAATTACTTTTTCTTTTAGCTGTAGATCCAAAATGCTTGTACACCAGTAAGTTAATAATTTGTAGGATATAACACTGTGCTTTCTATTTCAGGCCTCAGATATGCCGTTGTGTTGTAAGATGTGACACTTGGTACAAAATACCAACAGAAGTTTTTAGATTCATTCTGTTGAGCGTGGTGTAGTTATTTGGGACAGAGGTAGTTATTTCAGAAGGGGTAAAGCTTATAACAGACTTGCTACTGTTGCTGCTGCTTAAGACTGGCTATGAAAAAGTAGCATAAAGGAAGGAGAATGGACTAAAATAAAGGTCCAGTGAAAAATTACATCACCTTTACTTCTGAGTGATCTCTAGTGACCTCCAACTGCAGTCTGTCAGATGAGTCAGAGCACCCTCTCAGGGTCTTTCTCAGTGCTCCTTGATAATCAGGGACGTTGTAGGTATTTATTGACTATTCTTCGGGATGTGCAATTGTGCTTACTTATCTTCCAAGACTCAAGTATTTTGATAACTAATTGCTGTCTAAACTTAGTACCTAAGGGCACTTTACAAGTATGCAGAGATTTGAAGGCTGCTTTTAATTTGAACAACTTTTTTCTAGATGATTTTTGGGGAAAAAAAAAAATTGTTTTAATGGTAGAGCAGTTTATTATGAGAAAGATAATAAACTAACTCTTGTTGTTGTTGTTGTTTTGTTCCTTTATATCATTTAATGTAATATTTTAACCTTTCCAGTTCTTTTACTACTTAAGCTTGAACTAAAATGAAAATGGAGTATGTTCTCTCTGTAAAAGATCTTTTTATTTGTTTTCGTAGAGTGGTAGTTTGTGATATTTTGTTACTATTCTGTCCTTTAAATGCTACTAATTTTCTCTTTGCTCAGAGTAAAGAACAGTATTCCCTTTGCATGGGTTAGAATACTGCTATTGTAGTTCTCTTTGAATCCTTTTGGTCAGAAAGCTTAGAATCTTTCATTTGGGTTCTGGACTATGAAAAGAGTACTGATTGTTCATTGGTTCTGCACTGGAAAATGGACTAGTGTTCTTTCAAAAGTTACAATGTGTGGAACAACTATTAATACATTCAGAATTTCTGTGCGACTCTCTCAGTGAGCAAAGACTATCAAATCAGATCACCTACTTTGTGTGTGTGTGTGTGCATGTGTGTTTATATTTTGAAGACTCTTATTTTACAAATTGGAAGTAAAGAACTACTCAGTGGAATGTGATTAAAATGAAGGCTCCAGGTTAGGCTCAAATCAGGCCACCTAAAACAAGCACAATTGTGATTAATGTCAATGCAAGCGTCCACTAAAATACAGATAGAATGCAGTTATACAAGAGTTGCTCTGATAGTAATGTTTTCTGTTTTGTTATGTTGGCCCATAATGGCAGAGGCAGATGGTGGTGGTACAGCGGTAGAAGTTGAACCTTCTTATCACTGTTGTTACCCTTTGGTGCCGTGTGTCAGATGGCAGCAGAGGGGCAGTCTGATAAAGTGGTGTCTGAGTTGGAAGTGCATGTGAAGCAAAGATGTGTCACTGAATTCTTCTATGCAGACTGAATTGCACCCACTGACATTGACTGGCGCTTGCTGAACACTTATGGAAACCAAGCAGTGGACATGAGCACAGTGGGATGTTGAGTTGTGCGTGTCAACAGTGGTGACAGATGTGAAAAACAGGCCATATTCCAGACAGCCATGCAGATTTTTGTGAGCATGACTTGCAGACTTTTGTTCATTGCTAGTGCAAATGCATAGTGGTGGCAGTGACTGTTGAAAAATAGTGTTCTGTAGCTGAGAATCTTCTCTATCAAACAGTGTTGTTGTGCTCTTTGTATCTGTCGTAGTTTCCATGGAAATAAATAGGAGGCGTTATGATCGGTGTGACCTATGTATTTTTGGATGGTGCAGCAAAGGGAATTGCTTTGAAAGACTGCTGGGTTTGCAGCTAGCTAGTATTAAGCTTTGGATTGAAGGATCTCAGGAGCGTGGAGGGATTTTCGTATTGCAGCACCATGTGCAAAATAGAGATGAGCAGGATGAAAAACAAGCCCTCAAAATCTGGAGTAAAGGTGAATACTGTGCACATGTGGCAAGTACAGCTAAATGAAATGGGCAGGGCTTGAAGGGAGGAAATTGAGTTGTGGCGGGGGGGTGGAATATGTGATTGACCAGAGTGCCTGCTGGAGTGGCAGTAAAAGCTAGAGTGGAAAAGGCTTTTTTTCTCAGAGAAACTGTGTTGTTGCAGCAGTAATCAGGAAGTGCAAGAGTAAAATGAATTTTACTTGAAGGCTGGACTGTATTAGCAGTAGAAGTAAAGGATTTTATATTCTGTTCCTGCAAACATGCTACGAGGTAGTGCTGACATGGATTTTCTTTCTCCTTGGATGTTCACAGGAGTTTCAAAGGAGTTTGACGTTACCAGCATTATCTAGAAACTGTGGAAAGGTGTGATGCCTCTTACTCTGTCTGATTTTTTGAGTGCTGACCTTACTTAGAAGTTTAGCACGCTCACAGTTATTATGAACTTTACAACTGTAGCTAACATCAAGTGCTGAATTCTAAATAAGTAAAAGATATAGAAAACCAAATATTGTACAAAAAAGGCGTTTTTGAATGGCACATTAAAAATAAATATGAATTTCACAAGTATGTGTGATTGTAGCTTAATTAAGACACTTTTCTGTAAGAAGAGAAGATATCTTCATAAATTCATGTGTTATAGTGTGCTCTATAGAAGAGCCTCAAGTTGCTTGCTTTTATCAGGAAAGAATGTGGATTAATAGTCAACAGAAGTGAATCAGAGGTGAGGAAGAGTTATAAAGCTGGAACAGTTTTTTTTTTGTTAGTTTTTTTTTTTTTATACTAATTTTACTATTATCAAGCAAATTATGATTTTTTTTTGTAGAAAAGCCAGTACATATTCCTGTTTTGGATGAGAAGGCCATGTTGGCCATCCCATCTGGAAAGTACATAGCACAGTCTCTTTTTCCCCTACTCTGTAAGTATCCTTAGCACATACCATTTATGCAGTGGTGTTCCAAGAGTTTGAATCTGCTGCTTTGTGCATGCCCAGTCACTTACAAGTATTCAAAAGCACTGTCCTTTGCTGTGCTTGTGTTTATGTGCATTGTAGAAGTAGGTAAGCTGTGACTGAACCAAACTTCTTGTTCTCTTGCAGAATAAGGAGAGTTCAGGAGCCCTTCCCTGGTGTGATCAGTAAACATCTAAAGCCACAAGTTCTTCCAGTAAGAGAAAAGACCATGGGCTCAATAAATCACTGTTAGTGTTACGCAGAAATAACTTTCAATCACTGAAGTTAGAATCACTTTGTACTACAGAATGTAGTTAATGACCCACATTAAATGTTGTGCTTACAACAGTCTAGTTGGACGTAGATTTTTCAGTTGCCCAGTGCAAATTGATAGTCTCAAACACTAACACAGTTATCAGTGTGAGTTCTGGGTCTTTAATTCTTTCTGCCTGACAGCTTTGGTGTTGGAATTCTAAGGGCATCCAATCAACCTCAGGTGCTGTGCAGATGGCAAAGCCAAGCTAATACAGAAAAATGAGAAACAAGTGACTACTTAATGTACAGGAATGCATGATCTGCATCACAAGTAGTTGACAGCTTTGCGTACAGGAAGCCCAACCAGATGGTTGTATATTAAAACACATCATTCCTTGAGAGAATTAAGTACAGGCAATTTGCTCACATTTTCTGCAGACCTGCTGCATATCACATTAGAATGGAAAGAACAAGAGATTAAATGCCTTATTTATTGGCAGCATTTGTGCAAAGTTGGCAGTTACTTAGTTATAATTTTTTTCCATATGTATTTGAATTCTCACCTTCTTACAAACAACAGAGGTCTTAGTTTTAAAGTATGGAGGAGGAGTATTACAGGTTGATGTGTAGCAAAGCCCATGCACAGTAGGAGCAGAATTAATTTGCATTTCACTTATGTATCAAAGACAAAATTTGTGCCTGAATAATTGAGTGAATCATCAGGATATTCCATTTCTAAGATTGTCAAGTCCAGCTGTTGAAGCATCACCATCCCTGCTGCAACTTAAGGCCTTTACCTCTCTTTATGACGTAAAGGCCTTAAGTTGCAGCAGGGAAGGTGATGCTTCAACAGTTACACTACACTAGTTAGATGGGAGAAGAGGCTGACCCCCCCACTGTGCCACAACCTCTTTTCAGGTCATTGTAGAAAGTGACAAAATCTTCTCTGAAGCCTCCTTTCTCCAGACTAAACAAGCCCAGTTCCCTCAGCTGTTCCTCATAAGACCTGTAATCCAGACTCTTCACCTGCTTCATTGCCCTCCTCTGGACATTCTCCAGGAATTTGATGTCTTTCATGTTGTGAGGGGCCCGAAAACTAAACACAGTACTCAATATGTGGCTTTGCCAGAGCTGAGTATGAAGGGATGGTCACCTCCCTAGTCCTGCTGATTGTGCTGTTTCTGATACAAGCCAGGATGCTGTTGGCCTTCTTGGATACTTGGGCACACTACTGTTCAGCTGGCTGTTGACTAATGCTCCTAGATCTTTTTCCTTCATGCAGCATTCCAGCTGTTCTGTGCCAGGTCTGTGGCATTGCGTGGGGTCATTGTGATCAAAGGGCAGAAACCAGCACTTTGTCTTGTTAAAGTTCACATAATTAACCTCATCATTCCAACTTGTCCAGATCCCTCTGTAGAGCCTTCCTACGCTCAGTTTAGCACTTCCTCCCACCTTGGTGTTATCTTCAAACTTACTGAGGGTGCACACAATCCCCTCCTCCAAATTATCAATAAAGATATTAAACAAGAAGGGTCCCAATACTGACCCATGGGGAACACCACTTGTGACTGGTTGCCAGCTGGATTTAACTTCATTCACCACCACTCTCTGGTCCTGACTGTCCAATTTTTTATCCAGCTAAGAGGTCTAAGCTATGTGCTACCAGCTACTTCAAGAAAATACTGCGGGAAACAGGCAGATCTGGAGGTCAGGCTGACAGCCTGTACTTACCCAGACTTCCAGCCCTACTTTTTAAAATGAGCAAACCTAAAATACTGAGATTTTGAAATGCTAAGCAAGTGCAGACTGTGTAAAATGTGGTTTTTTTTTTTTCTTTAGCTTTCTGAAAGTGGCTTCTGTACAGGACATGAACCAGACTCCATGGAGTTCAGCTCACTAGGAGGATGGGTGGCAACACGAGCATCAGGCATGAAGAAAAACATCTATGGAAACATTGAAGATCTGGTAAATATCTCCAATATTTGTTCTAATTAATTATTCTTCTGATAGGAGGCTTAACTCTTGTAATGACTCGTGAGAGGGAGTAGGGAGAGGAAACTGCAGTTCTGTTAATCAGTGATACAGTTTTGGCATCAAATTTTGACTGAGATTTGTTGTTTGCTTGTTTTTGGTATTATTACTAGTAAATATTACTGTTAATCTGAAAGTTTCAGTTTGATATTTACTAGATAGCTTAAGGAATTGTGTTGATTTATCTTACCCTGTTGCTTTCTTCCACTGTTCACACTCTCTGCTAATCTCAGTGTAATAATCCTGTTAAATTTGTAGGGTTTTTGCATGCTGTTTCCTACTATTCTTAAAGTTGTCCACTGAAATCAGTTCACACTGACAGCCAATGATTAGTTCTTTCTACCATCTCACTTCCCTAATCTAAGTAGGCTTTTTTCAAATCAGTAGACTAGCCTAATTGACCCTGTGTGCAAACTAGAGTGAACTGTAATCCTATTGCATGGTATATCAGAGCAGTGAGGCAATGAGGAAGGAAGCAAGGGATCAGGAATGGCAGTATTACACTCTTAATTGTTTGAAGCATTAAAATGGCTCATCTCTATATTAATGCTAATAAATTTTATTTCTAAAACATTTTTTAAATTAAGTCTACTTTTTCTGTTACAGTGAATATATTGAAATGAAATCATCACTGTTCAGATTTTTCTGCTTCTTTGATTTGAACTTCAACTTATTCCTCATGGTAGCCCTTTTTTACTTGTTTTTTTTTTTTTTTCCCTTCTTTTTTTTTGCAACATACATTTTGTAGTGCATCTCCTATCACCTGAGGCTTTTTCATCACATTATATTCAGAAACACTTTTGTTCTGTGGACTGACATGACACTTTACTATCAGTGAATTAACTTGGCGGAAAATATAGTTTTTATTCAGTATGTCTTGTTGAAACTGCTAGCACTAATGAAGTATCATCTGTACCCTACTGCCTGAAGCATTACAGTGTGGTATAGTTCTGCTTGTGCAGAAAGATATGAAGTACAGAAGGCTTTTCTGTCGTGGGAGCAAAACTTGAGGCTAAAATACAGCTTCTGAAATTTTCATTAGGAGAAAACTGGTTTCAAAGCTGATTCAGAGCAGTTTATGAGCTTCCTGATGTAACAGTGAGAAAGTTTCTGGGCAAGTGTTTACCATCTGAGAAATTTTTATATCTAGAAACAATGTTAGGTATGCTCCCTAAAATCCACTTGTTGCAGAATCAACAGTTTATAAAATGTGTATAATGCAGTTCTCGAACAGAATGAAAATTACTCCGTTACCTGAATGTTTTAAAGGCAGTAGTTGAAATCCCACTGATTTGTCTATATTTGAAAGGTTCACTTACACCAAGGAAGGATTTTTGTTGCTTTTTTTTTTTTTTTTTTAAAGAAAGAATTGAATAGTATGGGGGGAAAATAGCTTACGTATGTATCATTCTTATGGAAGACATAATATTGACAGTGTGTTTCACAAAGATTTTCTTCTTCCTATTAGAAGTATTTCTGTCACAGCTGATTTCTGAATTAGATTAGCTTCATCAAGTAGCAGTTCTAATGGAAAACTTAAGTGAGAAAGAACATTCTTCTGCTGCAAGTCCTTTTTTTTTTTCTTTTTCCTTCTGAAGTATCACATGTTCTGAATTTAAATGCTGGTGTTCAAGGAGAGCACTGCCCATGCTAAGGAAAAAAAAAAAGCAGTTTTAGTTGGTACTGTCTGCATACGGCCAACAATTGATTTGATTTGGCATAGAATTTGGAGCAATCTGTTGTGTGGGCAAACCATGCTGTATTAACAACAACTGTTGGTAATGGTCCTCAGGTTATCCCAAAAGTTTCTGGGACTGCCTACAGAATGTATAAAGTCTGCAGCGCTGAACTGCATCAAGCGTAACATGCATCTTGAAGAAAATAAATGTCATACAAAAAGATCTATGGTTAATGCTGGTATGTATAGTCATTGTTTATTGTTTAAACAGGTGATTCATATAAAAATGGTAACTCCCAGAGGAATAGTTGAAAAAAACTGTCAAGTACCTCGCATGTCAACAGGACCTGATATCCATCACTTCATTATGGGATCTGAAGGTAATTTCATGTAACTGCGCTTAATTCAGCTTCTGTAATGTCTTGCTCATTTGAGCATCTTTTAATGCTGTGGCTTCCAGTGTGTCTATGGGTGGTGTTCTGCAGGCATTATTTTTTTCTGTGAGTGTTGGGAATTATCCCAACAGTGAGGCTTTTTTTTTTCTTTTTTTTTTTTAGGACTGAAGTTATGCAACTGAACAGTGCTTAAAACAGATCTGTGGAGTGATTATATGCATCTAGTAACAAACATCATGACTTAAAGGCTGCTTGTAGGAATTCACTGTGTAAATTATCAGAAATAAGTTTCTCTTTTACTGCAGTACTGAATTTTTGGCACTTGTAACTGGTGTTAACTGAGAACATCCTGCTAACCAGTTGTTGGGTGATTTGCAAGAATTGCATCTTGTATTACTTTACAAGTGAGCTTTTCTTTTTTTTTCCTGAAGGAACTCTGGGAGTGGTTACTGAAGTTACGGTAAAGATTCGGCCTCTTCCTGAATACCAGAAATATGGCTCTGTGGTCTTCCCCAACTTTGAACGAGGGGTGGCCTGCCTAAGGGAAGTGGCAAAGCAGGTAAGGAGAAGCTTCAAGTTGAATCCATGCAAGTACACTAGTTCTAACCTTGTCCAGGGCCTAGGACTAGGAGTGTGCTGATGCTCTAATCTTGATTATTGATTACTGGAAAGGAGTTGAGATAATATGAATGATTTGAATATATATGGCCTCTGAGGCTTTTGGCAATGATGCGGTAAAGGATTGGCTTTTTATCTCCTTCAGTGGGAGCTTTATCTGGAGATTTACTCACAAGTATGTAAAAGCGACCAGTATTTAAAGAAATTAAGTTGCAGCAGACAAGTCAAGAGCAGTTGATTTCTGATTCCAAACTGATAAAGGAACAACAGTCATGCAGGGTGCAGACAATGCTTCTTGAAGTGCAGCACTGTGTTCAAGTGAGCTGGATATTCTGAGGCAGAACTGTACTTAGACTTGAGCGTTTAAGGAGAGCCTTCTGAACAGCATGGTCAGACAATAGAGAAGTGGGTTTCAGATAGCAAAACTTGGACATTGGTATCCAAATTATGTAATGCTTTTCTCAACACCTGTGCTTCCAGGCAAGTCTTGCACTGGCTAGCCTCTTTTACGATTCCAGACTAACTTTCCTTGGCACTGTGCAAAATGTACTAAATCACTTCAGTGAATGGAGGAATATATATCCTGAATTTTGGAAGTAATATCAGAAATGTTTTAGGTAATGCCAAACTAAATAAAGCTTTATGTATTTCCACTGATGGGTCAAAATTAATGATTTAATGTTCCAAGCCAGTTGTTCAAACTGGTATGTGACTGACATGTATATGCTAGTTATCAGCACGGTTCTTCTGTCACATGCTTTTACTGCTGGTGCTTGTTCTTTCTATTACAGGCATCTAAGCAACCTAGGAATGCTTAATTGTACAATCGATCAACATTTTAAGTCAATAAAGGAGCCTAGCATTTTTTCCCTCAAGAAAGGGGTTAGAAATAAAAAAAAAAAAAAACAAAAAACAGTGTTAGCCACTTAGGTTGCTCAGTTACTAAGCTTTTGTTGCTGCTACTGTTTTACTGCTTATTTAAGCCTGAACTACTTACTCCTTTCTTGTGGCGTCTTCTTGTAGCAATTACAATGATGTCCTACTGAAAAACTGGTTTGTTTTTTTTTTCTTTGTTAGTTTTTAACATAAGAATAACCAACCTGAAGGTTGTAGGCTAGGTGAGGGTCAATAAAACCTCTCATCCAGCCTTTTTTTTTTTTTTTATCAGCCTGCCAGGTAAGATTTTTTTATTTCTTCCTTCTGCTCTCTTTTGCAGTTGTGTGACAAAGTATGCTTTAACAATATGATACAGAGTGAACATATCAAATTAAGTGATAGGGGAATACTTTTATATCCACGTGATTAGATGAAGGCTAGCCTAAAATTCAGACTTTGTTGTATTTCTATGGCCACATACTGCATGATTGGACACTGCCATCTCAAGTTACAGGCTGTGGACATATACATATCACCCAGAAGGATGTTAGTTGAAGGCAACTACTCTTACTGGTCTCCAGATTTTTGTGCAGTGCAGTCCAGACACAGACTGTCATTGTTATCTGTTCACAGAACATTAGTGTAGTGGGGTTGGATGAAGTTTTTTCCTCATAGCAGCCCATATGGTGATATTCTTTGGGTTTGTGACCAAAACAGTGTTGATGACACACTGATGTTTTAGCTGTTGTTAAACAGTGCTTATGCATTGACAAGGCTCATTTCTCGTGCTATTCTCCAAGTAGTTTGTAGGTGAGCAAAAAATTTGGAGGGAACACAATTGAAACAGTTGACCCAAATCAAAGGAACAGCTATTCCATACCACGTAACATCAAGGTCAGCAATAAAACTGGTGGGAAGTTTTTCAGGGGCTACTGTTGCTTGGAGAATGTCTGGTCACTGATTGACTGGTGGTGAGCAATTGCTTTTTCATCACTTGTTTTCCTTTCTTGTTTGGGGTGGTTTGTTTGGTTTTTTTCCCCCCTTTTACTTTATCTCAACCCACACATTTTCTTGCTTCTATCTTTTTGGAGGAAAGCGAGTGAGCAGCTGTGTTATTTAGCCATCTACAGGAGTTAACTAGGAACAATTAAACACTTTTCAGTGATGTGTAATGACATGTATTTATGATTGCATAGCACTATCAGCTTGATACTCTAATCAAATATGATATTTTAGTGCATGATGGCAATTTAGAAATGCACTCTATGCATCACAGTCAAAGATCTTGGGACTATGTCCGTGTTGGTTTGACATTAAACTGAATATTCTCAATGCATTATATCAAAACATTCCTAATAGAAATTGCTTCTCAAATGAAAACGAGTTTATCATCACCAGTTTTTATAGTGATGATAATGGCCACGGACCTCTGATACCAAATTTATTTCTTGTATGCTGTTTTTAAATGAAAATGTCACTGTCATGAGTTTCAGTACATCTGTTCATAGACTATTTATCCTTTATTTTTCTTCTTTCCCCAACTGCCCCCAAGAGATGTGCTCCTGCATCAATTCGCCTTGTTGACAATGCACAGTTTCAATTTGGTAAGTAGATTTTCTCGGATGAATATCTTTTCCAAGGGCTTTGATTTTTTTTTTTTTTCTTTTTATAGAGAAGTTTAAAAAGTCCATCTTATTTGGGAATTAATTTCCTCAAAGCTACACAAAGAAGGTGATGATCTCTACATTGAAATTCCTAATGTTATAACTTGTACTTTCAGAAATGGAAGTCTGTCTGTCTCTGGAAAAATGCTACTGACAATAATAGAAAGCCATGCTGCATATATGGATGCATAAGATTTTTTGCAATCCTTCCATTAAAAATGCATAGCCTACTGAGAAGGTTAAAATTCTGGAGATACTGTTTCTATTTTACTCTGAAGGAGTAGAATTGATAGTTTTGTAGTATACTTCTTGAAACATTTTGTTGTGAAGAATATTAATGACAGGTCAGGTATCAGAGTAGGGTGAGATTCAGAAGGCAGGCATCTTATTTTGCAGTTAAGTTAGTTGGTTGAAATAGGTTGGTCTGCATTTCCCAATAGCATCACTGGCTGTGTTCCTGAGAAGTAGCGGTTTATTTTGAAAATTCTCCAATATGGCAGTGGTTGTTTGGGGGGGAGTTGAAGGGGAGGAGGAGCAATGGAACTTGTCAAAAATGAGGGCTTATTTTGCTGGTGGTGGGTTTTTTTTGTGTTTAGATGTGTGCAAACAGAACTAAGCTATAGGGTTGTACAATTAATGAATATACAGATGTTATGGTATAGCAGAGAGCTTGGCTACGTAGTTGTTGTGCTAAAGCAGGAGACAGAAATGATAGGTACACTCACCCGTACCCTGGGCTCACATAGAAAACTCCAGCAGAGTGGATCTCTAGAAGAGATCCTTTCTCACTGGTAATGAGCTTTTAAATGGGTCTAGGAGAGGTGCAGCCAGGCTCCACCCCTTCCGGCAGCACAGCTGAATTGCCTTCACCCCTGCTCCCATGGCTGCTCATGGCTCGCCTCAGGTGGTCAGTCAGAGGTTCAGGCTGTGATTCAGCAGTTCCCATACAAGGTTAAAGTCAGTGAAGCTACTAGAATATTACAAAATCCAGAGAAATAATTTGGACAAGGTCAGACATGCAGAGCAGTCATTTTTGAGCCCTTCTTAAGGGAAACTGTCATTTTCAACAGTAGAAGCTTCGTTAAAAGATATCTTCTGGTTGAAGACACTGTTGAGAACCTCTGAAGTTCTACTACCCGGAAAGCTACTGGTAATGGAACTTGAAGCACTTGCTGAGGCCATACAATTTTGATTGTGCACAGATTACAATGTGGAGCCTGACCTTAAAATCTTCTGTTAATATTATTAAAACAAGACAGAGTTTCTGAAATCTGTTTCGGACAGAATCCTCTGTAACAAATATTGAGTTTAACTGGCATTAATCTGATGATGAGAAAGCTGAACTTTGTTTCAAATGGAAATAGACATATCTGTAAACCTGAGAGCCTAGTAAGCACTGCTGCTTGATTTGGTCATCTTTTTCTGTTGTACTCATTCTCACAAACATTTATAATAGAAAGTGGATGCCTTTTTTTCAATTGGGAAAACGTTTGACCAGTTATAAGCTTCAAATCCAACACTGGATTTGGCTTTGACCTGGGGTTGCGATTTTTGCAGTAAAAGATGCCCAAGGTGCCTCTGAATTTTTCTTGTGGTTTTATTAGGTAGAATTATCATCAGTTTTTATGGATTGTGGTTTAATAAATTAACGCCCTTTTCTTATCTGCTGCTTTTTTGTGTCTTCACTTTAGTGTGCTTAGAGGCATACTTCTTGGGCTTCACTCATCTTCAGTGAGAGCTCTCTTTACTGAAGAGGAAAGGAGACTAATGAAGTACTGAAGTTCATGCTTTATTCAGGGGGAAATACTTTGTGAAGTATTTTAGAAGGAAGTATCATGTAAATGGTGCATAACTTTTTTTATGAATTGGGCTCACAGCGTGTAGACCAGATGCGAGATTGTTAAAATGAAGCAGTAATGGGAGTTCAGAAGTTGCTTGTGACTGAAAACAATGGAACAAACAGTAAAAGGCTTTCATCTCAATTTAACTTAGTCCTGAGGCAGAGATGTTAATTTAACAGACTCCAAGACACCATTTATGTACCCTGGTAATTTTAGTTCTCCATATGTGATTAAGGAAGCAATTACTAACTTTATGTAGAAAATTTTGCACAATGACATAACCATTAAGGAAAAAATTGCTTAACTCCCAACTTGTACCGTTTTTTTTGCAATTGGTTTCAATGGTTTTGGCATAACTTTACGAAAAAGGTCAGTGGTTTTGCTTAGTTTTATAGCATGAAACTAATGAAGTGCTCTTTCTAAATTTTCCATATGCAGAATACTTGTGAAGATCTAAACTAGGACAGCTTTAATTAAGTGTCAAATGGAATATTTGTGCACAGTTGCATGTATGCCTCTTAAAAAATTAATAAAAACCTTTTCTTAAAGTTTCTCCTAAATTAGTTGTGAAAGGTTCCTTTGATTATGATAATCAAAGTGCTCCAAATGATTCTTACAACTTTATGTTCCAAGCTATTTTTTTGCCCTTTTGAAGTAACAATTGTAAAGAATATGGAGTGCTTTAACATGCTTTTTTCTGCTTTTTTCCAAAGGTCACGCTCTTAAACCACAAGTTGCTTCCATTTTTACATCATTTTTGGATGGACTGAAAAAGTTCTACATCACAAAGGTAAGTATTTGAGGGTTTAATATTGCTTAGAACTTTGCATGCTATCCCTAGAATTTGAGACTGCTGTATACTGTCTCTAATGCAGCTCTGAGTTTCTGTATAATGATGTAGAATCAGCTAGAGAATCTCAAGTAGTTTAATCCAAAATGAGATGATCTGCTTGAGGAGTTACTCCATGAGAGATGTTCTCACAGATGTTTTCACCAATTGTATCCCTAAATTAAAGTATCTTCTCTAACAGTGAACAGGTGACAGAGCAAGGACTAAATGATCATCAGTTAGTCCTGATGGATTGAGGCTAGTATTTCAATTTCTTCTCAGATTTTTTTGAAGGTGTGATCTGCTTAATTATCATGCTAGACTAGAATTTTGGAAGAGCCCCACAGTATTTGAACTGCCATACAAATATGGTTCCCATCTTCCTGAAATTCATCCCGATGAATACCACTTTTTAGTCCAGGATGATTTTACCTAAAATTTCATGTTATTTTTTTCAAGATCAACTAGGGAGTTCCTGCAAATATGCATATTCAAATGGTGTTGTCTTGGATTTAAATAACTTTCAGGTAGAGAGAAGAGGTGTACATTGAATTCTGACCTGATAATATTGAATGTTTTCAAGCAGTGGCCTTTCTTGAAAGCCAGTGGCTTGTGTTGATGATCTTGAGCAGTTTCTGCTCCTTTTTCTTGTACTGCTGAAGTAAAGAATGCCACGAATCTTTTGGTGACTTCCTTTTGCAAAGGATTATCTATTGTTTTCAGAAACAACCCCAAAATTATTTTGCATCTCCTCCCTAAGCTTCTGTAGTGCAGGTATAAAGGTTTTGGCAATAGAATTGCTGTCAGTTTGAAACAGTCATAGTCAAACCTACTTCTTTGTTGGCAACAAGCACCACTGCTTACCAAGGGATTTCTGTGTCAATTCCAATCCTTCCAGCTCTGCAAGAGGGAAGGAACGCTTTGAGAAAAGAAACAAACTCAAGCTCTGTTGTTAACACATCTGGAGTAGAGAAAACAGTTTTAATGATCTTGAGTTCATATCATATTTACTTTATCTACAGATTGGCCCTGTAAATCATGTTGTGCTCTTTACAGTTAGTGATAAACTTTGTGGTCTCTTGCTGTATGAAGACTTCCATTGTGTGACTTAGTTTCTTTCTTAAGTATGCCATTGATTGGCTGTAATACACTGGCTATAATATTTTACTTTAAGCTCTTTTAAAAAAGCAAACATCAGAACACGTCAGGCTCACTTCTGTTCTTTTTACCGAATGAGGCAGTCCTGTGAAAGTTATTGCTTAAAAGAATAGGCACAAAATCTTTCTGGTTTATACTTCCTATGGTTTGGGACTGTTTACTAATAAGAAGTGCTCTAGGTATCGTTTGTGTCTACCAGGTCACACTGTAGCTAGTTCCTCCCATGAGTCTTCCAGAAGATTGTAAAGTGCTTCCTGAGCATGACAGTCAAGACAGCAGAACAGAAGAAAGGATTCATACTAGACGAAATGCAAATAGCTCTAGAATGAGAAGGGATTATAAAATGGCATTCTAATAGACCTTTATTCCCATGGTTAGAATTTATCACTGTAGTAATTCTATTTATTTAAGTTGTCTCTGCTGCTTTTGCTGTTTTAATGAGTGAGAGATTCGTTGCCTATGAGGGTATAGCCTTTCAAATTACAGTTCTCATGGTGCTCTTTTGGGGTGGTAGGATGCAATATCCTCTTCAGAAATTCTGATTTGGAAATTTCAGGCTGACATCACCATATGGATCTGAGGTCATTCACTGAAGGAATGAGCCACCTTAAGACGCTCTGCCTCCTTGCTGCTTTATTGGGCCCTCCTGTTACCTCTGGTTAAGTTGCAGCATGGATAATGTATTCAGTTAAGGAAATGCTAAGTGGAATAGCAAGTAACTGATGTTGACTTGACTGTTGGACACAAAGGATGAATTTAACTCTCTTGGCTGTTAATGTTTCTTCTTACGATCTGGTTTGGTGCTTAAATAACAAATTACCACAAACAGAATGGAGACTGGGAGCAATGAACACCACTGGAAAGGGGAAGGGGCTTTTACAAAATAATAGTTGAAAAAATCATTTCTTAGTATATATACTAAGAGTACTTTGTTCCTGATTTTTTTTAAACCCTCTGTAAGTGTGAAAAGGTAATAAAATTTTATTGCAGCTTTATATTTATAGAATCATAGACTTGTTTGAGTTGGAATGAACCTGTGAAGTTCATCTAGTCCAGCTCCCCTGCAATGAGCAGGGACATCTAGAGCTACATAAGGTTGCTCAGAGCTCTGTCCAGCCTGACCCTGAATGTCCCTGTTCATTTCCTTTCCTTCTGAAACCTGCTCAGTAGTGGTAGTTTACTGGAGCTAATTAATAATCAACATGTGTATAGAAAATATTTATTTATTTATTTAGGACAGGAGAAAAAGAGGTGACACACCAACTCTATCATTTCAGTAGCTGTAACTGTTTGTCCTGTCAAGAAAAAATCTTACTTTCTTTTTGGGATAAATTTTTTGAAAAGTGTATCTTCCTGATATTTTCTCTTACTTGCAACAACAGTAAACAGTGCTTACAGACCAGAGGGAATTCTGTGTACATGAAAAGCAAAAACTTGTTGCTTGTGTTCTGCCACACAGGCGATGACATAATGCAAGGATTTTCTCTCTGCAGTTCAAAGGATTTGATCCCAACATCCTATGTGTAGCTACCTTGCTCTTTGAGGGTGACAGAGAGAAGGTTCTTCAGCATGAAAAACAAGTCTATGACATTGCCACCAAGTTTGGGTATGTGATTTCAAAAAACTTTTCAAATGGAACTATCCAAGAAGCAACAAGATTACTGTATTTACGTTGCAATTTTCGTGTAAATCTCTTCTCAATTTAAGTTTGAAGTGGGAACAATCAGCTACTGAGTGTTCCCTTTGAAAAACATGACTTGTGCTAATTCTTAAAAGGTAGCTTTATGAAAAAACTTCAGCTGTCTGTACACTGCACCAAGACAAGTATTTGACTTAGAACTGGTGTTGTTAGAATGGAAACTAGCCCTTGTAATTATTTACAGGCCTGGAAGCTGCTTGCTTTGCAGTACTGAATTATAGATTCTGAATAAAGAAGAGAAACAAAATTGCAAAGGTTAATATTCTTTGCAGAATTGATATAAGCAAATAAATATAGAAAGCTTATTTAAAAGAGGAGTTTGTGTAGTTTGAAGAATGTGCTGAATCTCTCTGTCCTACAGACTTTTTATTTTTATCTTTCCAATGAAACGGGAAATACTTCACTACAGTGGTAGGCTGAGTAATGATCATGTAGTTCTATTTTGATTATAATGGTGTTGAAAACTAGAAGTCTCATTTGTAAGAATGTACTTTTTGAAGAAAATTTTTTGCCAGTATTAGTTTCAACTATTAACATATACAAGATGTCTTATATTTCAAGGTCATCGTTTCTGAAACTTGTTCTTTCATTCTACCACTTCAAATGATTTACAAAAATGGGATTTCACATGAGCAGCTTGCTACCTTTCAGTGATAAGAATTACGTTTATCTTTATGAGTGTTACAGCTTAATGTTGTATGCAGCAAAAGGTCTCATCTGCAGGTCCTCTCTATTTCTGGACGGTGTGAATATGGGGGATGGAGGGAGGGAAGTGGTCTGTGTTAGTAGCCTGTTAGGAAGCGCTGTCTGTGCTACTCAGTTCAGGCTATATTAGCTATCTGTTTAATGTTTTAACTTTCTGGTTTCATGTCTGGAAGGTAACCAGGTTATCTTTTTTTTTCCACTCACATAACCTGCTCAGATTTAGAGTACCATCTAGGAAGACAAGCTAAAGATATACTGCCCTTGTTCTCAGATTGTTAATGCAATTTTCATCTGACTGCCGTTTAGCACTCCTTGAGAAAGTTTTGTTCTTATGTATGTGATCTTACTGTATCTGCAGTAAATGTACTGAACTGTGAGCTGTTAATGTTTTTTAGGTCATGAAATTAATAAAAGCAAAGGTCAAACAACAGTGCTTTTCCATTTGTTTGGAAACAGTGCTCTTTTCTCTGTTGCTAAGCTAGTGCTTAGTGCAGTTACAAACAAAACAGGAAAAGTCTTGCTTTCAGATATCTCATGAAGGAATAGTGTGAAGCATGTTGATTATGATAACTACACTACAAAGTTAGTCTTACAAAAATTGACTGCTTTTCCTGATTATTTTTTTTTCTTTCTTGTACCCAACTTCCTTCTCTCTGAGCATTTCAAAGGACAGAAAATGTACCTGTGTTTACAAAGAGTCTGTTTGCAGCTAATGTGATACAGCTTAGAGACAGATAAACTTGCACAAATGTTTCAGAATCAAAATGTTGGTTTTCTGGTTATTTTTTGAAACTTCTGAATACTATGCTGGAAAGTTAATTAAATTCCTTAATTGCAGTGGCTTGGCAGCTGGAGAAGATAATGGACAGAGAGGATATATGCTGACATTTGTCATTGCTTACCTTCGGGTAGGTTACCTCTTGTCTCCAACTGAAACTTGTGTTAATTAATAAAACAAAACCGAAAGATATCTTTGAAGATGCTTCCTGAATTCAAAATGCAGGTTGCCTTGGATGTTGTCTTAATTAAACTTCTCCTTAGAGGATTGTATCTATTCCAGCTCTAATTCTGTAGTGTTTACTCATGGAACTTTTCTGCAAAATACCTTATAAACATAAATTTGTACGTTTAAACAACAAAAAAAGTTACCTATAAGGAGTAACTTGGAGGATTCACTGACAGTTGCTAAATAAACCAGATCAGACTTATCAATCCACAGGTTGAAATCAGTCTGAGCTGGGAGAATACTCAAAATTTATATGTGATCGCTCAGCTCTTACTCTGAACATCCACTTATAGCCATAGTTTGAATGAGAATTCCAGAATTTCAGGGTGAACAAATTTCAGTCTGACTTGGTGCAGCTGCTTTTCTGAATCTTATGGGTTGAAATGATTTTTTTTTTATTTTTTATTTTTTTTTAAAGAATATTATGGGTGTCCTTAGCACTGCATTTTGTTTGGCCCCTCTAGTTTGGGACTGAATTTCATTTTATTTCAGCAGGCTGTAGGTAAAATGGGCTGAATGTTTCTTGTCTTTACGCTTCCTAAGTAGAACTTAAATCCTGGATAGAACTTCAGTTTCAAATAACTAATTCTATTAGACATGGTGCTGATTAGAACAGTGGAGCTTTTGGATTGGTGCTAGCAGTACAAATATTTGTTAGTGGTGGCATACAGACACTGGCAAGCTGTTTTTTAGCCGTGACATGAAAATGTCAACTGTTTCAAGAGAGCTATACCACTTCTATAACTAGTAACTAGTGTCACTGGGACAGATGGCTGTTTTTGCAAAATAGACTTTCTTTCTTAAGCAATCCAAAGTTGCTCAGCTGCTAGCTGTGTATCCTACACTGGAATCCCAGATGTTGGTGCTCAATGTTACTGATAATTTCCTTTCTCTGTTTATTAGGATCTGGGCCTGGATTACTATGTAATAGGAGAGTCGTTTGAGACATCTGTTCCTTGGGATAGGTAAACTGATTATTCTTCAGTATTGCTTAAAACCTTGTACCTGATTTCATTGAAATTATTCCTAACTTGTGCTTGCTCAAGAGGAAACTTAATTTAATTTAAGCCTTATGTGTATTGGAGGCTCCCTGATGTGCCTCAAATCTTACAGCTGTGTTCTTGCTAAAGTTGCTGGTAAATTATGTATCAGGATTTTCTAAATGCAGTGTAGGCAAGTATTCAGTAATATTTCTGTTCAGGTTAACATGCCATTTGGTAAGCCAGAAACCTCTTAAAGCAGAATCTAAACTGATTTTAATGCAACCTTGTCATTAATGCAAAGAGGAGACTATGGAAACTGTGATGTGAGCTGGTAACCTTGTATCTTTGCTACTAAATTTAGTGGTAGTGGTAAAATCTGGCCTCTGCTTTGAAGACTGGGAGAGTCGGAATGACTGGGAGAAACTTGAGAAGGGTGATTTTTAAAGCAAAACTGTTGTTTATTTTACTTCAACTTTATAGGTCTTGAAGTACACTCACTTGTTAGCCGTGAGTTTGTTTTTGTTCTACCTGAAAGAATGAGTTGTTGTGTAAGAATTTCAAATATTTTTCTTAAGTTGTGCTTACCAAGGTGAATGCTTCCAAGACCTTTTTATACTTTGAATAATAAGAGCTATGCAGTTTTTTCACAAATCAGGTACCTGTACCTGACTGAATATATTTGAAAAGGATACTTTATTGCTAATCCATTGAGTGGATTATTTTCTCTCGTATATAACTTATGTCAGAAAGCAGAGTAGCTTTATGTCTGTATAAAATGCTTTAAAAAATCAAGTTACACAGCATGGATGGTGCTGCACACCTTAGAGGGAGAATATATAATTAAAGAAATGATAATTTGAAAAATATGTTCTTGAATTTTTTTTTTAATGCTTCGAATGTGCCTGAGTCTGCTGAGGTGGGTGTGAAGGGAAGATGAATTTCTAAAAGTGAATTAAATGCGGCTTATGGCAAGATTTAATAACTCACTGCCATATTAAACTGATAACATTTCAAGCTGGCGGAGTAGTACAGAGGTGCAGTCTCTAGTTCTTGCCTTGCAACTTATCAAAGGTATGCCAGAATGTACAAGGCCTTGCACTTCTCTAGCTTTCTGTGAGTTGTGTTTGTGAGCTACAGTTAAGGCTCTTTTGCTGAGGATACTAGGTTTAGACAGAGAAGTGGTAAGCTCTGTTTCCTGTTGAATTCTTTTGACTTCTATTCCGTATGGAAAAGAGCTTTCATTCTGTGCTCTAATTCAGGGTAAATTTACTATTCAGGAGATGTACGAAAAGAGCAATGCTTGTTGTGTCTTAATGGAGGGCTGTTTTATTCTCAGAATAAAATCTAAAGTGGTTGAAATTGGTTTTAGAGGGCAGTCATCTTGGATTATATATGTTACCAAAAAAAAAGGTTCTGAAGATTCACTTACATGTTTGTGGTTGTTTTTTTCTATAAAATGGTGTAAAATCTTATTAAGACTTGATATTTCAATACGTTTTCTGTTACAGGGTTTTAGACCTGTGTAGGAATGTGAAGGAAAGGATAGTGAGAGAATGCAAAGAAAAGGGTGTTCAATTTGCTCCCTTTTCCACCTGCAGGTAAGCCATGGAATGACTCA
Source organism: Centrocercus urophasianus (assembly GCF_019232065.1). Lineage (NCBI taxonomy): Eukaryota > Metazoa > Chordata > Aves > Galliformes > Phasianidae > Centrocercus > Centrocercus urophasianus. Next base: position 15,285,008 of record NW_024884756.1, on the reverse strand, counting down.
AATATTTCCATTTCTAGAATCTGTTATTAGTAACCCAATTAAGAGGTCCCTACACTTGCTACCTAGTAGATAGTCATCTATTAATGATAGAACGAACACTACTCATCTTGACCAAGTAGGTTACATGTAATAGTAATTATTTCAAGGGATTAGTGGCACATCACTAGTCTTGATGCTTGTCTTTGACTCTCTGGTGTATACTAGCAAAATAAGGCTAATTTCAGAACCTTAACTCTCTGGAAATCATTTACACTGATTCACTCTTATGAAGTACGTGCAAAACCAAACCTTTTTTTTGTTTTAAGTTACCCTTTAAAAATGAAGTGAGTAACTTTGAGTTGTGTAGCATGATATAATGGCTGATTTTACCACACCATAAAGCTGTGTTTGTAATGCAGTTTTCTTCTGCAGGGTGACACAAACTTACGATGCAGGTGCATGTGTCTATTTCTACTTTGCCTTTAACTATAGAGGGATTAGTGATCCTATTCATGTCTATGAAGAAATTGAGGTAAAGTATATAAGTGTGCCAGTTAAGGAAGTTAATATTCTGTAATGTATGCCAAACTTGTTGGCCAAGCTAACTGAGTTTTGTAGGAAAAATCGTAATAATCTACTTATAAAACTTTGGTATCAGCAGCTAGGAGAAGTAGACCTTAAACAGGGTACCAAGCAGTGCAAAGTTAGTATTTTAGCATGAAAGTGTTCAAACATTTCTTCATCAACATAGGAAAAAAAAATGATACATATATATATATATATATATATATATATATTTTTTTTTTTTTGCCACAAGCTTCATGCACAAAAGAGTAGTCATTTCTAAAGTATCTTACTTTGTCATCCAGAATCTTGAAAAATCTGAATCTAAATTCCTTTCTGAATGAGTAACTTCAGCCACTCTGGGGAATTTGTTTCCTTTTCAGTAGGCATTTATCCATCCTCTAGATGAGCTCCCCAGGCCGATAGACTAATTTAGTTTTGGCAAGTGGAAAGTGATCCAGAATATTCTGTTCTGGAACAATAGTTTTGTTGTAACAGATGTGCTTTGAAATATCTTGGCTTTTATAGGGTTCATTTGGAAAATTTCTACTTAAATTCATCTGCAGACTTGAGATGAAATGTTCACTTTTATTGTGTACCCTACATGTTTCTGACTTTTTTCATACACCTGTTAAAATGCTTACTATAGCAAGCATTTGACTAAAACCAAACATCTTGTGCATTTAATGTCAAACGTCTTATCTTTCCCATCTAGAGGGCTGCTCGAGAAGAAATACTTGCCAATGGAGGAAGTCTGTCACATCACCATGGAGGTATTATTCTCATATATGTTAATCTTTTTTAAACTAGTAAGTATACATGAATACATCAAATAGTTTTAAACAGAGCATTTCATTTAATGCATTCAAAATATTTTTAAATTACTCCAAATATATTTTGTCAGTCTCTCAAGAAACTTTTACCTTTTTACCACCTTTAACACCCTTTTACCAAATGTTCAGCAGAAGCATCACTAGTCCTGGTCTGCTTGCACAGCATGATGTATTTATGAATAGCAGTCTCAAAACATTCCTTTGGTAGATCTGTAGGCTATCTGAAAAGCTGAAAAGGTAGTTTGTAAGTTTGTTATAAGCAGCTTCTACTGAACCTTGTGTAGGAGCATATTCATTTACATAGACAAGTTTCACAGCTCTAAGAAGAGCAACTTAATGCCCCTTGCAGTTAGGCGAATACTGTTTACCCTTAATTCCAAACCACCTAGTGATAATATCTGCATAAAATTGCTTGACACTTTAGCTGAACTATGCATATTAACTGTATTTCTGTCTGCTAACATCTGATTATTCGGTCTCCTCTCTTGTGGTTTGAAAATAATTTTTAATGTGTTACTAGTTTCTTTGCAAGCTGCTTTAATGGTACGGTTTAGAATCAGTTAAATGTAGAATATTACTCTGATAACTTACGTATGTTTTTCCCACGTATTCAGGTAGCCTGATTAATTTGCTGTTCCTACTACGTAATGCTGTAAACTCAAATGTCAGGAAGATTTGTTCTGAATTCCTTTTGATTTGTGTAGCTAACTTCTCTAAACTGATTTAAAATAAATTTCTTCTCTACTCTTTTGGAGCATTGCCCAGCAACAGGAATAAGAGCAAAGAGTAAGAAATCTAATGGTTTAAAATGAAATAAAAATTATATAATTCTAAGAAAGCGCCCTGGGGGGAAAAACTGAAGTGTAGAAACAGTGTTTTAAAACACATTGGTGAATTCCAGGGCTTGAAACTTATATCTAGGGCTGTTTCAGGCATGCATCTTTGTGATGGAAATTGCAATATCAGAATATTGGAAGGTGTGTAAATATTGAAAACATAAGTGAAAACAGTTTCAGTATTTTTAATATGCATGTATTGTTTTCTGATTAATTTTTGCTATAGTGTTATAGTGGGCCAGTCAGTTCTCAAAACATGGATGTGAAATTACCCTCTTGATCTGCTACTGTGCTCTCTCCTGCTGTGGCAACTGTATTTTACTGTGACTAGCATTTCATCCATTAACTGGAATGCAGCTGTAGCTTGTCATGATTGAGTGCATTTGCCCTCACCATCTGAAATTTTGCTTTCAAGGAAAAGAAAAAATTACTTGTATACCATTTTGATACCCTTGCATACTTGAGCTTTCTGACTTAATAGATTTAGAAAACTGGATCTCTGTTACACTTCTCTTGTTCCTAAATCTTTTCTGCTTTAAGTCTTTTTGTGTCTGGCAAGACAAGATTTTTTTTTTTTTCTGTTCATAGTAGGTGTGCTGCTGAAAATTAGCGTAATAATATCAATTTTATTTACTGACCTTCAGGCCCTGTCATTCCTAGCTCTGCTAAAATCAGTCTGGTGGGGGTGGGGGTGGTAAAAGAAAATACTGGTGCAGTTTATTTTAGTATTTGTCTTGTAATTGTGATTAATAACAGTTGTTTTCACTATCTGGGAGCAGACAGGCTGGTTTGTCTGCCTACAATCATGCTGTGATAAATGGAGCTATTTTAACTCTGGTTTTGTGTATCAAAGAAAACAGATGTAGTCTGGGACTTGAGGCTATAGGAAATACAAAGCTTGCTTAAGTCAATCTTCATCCACTCTGAGTGGAGAAGTGGTCATATATGACAGTTTGAGATGTGCAAAGCTCTAAATTACTTTACAGCTGGAAAAATACTAACTGCAGGTCTGCCCATAGCTACCACGCACAAGGAGAACTAAAATCGTAACACTCCTTATTTTATATTAAGACTAATTTCAGAAAGACTTAAGTTCAGGTTCTTTTTAATCCCAATGTCTATTCTCTCTTTTCTCAAACTAATGAAAATATTCTAACTTTCAGTCAGTTAGCAGTGTTGCGAGAGTATTTCCTGATCCTATGGCAGTTTTTGAGGTTTAAACCTTAAAAGAAGCATAACGTTTTTTTGTTGATGGGTTACAGCTCACAGCTTTGCTATACAAGTACAGGAACTTTCCAGTAAAGGAATTGCGGAAGTGTATCCATGCTCTTAGAGCAAGCATCTCATGGACACAAGAAGCTGTAGGAATGCCAGACATATACATCAGTGTAATGAACTTTCAGTATAACAGTGACTTGTATTTTGGAGTGGAATATCTGGACTTGTTTTTCTTGAATTGCTATTTGATAAAATGTATGCTTTTATGTATACATAAAATAACATTCGCTTAGGAAATATCACTGATTAAAGCTCTTCAGTGTTAAAACTCCTCAGTATTTTTGCTTTAGAGTACAGCATGAGAAGGGAGCAGGCTGGATTTGGCCTTGATCCCTTCTGTATTGTCAAATTATGCACCCATGCAGAACTAAAAATAGATTCTTTCCATTGCAGGTGATATTCTAACTAACAAATTGTTACTTAAGAAAGTAATTATCAGCATGTGAGTTTTAGCAGAATACATTCATTTAGGCACATAACATCATAGAAAGCAGAAGAAAATTAGTTCTAGACAAATTGACTAAATAAAGATTAGTATAACCCAGGCTCTATAAAAATGTGAGTTATTGTATCAGTTTCCTGGCAATCTATGTAGAAAAGCTCAGTAGAAAGAGAAAGGGATGAGCAAAACTGATGTGCAGTCAGTTTCATGTTCGACACTGCAATTCTGTGGTATCATTAGGAAGCCATGTCTTAAGATGCACTTTGCAGTAATCCAAGCAGACTACAATATCTAGAATTATTTCCTTAGGGGAGTGGTAGAGTTAGAATTGCACATGGACTTTTCATTATACAAGAAAAGTATCCTCTTATCTTCAAGTTAAGGACTGGAGACTGACCATGCTTAATTTTATAAGTTAAGAGCTTACTTGTTAATTAGAATGAGAAGTTTAAACTCTGACAGTTTTCAGACATGAGGAAACCGTAATTATGTGAAATAATCACTTAGTCGTATTTTTCTTCCTTAGTCTATTGATGATGAAAACAGAAGCACCATGTTTGGTGTCTTTTTTCTCCAAATAAATACGAAAGACTTTCTGAGTCCTCAACTTCTATTGAAGTATTAGATTAATGCACTGACTTTTCTCAGTGTATTTCAGAACTCTCTCTGGAAGAGTAATTTCTGGAAAGCAATTTCTAAGAGAGCAACATCACTTCCTTTAGGAGACTATCAGCTACAAGAAGAGCATTCTGCAGCTGGAAGAGCCTCATCCTTCTTATGACCCATGTTACTGTTTCTCCTTCTGCAGAGCTATTGCTTCCCAGAAATTACTAGAGCTATTGCTCTGCAGTAATTGCCTCTTCTCGTTGAAAGGACTGGAGCAGAGGAAGTCTAGGGCCATGTGTAGTGCCACTGGAGCCTATTTCCCTTGGGACCACACACGGCTGTAAATCTATTCTGCGCTGGGGGTAGAGCTATTCCTGGATCCATCAGCTACACTAACTTCCCTTACAAGCCTGTTCATGTATGCTCAACTACTTGATTTTCCTAAGTGAGAAAACTGATTGCTGCCTGCTGTTTGCTAGCTCCATTCATAGCTAGATTCTTAGCAGCCATCCATCTGCATCCTCAAAGATGAGCAAACATAGCCTTTGTGACTATGGACTAGAATGTATCAGAAATGCAAAAAAGCATTTTTTCCAGCTTATGTGTTTCCTTAACACATGGTCTATAATGGTAATAAAACCAAAAAATGATAATGAAATCAGCTTTTTGACTGTCTTTTTGAGTTGCTACTGCACAACCTTGTTGGCTTTCTGGTTTGAGGTATGTGATTTGTTTGAAGCAGACTCTTTGCCATGCTGGGGTGTTTGTACTGTGTGTAGTAAGCGGGGCTTCAAATTGAATTTGACTGGTCTTGAGTGCTGGGTCATGCTTGGCAAACATTCCAGCTTCCTAGCAGTGAATGTTTATGGTCCTAGCACGTGTCAGGAGTAGAGCAATTGCTACTTTTATAAATTGAATACTTACACTCATCATTCGTTTTCAAGAATTAAAGATGCAAGATTAGGTGTCTTTAGAGGAAAAAGATGAGAGAATGAGAAGTTGCATTTGTTACTAGCTGATTCCACAGGGACTGGGGTTATAATGGTGTGGATAGTACTTATATGACCAATTTGTAGTGGTCGACAGTGTTGTGCTGAGTAAATAATTAATCTTTATTAATGAAGTTTTATGTAGGATATAAAATGAGATTAATTTGATCTCTTGTCAGTTTTAAATAAATTACATCCTCTTGGCTTTAAAGGTAAATGGCCTACCTTCCATAGGCTAGAAACTGAAGGGTTGTTTTCTCTATTCCATGGTAGGATCAGGCTCAACTGAGACCTTTTAGTGGTTAGGACTTCCTTGAGCCCAAAGCTGCTCTCTGGCCAGGCTTAACAGAATTAAGTAACTTTGCTACTTGTTGTCATTTTACATCCATGGGAACATGTTTTAATGGTACTGTATTTTCTTCTTCCTTTTCTCGTTCTTGATATTGATTGTATTGCCCTACAAGAAGAGGAAGAAAGAATACTCAAAGGGCAGAACTAACCTGAAGTGAAACAAATTATATTGCTTTTCTGTGTAGTGATCTCATCTGCACAAAGCTTTTCATGGTCTATAGCTGAAAAATCCATGTATATCTTATTTTCATGAACATTTTCATTGAATGTTTGTGAAGGACCACTGTAACTAGTACAGACTTTTTTTTCCTTCACAGTTCACTGATCAAATGTATGTTAGATTTATTATTGCAAAAGTATAAACCATAGAAAATTTGACAAGATAGATGTGTAAATTATCACTTTGACAGAGCTAATGATGCACTCCACGCACCTTCTGTTTTCCAGCACTTGGTGAGCGACTTCATTAAATATGCAATGACTGTTTGGTGCTGCTCAGACAGCAGTTCAGTTCCTTGTGGAATTGCATTATTACTGGAGGTGTAAAAGAGGCAGGCATGCTAGCTGTTGGGCATCCTGCTGTGACTCTAATGTGCTCCATCTTGTTGGAGCAGTTGTTTGCAGTCTTTTCAGGACAATTACATCCATAACCACAGGACACATTCACTGAAACTATATTACAGATAACAGTTGAGAATGGTAATGACTGTTCTTCAGCTGCTTGTATATGAGCCAGTGAGAGAGGCTTGAGGTGATGGACAAACCACATCCATGCCTCTTTCCTATTTTTTTGTGTGTGGTAGTATTAAAGTTCCCCCAGATAAAAGGCAGCTACATCAACTTGCTCAGTCAAATTGTAACAGTGGTATGTTTGCACCTGAGTGGTTGGTTGTGTTTTTTTGTTTTGGTTTTTTTTGAGCTCGGCTACCACAGTCCTACTGCATGAAAAATGTTTTTGTCCTTCAGTTACAATCTTTGCTCTTTACATGAATACTGGTAATAGTTGCTTTCTATTTCTGCAGATTTCCTTCTTTCTCACGTTTGCTTTTTCAGTTGGCTTTCTAACTAGCTCATTCCTTAAGGTATAAACAAATATACTCTGTTCTCCAGAGGTGTCTCTGTAATTTATTATTCTGATGACAGTTTGATGGTTACCCTGAGAACAGGGCACAAAAGGTGGCTTGAATTTAGGTTCAGATACTCTTAAAGTATCTGCCTCTCAAATCTTTACTATATCACTTCATACTAACAGATGAGTTGTGACAAGGTAAGGCTGACAAGGTAAATGCTATGCTATGTTTAATGAAAGAATGGCCAATATTTTGCACGATCTGTTAAATCAGAGTTGATGACTTGGTTAATTAGTGTATGAATACTTGGCCATTTAACAGAACCATTGTGAGAATGTAGTGAAAGGAGTTCTTAAATGGCTAGTGTTTCAGCTTTGCTTTGTGTTTGGTGTTCGTTGTGACTATCCATTTTAACATGGAAAATAAGCTTTTGTGTAATAGTGTCTGCAAGTGCCAGCCTGTGCAGAGCTTTTTAAATAAAACGAGATGTGCTGGTGTCTGATAACTAGTCTTCAAGCTTTCTCTTTAGAAAATATTTTTTTGTTATTTAAACCAATACTGTTTTAAGTTTGCTTCTGATTCTTGAGCACATTCTTTAAATCAATCAAGAGGTGTGGAGTTCTACTTTTTAGTGATGTCTTATTTGGTTTTCTACTTAAAAAAACTACCAAATTCATCTTTTGAAAACTTACTACCAAGCACTATTTCAGTAGAATGGGTGATTTCAGCCTAAGCTTCATCTAAATTTCATAGTTTCTAAAGAAAGTAGACAGTGTGGAACACAGTCTTCCTCTGGGAGTATGCAGAGCTTAATGAGCTTGATAGTCTGGTGGGCTCAATAAATCAAATAAAGCAAAACATTTCTCATTTTTGAATAAAAGCATTTATCACACAGTGTTTATTCATTCATGGTCACAAGATTGATTGGCTCCTAGAATCCTGCCGTATATTGAAACTCTTTGTTTTTGTTTTTGCAGTAGGCAAATTGCGGAAGCGCTGGATGAAGGAGAGTATCTCTGATGTTGGCCTGGGAATGCTGAGATCTGTTAAGGAATATGTGGACCCCAATAACATCTTTGGAAACAAAAATCTTTTATAAAGCCCTTCACAACGTGGTGTACTGAAACTTCTTCAAAATTACTGTTGAAATTCTTCCATGTTCATTGTACTGATATCCCAGTAATCAAATATAACATAGCCGAAACTTTAAAACTAGCATCTTACATTGATTTTTGCCATCCCCTGCTCCCCAATAAAGTTTAAACATTGCTGTTAACGATTATGGATTTTTACTTATAATGCTCTTAAACAACCCACTGGGCATAAAGTACATTACCAGCCAGGAAATGCTAATTTGATTTCCCAAGTTTGGCTAGGCAACACAGCTGACAATATTTTCAATGCTGGATACAGCCAGCTGTTTCTTACTAAAGCATCCCCCTGCAAGGAGAACAAAGACTGACAACAGTGTTTTCTGCAGAAGCAGCTGCTCAACCCAGCCTCTTGCTAAAGGAAAGCTGCTAGGAGACAGATGAGATTACACCAAGGAGTACTTCTCTGTGCTGAAGAATTGGGTATGTAACAGATTTGTAACCAGCGAATACTTAAAGCACAAATATAGGCTTTAATCAAAAAAGACGATGCAAGCTAAACTGTTTCTAAAAAACTCAGTCTCCCACCTTAATAACAATTGTAAAATTGTAAACAATTGAGCTGTTCTGAGTTGTATTTGCATTGCTGGGATTATCTTAAATTAATCATAGGTCAGTCACTGTAAGTTTTGTACAATCGACATTTCTCACTGTATGTTAATAACAGGTTTGTAACAAAACTTTGCCTTCATCTGTACTGCAGTCCTAGTGTGTATGGTTTTGCTCCTGTTTTTGTTTATTTTGCAGAAATGCAAAATATCTTTTTCAGTAAAAGAAAAACAAATTTTGGCTATTCAAGTGAAACTGCCCAGCGCTGTCTTTTGAAACAGTCTCAATGGTTTAATAAAACTGAAGTGGACATACTATCATTCTGAAAGTGAGGTTTCCCTTTTTAGTTTTGTACAGTTTCCTATGGCCTTGATGAATCATTTATCTACTTCACTAGTAGCCGCAACTTTAATTATCCATTTAACTTTAAGAAAATGAAATATTTTCTTGATCAGTATGGTATGTGAGTAAGCATTTTTACATTGAAACTTGAATCTTGATCAGTAAAACAAACTAAAAGTATTTGTCAGTACTCATGACACAATTGTAGGGTGGTTATTTTCTTAAAGCATGTTATTAACCTTTTTGATAATTAATGTATATGATTGCATAAGAAGAAAAAAAAACCCATGAACTGGCCTTTGAGGACACAGTCTCTCTAGCCAACTGCTTCACAACGCTGTAGTGTCAGTTTGGACACCTTTTTTTATTAGTATTGCCCTTAATGAGATGAAAAAAAAAGTATTGTTTTTAAACTATTTTAGAGTACTGTTTAATTAGCTCTTAGTTTTGGTAGTACAATGAAAAGAATAGAAAATGCTCAAGAAACTGCATATCAGACAAAACCTTGAACTTGTGTAAAAATTAATTTCAATTCTGTAGTTGAAATGATGAAAACCCAAAGAATAGTTAAAAATCACTGCAAAATGCATGCTGTCGAAATACTAAAGGAAAACTTTTCGTAATCTGCAGGACATGAAATAGGTGGTTAACACAATATTTGTAATGCAGCTAGGCTTATTTCTGGTGGTCTATTTCATGACAGTTTGATATGGTCTACTCTTCTCTTTTTTTTGTTCTTGGCCCAGAGTTTGTATTTCAGCAAACAAAATAACAGGTAGAGTTTGTTTTAGGAAACTGACTTTTCACAGTGTGATTAAGTATTCCTTCATTTATATGTACTCAGTGATGTCTCAGCAAAGTGAATCTGTCCATGTTTATGCAGGGGAATTCCTCATCTCACATACTGCACAATAGTGGCTGCTTGACCACCGCTGGAATCTTGCCGGTGACTACTATCACTAACATAGGCACCTTTCTAGGAGTTGGTAAATATGAAGGGTGTTTTCATCTGTCCCTCAGTAAAATTATTTGTCTAGCTATGAATAATCAGTTTTGGAGGAAAGTGTGTGAAGGCTTTTTGTAAAATGATGGCACAAACATAGAACAAGTTTCATGATTCAGTAACACCTGTCTTAAGATTTTGGCTTGAAGTACTACTCAGCCCTGACTCTTAACTTTCTGGCTATGGCTTTCCCAATCCTTGCTTTATTGAAGTTTCACAGGTAAAACTTATGTATGCTTTCTATTTCTAATCTTCAAGTAGCCAATGGCTGTTGAACTTATTTAAAATGCAGTAAAGATTTTTACTGCGTATCAGTTGTCCTATGGGAAGGTGAAATAACATGTTATAGGAGTCCCAAAGTTATATTGTTGCATAACACCGAGGAGAAGATGAACTACAACTATAATGGATGTTTTTGCTAATGACCACCTGATTGCTGTCTTCCTAAATATTTTTTCTATCTTAAAAACTGACTTGAACTCAGTGAAATTATAGTTGAAACAATATAGTACCGATGTCTTTAATTATTTCACATCTAAATTCCTAATGAAGATAGTGAAGCATTGTACAAGTTCAGGAGCCCATTTAAAAGAAATTTTCCCTTTTAGTATTACGTCTTCCACCACTCTTTTCCTTCTTTATTCTCTTACTTTCTTGAGAAAGACTTTCCACTAGCTGCAGCCTATTTGGAGAGGAAGCTTGATCCATTGTTGCATTGCCTCCTACAATCCATGTAGATCAAAAGTGTATCTTGGTATACCACATAACTTTTTTCATTTGGTTAACTATTTTGGCTATATGTAGGTTACAAACAGTTTTACTTAAGATTGTCGTGACATATTGTTACACAGCTTTGGTTCTCTTGGAAGGAAGAAAGGTGCTGAGTGAGTATGGCATGACTACGAGATCTATTTACATTGGGTTAGAGCTTTATGAAAATTTGGAAGAGAATGTTATAAAAGAAAAAATGAAAATTGCCACAGGCTCTACATCTTATTTGAAGAAAAAAATGTCTCTTCTTGACTTCACTCACAATACAGTAGTTACATTAAGATGTCATCTTTGCCTTACAGCTATGAACAAAGATCAGGCGAAATAGTTCTTCCATAGCAATGTTAATTAACTTAAACCAATTTCAAAGGCAGGGATACATTAGCACTGAAATCCAGAAAACACAAGTCATTTCTCAAATCTTGGAAATGTGTGTTCATCAAAGTTGTAATTCAACTTTTGCAAATAAAGCCAAACAGTGTTTGTCATTTTAGTGTGAGATTAACTGTAAAACTTTCAGTTGTAATGTTAAGAGATAATAGAACCTTATATTATTAATAAAAGCAAAATGGGCCTAAACCAGTATGTGTTTCTGTGCTGAAGCTAAGAAAATACATTCTCTAAACTTGTCATTTTTGATTGATTTTAGTTTGATGGCAAACTGACCCAAGGTATGGTCATAGGAAGGTTTGAGCACTAGTGAAGAGAAATAAGTTGAATTTGTGAATGTATGCTAATAGAAGTTCTGCTTTTTTCTCCCATGCAATGCAAAGCACTTGAAAACATTAAGGCTACATAGCTCAGAAATTTCTCTTCCTCATTTTTCTGATTTGAACAACAAAGCCACCTTCTGCTGCTCTGTCAATGTAATGCAGGAGCATATCATGTCTTACCCTATCTTTTGTGCTTAAACTATTGTAGTAGATACCTTTCTGCTAATATGTGCGCATCTGATTTAAAACCTACTTGGTAGCAGTCTTAGAATATGATTGAAAGAACTGTATTTATGAAGCATATGTGAGCAGAAGATATGTTAGCTGCATAGTCGCTCTAATGCTTTTATGCCCTTTAAACTAGAATGACTGGAATTACATCTTGCTTGTCCAGATGTGGTGCCCTCTGTGCAGGAGAGGCAGGGACCTGTTGGAGCACATCCAGGGGAGTACCACAGAAATGATCTCAGGGATGGAACTCCTCTCCTAAGAAGTCAGACTGTGAGAGCTGGGGCTCTTCAGCCCGGAGAAGGCTCCAGGGTGACCTGAGAGCGACCTTTCAGTATCTAAAGAGGGACTATAAGAAGGAATGGGACAGACTCTTTAGCAGGGCCTGCTGTGATAGCACAAGGGGAAATGGTTTCAAACTAAAGGAAGGGAGATTTTTCAGTAAGGGTGGTGAGGCATTGGAACAGGTTGCCCAGAGAGGTGGTAATGTCCTGTCCTGGAGACATTCAAGGACAGGCTGGATGGGGCCTCCGAGCAACCTGATGGAGCTGTAGGTGTTCCTGTTCATTGAAGGGGAATTAGACTAGATGGCCTTTAAGAGTCCCTAGCAACTCAAACAATTCTGTAATTTGTTGAGTTGTCTTGTACTAATGTAAATTCTTCAATGCATATTATTAAAAAAAGCCTGCAAGAGCCAAAGTATGCAGGGAACAAGAGTTTTAATTGCATGTTTCTCAATATTATACAAAATTTCATGTGTCTTTGCTCACAGGAAACATTTTATTTGAATGTTTCTCTACTATTAAAGGCATAAAAACACAGTAATTTCTACTTAGATCTAGATAGACTTAATATGAAGGAGGTCTTAGATAATGATATACTTGTCTCAGAATGATAGCCAGATCCTATTGCTGTTCTTTAAAATAAATAAATGGGACCTGACTTGCTAGCTGTGTGGATATTAAAGGCTCACTGTTTATGGTTTTGCAGTCCCTCTGCTGATTCTCAGTTTGTATTACCTTTAGGAAAAACCATTGGTTTCTGATAGCTGCTTCCTGCAGAAAGGGATTGGCAGAAGATTGCCTTGTTCGTATTCGGCTTTAAGGTCTGACGTGGTGCTCAAATATAGAGATAGTTGAAGATAATTTTCAAATGTTTGACATAGTGTATCTGAAAAACACCAGTGCTGTCAATGTGAAGTTAACGACTTGGTTTCAAAAATATTTGAGATACAGTTTTTTAAAATCTTGTGGTAATCACCAGTGTTAGTTGCAATAATACATACATCTACTGAAATGCTGTGAAATGTTTCTCTTATGAATTTGGGGGTTGGGGACTTTGGGAAAAACAAAGCATGGAACTTTTATATGGGATACTTTATGTACGTTTCATTTGGATTCAGAATAAAACTAAATTTGTTTCAATTGACAGTTCAGAAACTCCAGTATGATATTCCTGTTTGAGGAGCATTCAGTCCATCTCTGCTTTCATGGTGAAAATGGGAGACATAACAGCTTCAAATGAATGCACTTAGTGTAGTGCTATAGCCTTCTAAAGCATAAAATGGAAGAGCTGGTCACAGCAATGAGGGCATGTATAGCCAAGGAGATGACAGGCAAAACACTGTGCACCTAGTAATGTAAAGTACAATGTGCTGCTGTTTTTTGAGCTTCACATCAAATTAGACTTTTTTCTTAAAATTAGTTTAAAGTTAACATTTTTCCTAATGATACAGAATGCCAAATGACTTCCAAAACTTTGCAGTTTGGTTCAATATCACATCTCAACACTACAGAATAAAATATAAAATTGACAGTCTCACAACAAGGCCTTATTAAAAGTATTTCTGTTTCAGGCTACTAGAAGGGCTGGGCTCTGTTCCCATGCATAACACTAATGCTAAGCATATGGACATCTGGCATTGCTATTGCACCAATCAGTGCTAGTTCAGTAAAGTAAGTGTTCAAAGCTGAGTTTGATTGAATGGTATTGATGTTATGTGCTCAAGTGAAGGTCGGCAAATACTGAAAACATAAAAGGTTGATTTGGATAGATCTATGTGCAGGCAGGACAATTTGACTAATTTAATTACTCATAGATTGATTATTAATTGTGGCAATGATAAATGGTTGTACAGCAATCCTGATAGCCACAAGTCTGAGGGTATGGGAGTAATGAGAAGGTACAAATGCAGCAGTTGACCTTTTTTCCTTCCACCCAGTGGTAGCAGCCATCACTGTTTCCTGTTTCACTCTATTACTGCTGCTGAACAGGAAATCCTGACTGCCCAGAGGCAAGGGTTAAAAGCCCTTTTGAAACATGTTCACCTAGCAAATACATAGCAGCTGGGTAAATACATGTGGAGATGAGGCAATAAAACCCAGCCATTACAGGAAGTAAATCTGGCTAACGTTAGAAAGCAAATGTGAGGAAGACATGGGTGAGCTGAACACTGGAAAATAAAATTTGGATTTAGAATGATATTTGTTCACAAGACTTGGATATGATACTGACCACGTTAGGCTTAGTGCATAGCCCTAGATATGTACAAAATTTTTCCTTGACTTTCTTGTGACAGAATTTTGTACTTGGTCAAGATTCCTTTAAAAAGAAAAGAAAAGAAAAAGGAAACAGATCTCTTCACTGCTCATTTTGCTCATTTGTCCTCCTGTTGTTATCACCAAAGCTTTTGAGCTTCATGGAATTCTTCAGCAAAGCTTGAACAAGGTAGAAGTCTCAACAAATCAAGTTTCTACAGTTTTTGGTTAGTTGTTTGGGCTTTGTGTGTGTGTGTGAGTGAGAGAGAAATACCCTACCTTTTTGATAGCAAGAAAGAGAGAACTGAGATGCCAGATGGTTGGTGTGTTCTGCCTTGCAGTTCTTCTTGAACCTTTAAAAACTTCAATGAGTGGGTCAGCCACAAATCAAACTGATCTATTCAGTACTGCTGCTTCTGGAAATACAAGACAGCACTGTTCTACTAGTTAGGTTGTTTGGTTTGTTTGTTTTTTTCTGTAACAAGATAATAAGTTGCCATTGGTTTTGCCATTCTTTGTTAATGTTTTTGACTTTGCTATGACCAAGACCTCATTTTCTGTTTAGCATATTTTATCACAGAAACACAAATAAATAAAAGAAGCTGCTGGCTTCCTTGAGAGGACAGATCCTTTTAAAGCAGACTGCAGGGAACAAGAACAAGCTGTGAAAAAAAGTTGCAGAGAGAGAAAAGACACTGGAGAAGAGAGCAGTGAGCTGGATCTGTATGCATGTTAGTAAGAGTATGCATGTTAGCTGTTCTCCCAATGACGAGTTGGTCTAACTTCAGAGGTGTGGAGTCCTTCCATGTTATTGCTGGCATGTAGTTAAGGAAGCAGGAATTATGGTTTTAGATTGAGGGGTTGAGTGACTGCTGCACCAGAGGAGGTAGAGAAAGAAAGGCTTTTTAGAGCTCTTGTGTGGTATGAAGGTTAGCATTGCAACCTGGAGCATTGGGGCTTTCAATCTGCAAAATTTCAGCAGACAGCACAATCCATCAGCACGTGTAATAAAAATTTCTTTGTATTGCTTTACCTATCTGTTGCATGACTTATTGCTAATGAAATAGCGACCAGGAAGCAAAGAGAATTACTAACGGAAAACAGAGCAAGGGCAGTGCAAGCCAGTGTCTTGTGTCTGTGTCTAAATTACCCTGAAATGAACATCTGGCAGCAGCAGCCAAGCAGAAGGGACTATGCTGCTGTGGAGCAACAATAAATTTAGGATGGTAACAAATCTGCTGATTTAGTTACAACATAGTACATTTTTGAGGCTGATGAGTGGAAATCACTGTCTCTTCATTCATATGGCTGTGTGCAGCTCTGCAGACATGCATAAAAATGTGACATTATTTCCTATTCTTTCTGGTAGCTCTTGTAAGTCTCTCTTATGTGTCTGGGTTTGTAGATCTCCCAGCTCAGCCATACTATGCTGCTTTGGGTCCTTCTAACCCATTGTTTTCCTTTGCTATGGCCAAAACTATCCTTGCAGCTGTTGCAGAAAGGGTAAGCTAATTTTTATCTGCTCCTTCAAAAGATAGAAGAGCAAAAGCTTTGCTTTATGTTGTTCTACGTTCTTCTGTTTCTTTTAAGGCTACATGCTGATAGGCTACATTTGCAGGCTGGGCAGCACACAGCAAATGTGAGACAGTTCTGAGCAGTGGAGAACTTAGTGAGACCTCTCACGGCTACTTTTATCTCTCCCCATAGTTGCAAATGACTGTCACTTCATTCCAAGTGTGCTCTTTGCTCAAAAGGTGGGTTTTGGCTCTTCACCCCTCACAAGGCTTCCCGCCCTGCCGTCCCCACAGGGTGGGGGGAAGCCGCAGGCCTGGCCCTGCACACCTGTGCCACAGGGCCTCATCAGCGCCAGGTGCCAGGGCTGTGGGTGGGCTGGGCCCGAGCAGCTGCCCTCCAGAACCGTGCAGCCCAGGGAGGTGGGCAGAGGCTGGAGAGGTGAGCTCCTCAAGGTAAGAGACACAAGTTATTTTATCTTTCTGAAAACGTGCTGCTGTTAAGCCGAGGGTTTGGAGTGAGTGCCTAGCGGAGAGAAGGAGGCACAGGGAAGGACGTGTGTAATGGCTGCCATGGCGTCCTGAGGGGAGCGGGCTTGCAGGGGGCCAAGCAGCACCTGTTCTGGGCAGGTGGAAGCAGCTTTCCTCTCAAGGCAGGGAAAAAACGTGTGAGAAAAAACATGTATTTAGGTACATGGGTTGTGCTTGCCCAGCAGAAATTGCTGTTTGTGCTCTGAGTTGTTTCATGATTTTTGGAAGTAGGGTCTAAGTTTTGCCTGACCTGCTGAGACCTCAGAGAGCAGGAGGCTCCTGCCTGCAATGCTGTGTTGTCTGTGTGTGACATACTTCTGGTTTGGTTTCAATATTTTTCTCTTTTGTGTCTCATTTTTCTCAATTTGGAAATAGGTGGTGGTGAAATATTGATGCATGTGCTCAGCTTTTGGATCTGATGATCTGCTCCATTTCAGTCTTTGCTGCTTTGTGGAAATGATATGTGTGGAAGAGAAAAAACAACATGCACTAAACAAAAATTCTATATGGTGGAATTTTTTCATATTTTCAAATATTGCAATTGAATTTTTTCTTAACCACTGTATTGCTGTGACCTGGGTAGAACATGCCTGTAAAAATTCCCAGCTGCACACGTTCCTTTCCTGTCGGAAGGCTGGTTGTAGGATAGATTAAGAGTACAGAACTGAAACCAAGATGGGAAATTAAACTTTTATTAAAGTAAATCAGGTCCTGGATTTATTTTACAGAGTAAGGCAATAAAAGTGAATGTATAAAAAGAAATTGCAATTTAAAATAATGTACGTTCTTTTAAGTCATTTTTCTGTTTTCGGTTTTATTGGAACAACTGAATTGTATTTACTTAAGTTGCATACTTGTGCTTTTTCCAACTGCAAGAGTGGCTTGTGCATTTGAAGCTCTTAGTTTTTGGGATGCTGAGAAACTAGGGGGAATAGAGTGGCAAAAGCAAGCTGCAGAGCTGGATACAGCTCCAAGGTTCACCAGTATCTGGCATCAGCACCATGTGGGGCTGCTCAGAGGTTTTCTTGTCCTACCGCAGGAGAGAAAGCTTTAGCCCTCAATGCACCAAAATGGACGCCACCCCCACAGCAAATCCCCCACCCCTGCTCTGTGGCCATATGGGTTCTCACACCTGTGGTGTGTTCTAATCAGCACCAGGCAGCTGGGGTGCAGGAGGAATAAGGGAGGAACCTGGATGAAGTTGCTGTCTGTAGCTGCTGGGGGGAATGGGCTTAATCCGTAGCTTTGGATTTGGGGCATTGGCCAGTCACGCTTGCAGACAGGGAAGGTGAAGAAGGGGTAATTTAGGAAGATTTTCCTCCCTAAAGAATCTCAATTTTCTGAAGAAGAACATGAAAAGCTAGGCAGGTTCAATGTCTAATGCTTAGTTTCTCTGTACTTCAGTAACAATGGTAGTAAGAGTGAAACTTATGGATCATTTTGACATCAGTGTGCTGCTTATATCCTTGATGTGTATTGTTTGACTCCACTGAAAGTAGAATAAAAGGTCTTCCATCTGGCTTCGGGGCTTAAGGGGGTGATGAGGGAGAACTGTATTTCTTTCAAACTTCTGAATGATTTTTCCTTGCATTGAAAAAGCAGAACATGCTGAAAGCACATTTTCCTGTGTGCTGTTTGAGGAAGGAGTGTGGGAGGCAGTGGAGGAACAGGTGTTTAAACAAGTGATTTGCATCTTGTATCCAAAAGGGTTGTTGTGTTTGCCATGGATGCAAAAGGAAGAATTGTGTGGGTGGAGCAGAAACCTGACTTTAGAAAATGTACTTTGCTCTAATCCCATTGTTTGCTCGATCTTTCCATCCCATTTGTTTGCAGACCTGTGATTTCAGTCCTGCAGATCCTAATTTCAGTTGCCATTGTCTTTCAAGATGTGCCAATTGTTATAAATCAAGCAAGGTCTCACTGTCAGTCCAAAATGCTGCCCTGCCTCCATAGTAGTGCCACCTACAGGTGGATGAAAGAATTAGTCACTTCTTTTACTCGTGCTGCAGTTGCTTTCAAGCACAGACGTAAAATGTTCACGTGTTTGCGTTGGTCTTGGACTGCAGATGCAGCACACCATAGGCATCAGGGTAGGCTTTGCACCATGTGGATACGATAGTGCATTCTTTTGAGTTACGTATGCAGGTTCTGCAAGTAGTAAAAAAAAATTTTTTTTAAAAAAGTGCTTCTGTTGTCAGCTTTCTTTTTGAACGATGGGGACGTTAATTAGTTTGTGCTGGCAAAGGTGTGCAGAATTCCTCACGCAGGACATTTTCCTCTATCACTGCTCCTCTTGGGATCTGATTAATTTAAAGAAAATAATTCATCCACTTTGCCTAGTTTTCAAAGCTCAAGGGGAATGGTTATGATTATTTCAGCTGAATGGAAGATGATTTCTAATCAAATGCTCTGAGTCAAGTCTGTCCACTGTAGAGCACTCACAGTTCATCAGCCAGAAAACAAACCTGTGGCAGATCTGTGCTTGTGTTTCCTGATTTTTCTGGGGTAGAATGTTCTCTCCTTAAATTCATGATGAGCTGCAAACTTGGTGGTTTTAATCCATATCAGTGTAGTCCACAGCGAGAATTAATGGACTTCAGCTAGAGAAATGCAATCGTTTTTCCTGACTCATTCTCCATTTTAACATGCCTCTGTGTGGTTAAAATGCTAAATTAAATGTCCTGGAGCTATTGTTTCTCAAAAACTGCACACTTGAGTAGTAGTCTGCAAAGCTGGTGTTTCCTTCTGGCATTTGGGCACGGATGGGATTGCTGTTCTGACAAGAGGGGGGAGGCCATTCCTGCCTGCCCCGTGCCATTCAGCTTTGAGGGGGGAAGAGATGCAGGCAACGTATCCACTGCAGTGCTGAATGGAGTGGGTGAAACTGGTGGATTTGTTACCAGTGTATTGCCATCTGGAAGTCACCAAGAGCCTGTTTAATTCACTTTTATTGCTGTATATTTTAAAGACTGTCAGAGAAGCTCGGGGCTTTGGGACAGGTCTTGGTTTTAGTTTAGTTTAAATCAAAATAAATAATAAAATCCTCATGAAGATGTACAGGCACCAAGCGATACTTATCCAAGCTGACACGATGAAAAAATAAACTAATGATGTTTTATAGGCTCATGAAAAAAGTATTTACTTACCTTATATGAATGTGCCAATAAAGTTTTAAACAGATTAAAAGTAGCGACAGATGCCAACATCCATACTAATCACTTTGCATAGGAAAAAAAAAACAAACCAGCAAAACAAAACAACAAAGGAAACACAATTATCCCAAATTTAAACTTGCCGAATCCAATTTAAGCTCATCAGTGTCTGTTGCAATATGTACTTATTTCTCTTTGAAGACCAGGAAGGGTTTGCTACAGACTTGGCAAACCCTAGCAATAGCTGAAGGAAAAATGGTGCAAATGTATATTAGATAGGAATTTGGATCAGAATATGCAGTTTAGGAATGCAACTAAGCTTGAAATTGGGCTATTTCTGTCTGTGCAGTTATGTTCCTAAAGATGGCTCTGATGTACCTGATACAGTAGCAGCTGTCAGAACAAGGTTTTGTTTGCCAAAACAACAGGGGCACTTGCAAACCAAGCATGTAAACCCAGGTGGATGCGAGTGTAGGTACAGTTAGGTGTTTGAGCATTTAAAATGGCTATATCCAGGATGTGTAAATGCCTAGAAATGTGTGTAGGGCAAATTCTCTGCCTAATACAGTATTTGCAGAGTCCATGCTGTTTGCCAGAAACAACCAGTTTTAGTTGCATGCATATATATTTCTTAGGCACAGATTAGTTTTGGATCAGAGCTCTGTCATGATTTTTGTTTTCTGCTAACACGATCCAGGCTGGTAGCTCTAGTACTGCAGAAATTTGGCACTGAGATTTACCACCCTTGGCGAACACCCAAGCCTCATCCCTACAGCACCTGCTGACCCAGCAGTGCCTCTTTGGCCACCTGATGCTGAGCCTGGCCCAGTGAACACAGTGACAAGGCTGGTGAGGGTTTGAGGTGGCAAAGCAGGGCAGGATTCGGGGATGTTGCACTAACACACTCACCTACACATACGCATATTCGTAAAGCGAAGCACTTGGTGAGTGCTATCAAGGAAGAGCAGCTTTGTGTCAAGGTTGTAGTTCATAAGAAAAAGTTGTGTAGAATTGGCAAATTTTACACTAGGGTGTATTTGTGGTACTAATTGCCATACAGGCATGTATCTTGCCTTGCAATGCATGACTGCCTTTTTCTCATAGACTATGCTAAATAGCCGATGAGTTTCCATATGGTAACAGATCTCAGTGGCTCTGAGAAAGGGCCCCTGGCGCTCTGCCCCATTGCTACAATGACTGGTGAAGTACTGAAGTTGGACAGCACTGGTTTTTCTATTTTTTGTTCCTCTAGATGACAAATTGATGGTACTTTAATATGCAGTTTAAATACACTCTCTTTTTTCCATGAACTTGGTCTCCCACCCCAGCGAATCAGTGATGTGTAAATGTCTAAAATAAGAGAGAATGCTTCATCCTGAATAAGCCTGGAAAAGCTGCAGGAGTACTGGCTGGGATTCATGGTAAGAAAGCAGTCATCGTAGCACTGGGAAACATAAGATGTGCTGATCCAGAGCTGAACTTGTATGTGAAATGAGCTTTGCTCCTCTTAGCAGTGCACTCCTGAGGAGGTGTATCTCAGCTCCCCAGATCTTCTTTGCATTTTAGTTCTGATACCCCCATATCTGATTTATATCTGGGATGACTTTTTCATAAACCAACACAATTCTAAGAATAACAACCTTCCCCTTCCCCCCACCTTGTTTATTTTAATTTAGACCTGCAAATAAGCTTGTAAAGCGATGTGCACAAATTGCCTAACATATTCCTGCCCATGGGATATCTGTAATTGACTTTTTTAAAATCAGATATTAAAATGTATGCACAGCAATGAGTGTGATAAAGATTAACTGCTTTGCAAATGACTGCTTTCCTTGAGGAGGGCAGATCAAAGCTCAGAAAGAAAAATGATGCGAACTGTGTTAGGTGATACAACTCTGTTGTGAAATGACTAGCGGTGCTTATAGTCTTATCTCTATTTTATTTTTTACCTCTTTCCTTCCCTTAAAACAAAGAAAGGGGAAAGAACAGACAGGAAAAAAGAAAAGAGATGCAACAAGACGTGGGCCTATGTTGAATCAAGACAGTAAGCAGTGGCTGCACCAGAGGTCAGCTTATAAATCAATGAATTGGCGTTCAGAGTAGCATATGAACATCTTGGTCCCCTCTGCTTCGTGTGCCTGTATCATTATTTTCTAATTGGCCACAGTGGTCTGAAGTGGATGTTTCTGGCCCCTTTTCCAGGCGTGTCTGTTACTCTAAGTGCTTCATGTGTCTGCAGGTTGGCCTGCGTCCATCCTGAGCCCTTTTCAGAAATACCTTTTTATAATTTGGAGCTACAGTGGGAGCTATCTATATGCTCACTGGCAGAGCAACCCCATTTCCTAGCATTTGGTCTGAGCCCTCACTGACAAATACAGCTGTCTCCCCTCAGCCACGCTGGACTGAGGTACAAGATAAAGAGGTCTCTGTCTCCTGTGCTCTGTAGCACTGGCCAAAAGTGGTCTGAGGATACAGTAAATCTTCATTTAACTCTGGCTGGAAGACCTTGAATGTTAACTCTCACTTCAAAGCTAGACAGTGAAAGTTTGAATGCTAAGATGATATCGAGGGGAGAAAAAAAAAAAAAAGAAAAAGTATCCAGGATGATAGAGTATTTCCTCAGAGTTTCTGGACTTCTCTGTTCTTCAAATGTGTTTCCTATTGCCACCATGCAGCCGGGAACAGTCTGGTATTACCTCATTTCTGAGTTTAGATGGTGTGATTAAAACCTTTGTTTTTCAGAGTTAACAAGATTCTTAAAATTTATTTTTAGAGTAAATGCCTTTCAAAGTTACAGCCCATTTGCTTGTGTACTTTTTGACAGTCTTAAGATTTCACAGGAAAAGCTGAGCAAACTGGTTGCTACTGCTGTCAGTGCCTTCTAGAAAGGCAGTGGCTGGTTTGGCAAGCTCCTTCTGTTGATTCTTTTATAGTATCAGTTGTGATCTGGAGGATCCTTGATCAGAGAAGGAAGATTCCCAGTTCATTTAACCTGTGGGCTCTCTGGAAGCATAACAAGAAGAATATTTATTGATGCTGTTCATTTTTAATGGCCTTACTAAAGGCCAGCAACTCCTCAAATGTTTTGTGGGCCCCTAGCCCAGCCACGAGTAATGAACTGTCTGCGACCAACTCATGTGAATTCAGCCTGCACAGGGCAGTTTGCTATAAACCTGAATTCACTGGCTTCCTTTTTGACAGTTATCTTTCTCTCTCGTGGATTGAGTCAGGGTATCTGCTCCAAGGATTCCAGGCTGTGAGACATTTAAACCTCTGCACAGATAGTGCAGTTCAGGACTTGCTCTGCTCTGGGTAAAAGTTAGAGCTGCAATAATGAGATGTAAAACTGCAACATCAGAAAAGATCATTCTCATAGAAAACATTCAGGGAAAAAGCTTTTCTTCAGAAGATCGATCAGCATGTTACGTTGTTTCCCTGTCCCAGCTGAGGAAGATGTGACACTTCTTATGAGCCCTTGAGCTTCACTGTAGTTCCAGGTCTGCTCCCCTTGTCTCTCCCCTTAGTGCAGTCCCACAATCAACATGGCATACAGGCCCAGGCAGATTTCCTCCTATGGGAAGTTGCCCTTCCTGTACAACAGCAGAGATCTAAGTTGAGTAGCCAGACTAATATTTAGCTCTGAAACACGGACTACCAAGCAGTTTTTCTGGATTGACCTCCTTTCTTTTTTTACTTTTTTCTTTTTTAAAAAAAAAAAAATTGAGTTTGATTTCTACTAGCTACTCTAATTTGCTTTTTGGTGGTTTGTTAAGCTTAGGTTGGTTTTTGTGTAGTTTTATATGAAAATTTAATTCTATCTGTGGGTGCTGCATTGCAGTTATGAGGTGCTAGTGGGCCCTGGCAGAATGCATAGATCTTTTTTTGATTCTCTCTGGACCACAACTTGAATATGTGTGTGTTTGCTATTTGACTTCTGTTCCATCATTTTCACTAGCTTTTGTTTCTATACTGCTTGGCCATGAAATCTAAGGGGATTTCTCCCTTGCTGAAAAATGGTCACATAGATCTCTGAAGCAGCATGTCTGGTAGTTTGCTGATAAACATTATGTTTCCCTGGGGAACGCGTGGGATCATTCTGCTCCTAACTTTGTTACGTATTTGAGTTTTTTAGTACTGGTGGATTTCACAGTTTCATTGTTCCTCCTCAGGCTGCTGCTTCTGTTCATTTTTATAAAGATTTGTTCAAAATTTAAAATGCTTGGGCTGTCCATAGACTCACAGTTTGTCCTGTTCTGTATTGTGACTTTCTGTGATCTATGGTTCCAGGCACAAGGAGCTGGCAGGGAAGTGCCTGAAATTGCAGTTTGGCTGCAGATAGGTGGTTCAGAGTCCTGTCCCTCTATTAATCTGCATTACAGACAATAGGCCAGATCGTTGCAACTCCACTGAGCTTTGATTCAGCCCAGAATTTATACCAGCTGAGAATCCTGCCCAAGATCTTATTTATAACTGAGATAAAGTTTCCAGAGAGAGGCAATATCTTATTAGACATCTTAATTTATTTGAGGGTAAAAAGAAAAAAAAAAAAAAAATAGGCTTTTGAATGTGCAAGACCTTTTATAGGGAAAGATACCCTTATGAGAATGCCACAGGAGCTGGTATCACAGTGAAAATGCTTCTGCAAAAGATGTGCATGAAACAAGTATGAACATGGAGATGCTGAGCTTTCTTTCCTGCTCCTCACAATTTTTGCTGTGCTGGGCCCTTCTGTTTTAACCACCTTCATTGTTGAGAAGGTCTCTAGTCATCTTCTTCTGGATATAACAATCTCTCGGGAGCTGATCTTCTCCTGTGGATCAGTGTGAGACCTGGGGATGCTCCCTCTGGTCCCTTGCATGCAGGAGGCTCCATCTGCCCACAGATAGACATCCCATCCCTGTCCCAGTGCTCCCCAGATGTCCTGACAGGGTTGGATGTGGCAACTGCATTTTGGTGTCTTCTTGGAGCTGGCAGAGAGTGTTATAGGTGAAATGAGAGATGGATCAGACTGTGAAATGTGGAGAGGATGGAGTGTAGCAGGAGGAATGAATTCTTGTCCCCTCCTTCCCAGCCAGATGTAGTGTAGGTCTGACAGACTAATGATTTTCTATGGAGAACAATGTATGTTAAAGTTTCCATTTCTCTAACCGTTAATCAAAAGGTGTTTTGTATAAACACCACCATGCTAACTCTGGCCACATGGGTGGGCTGACAGACAGACCCTGCAGCTCACTGCAGTGCAGTAAGCCCCGCATATCCCACCTTGAGCTGGGAGCCCTGAGTACTGTGCCAGCACTCGGTTGGTAATGGCTGTGCCCGTGGAGTGGGGCTGCAGCCTGGAGATCATGAAATAGCCATGGAGGTACCTGAGGGGCTGCATGTCCAGAAGCCCAGAGCGCTCACAGCTGCCAGGAATGGTTACTGGTCTGCACCCATACCTGCACTAAGAGTTAAACATGGAAGATCTGGCTTTTGTTGGCTGTTCCTGCCGAATGAGGATGTTATTCATTGTCTCCTATTGTAAAAAATTTCTTTGAGACCTGTGTGTAAAATGTGCTGGCTGCTATACAGAGAGCTTGCAAGTGCCCAAAGTTGGTTAATGCATCAGCAGTCAGTAGTGGCGGTAGTGGTGCTTCAGAACAGACAAACCTGCTACACGTGTCTTTGTTGTCTTTGTTCAATTCCTGGCTGGTTTTTGTGGATTTCCAAAGAGCTACTGAGTGCAAGTTCAGTCTTCTTGCAATCTTAAAAAGAGTGAAAATGAGCCAATGCAACAGGCCCCTGCATAACAGCTTCTTAATGCACTTAATCTTTGTGGCATCTGCTCATTCTGTTGGATTACAAAACTGTGATATTTCTTTTCATTGCAGCCAAAGAATTTGAAACTACAGGCAAGATGGCTTAGTGAACATTAGCGGATGACATTTTGCCCACAATCTAACAACTGAAAACTTGAAATGAGGAGAGCGTTGTGCCTTGCTGCAGGGGCTGGCAGGGGGATGGAGCTAACGGCTGGGTGCATTTTTCAGGGATGTCAGGGAGCCTGGTGGCTGTGCAGTCCTTCTGTGGTCTTCTGAAACCAAGCCACAGGTCTTCCCCATTGTACAGGAGCCTGCAGGAGAGGAACATCAGCAGAGATGCTCAAGCATCTTTCGCCCTGAGGTCATGGAGACATCATGCACTGGAAGGGGTCAGTCCCACCAGGAGAAAAAGGGCTTGGACAGGTTGCAGGAAACCTGCAGCAGGGGACAGGGCGAAACAGTGACAGTTCATGGCATCAGAGTTATTTCTCTAAAGGAAACTATTTTATTGTCCAGTTTTATGCTGCTATTTTGCACAGTGGTCATTTATCTCAAAGGACACTTTCCAGGCTGCTGGTGCCAGGTGATTTGAAACTGCAGCATGGCCAGGACTCTGGTGCCAGGGTGATTCTGAATAGTGGCCAGCATGAACAAGAAGTGCTGGGAGGGGAATAAAATGCTGCTTCTGAAGGCACTTCCAGGGATTAGCAATCTATTTAAATTTTAAGAAATCTGACACTTTTATGAGGGTAATTTCTAAACCTCTGGGATGGATCCAACAATGAACAAGTGCTCTGAGTCTTCTCCCAGAAATTTTCTTTGAGAAATTTAAAATACCAGAATTATAGTGGGATTAGTGGGCAGATGGCATCAGAAATGAACATCCCTGTTACGGTGACAAACATCATGCATCTTTGTTATTGCTGTCTTCAAGTACTGGGAAGGTTCCCATCAACCACGGGTTATCTCCATATCTTTATAATTACCACAAGCCCATTAGGAGCAAACAAGGCTAATGTGATGTGAGTAATATGCTGCTGGGTCAGCAGTCCTCCTCTTCCCCAGTTCCAGCTGCTGTAAAAGGTTGGTCTGGTTTGGGAGCAGTGGTTCAGCTTTATTAATTTCCATAGGTATCATCATAAAAGCAGTGGACAGATATTGAATCTACACGGATTCAAATTTCTTCAACATATTGCCCTTGAAGGTTTTCTGCACATAGTGGATGGCTTAAAAGGGTAACAGAAAACTTAAACCACACAGAGAGAGATCATCTCCAAGTAGCAGTTTCAGACCTAAATCTTGACACCCACAAACCTGTGGATATTTTAGGTTTAGCCACTTCTATAAGCACATCCTTCCAAACTTCTTCTGGAGCCGGACGTGCTTTCTTCACTATTTCAGAATTTAGGGCTGGTGACTTCATGGGGAAAGCAGATTGATGTTTTGGTTGTCTTGAACTGATTGATTTGTGGAAAATCAGAGGATAGAATTTGCCATAACAAATTGTTGGATCGACGATCAAACACAGGTATATTGTTACTGACAACAGGAGATGATTCAAAAGCGACAAACGTGTTTTGCTGTGCCATCTCTTAGGGGAATAATTTCTTTCCGACACTTCTAGTGATCATCTTACACCATGAAGCGTGAGATTTGATTACTGATACTTTAGCATGCATAACTACAAAGGTTGTTATTTTTAATGGAGTGGACAGCATGTCTCATGAGAGTTATAAACACATCGTGTGCATTTGAAATGTGATTGTTGTGATTTGGCTGATTCTAATACAGAAGGCTTTGCATAATTAGATTAGCTGATGGAAGCACAGTGTTGCTCAGCAAATCAGCAGGACTCATAGTTAATATTATTCATGAAATCTATATATGAAGGCATTATTTTCTCCTCAGTAACATATCTATCTTGAGCAGCAATTTCTGCTGAGAATGCCAGGCTTGGGAACAGCAATATGGAGTTAGATGTAATAGAAACATCAGGTATCACAGAATTATAGGGGTTGGAAGGGACCTCTGGAGATGATCTAGTCCCTAGCCCTCTGCTAAAGCAGGTTCTCTACAGTAGATTACACAGGAAAGTGTCCAGGCAGTGTTGAATATCTCCAAAGAAGGAGATCCACAGCCTCTCTGGGCAGTCAGTTCCAATGGTCTGTTACCCTCAAAGTAGAGAAATTTTTCTTCATATTCATATGGAAATTCCTGTGTTCTATTCTGTCTCCATTTCTCCTTGCTTTGTTGCTGGACACCATCCACTTGATTGCCATGCTTTAGGTATTTATAGAGTCTTTTGAATTGGCAGAGACTCATAAAGGAAAGGCCACCTAATCTAGCTCCCTTCAGTGAACAGGGACACCTACAGCTCCATCAGGTTGCTCAGAGCCTCATCCAGCCAGGCCTTGAAAGTCTCCAGGGATGGGGCATCCACATCCTCTCTGGGCAACCTGTGCCTCACCACCCTTATTGTAAAAAGTTCTCCCTTATATCCAGCCTAAATCTCCCCTCCTGTAGTTTGAAACCATTTCCCCATTGTGCTATCACAGCAGACCCTGCCCGCTTCTTTCTTACAGTCCTCCTTTAGATACTGAAAGGCTGCTCTCAGGTCAACAGGAGCCTTCTCTTCTCCAGGCTGAAGAGCCCCAGCTCTCTCAGGCTGTCTTAAGCGAAGAGTTCCATCCCTGGGATCATTTCTGTGGTACTCCTCTGGATGTGCTCTAGCAAGTCCATGTCTCTCCTTTACTGAGGATACCACATCTGGATGCAGTACTCCAGATGAGGTCTCATCAGTGCAGGCAGAAGAGCAAGATCGCTTCCTTCGACTTGCTGACCGTGTTTCTTTTGATGCAGCCCAGGATATGGTTGGCTTTTTGGGCTGTGAGGGCACATTGCTGGCTCATGTCCAGCTTCCCATCTGCTAGTACCCCTCTTTTTTGACAGGCACTGGCAAGATTCTCTGCTCAGTCTTTTCTCCATGCTGAACAGTCTCAGGTCACTCAGCCTTTCCTCATAAGGCAGTTTCTCTCCATTTCCTTTGAGATGGCTTTCTCATTTAGTGCTTTTGGATCCACTTCCTGTATTTGTGCATCCCAGGGAAGTATTGTACCTATGTGCCTGCCTAC
>NW_024884756.1:14983333-15256627 GCF_019232065.1 Centrocercus urophasianus | reverse complement strand
TGATTTGTACAGAGACCTGTAGCAGAGACTGCATTTACAGTGTAGCAAAACAGAATTTTAAGACAAATTGAATCACACCTTGTGGCCACCACAACTCACTCCAAATGCTGTAAGAATGAGGACTGAAGTTATTATGCAGAAACTCTTATTTTTTTTCAAATGTGCAGACCAAATGTTTTCTGCTTATTTCACTTTTTCTTTATTTCACCTTATTTGAAATTAGAGTGGCAATGGATATACAGCATGCCTGTCTGCCTGTGTCTGGCAGGATCTCGTTCATCTACAAATTTGCTTTTTTAATGTTGTTGGTAAGTGATAGCTTTAGTTCTAAAATAAATGTAGGGGATACAGAGGATGCATTAGACTTTATGCGCAGTGACCGAGCTCTCTGTGTTAAGAATTCACCAGTTAACAAGAGTTGCCAAGATGTATGCAGACACTTAAGGAAAAAAAACAAAAGGTGTAACAAGGTTTGTTCTTTGGACTGAGTGTTGAGACCAGGTATGTATTTGTTAAAGTAGGGGAGAAGAAAGGTGGTGTTAAGACATGGCTTGCAGTGATGTTCTGACACGTTTTTAGTGGATGCAGTGGGTGGCCCATTGAAGAATTCTGTGCTTCGTTCTTGTAAGTAGACTTCTGCCTTCTGGACCACCAGTGCAATATTGGATAGCAATTATTCTCTCTTGGTGAGAAGTGCTATCGTGAGAGTGCTAACGCGAATCATCTCCCCACCATGTTATCACTCACACCTCTCCAGTTCGCACCAATAAACGCACTCATACTTACAACAGCAGCTCTATCCACCACAGGGGAAAGCTGAGCTGTTTGTGTCTGAGCTCAGCTTTACAAACAGCGTGCTTTTCCACCTGTGCCCGGCTGCTTTAGCTTTCAGGCTGTTTCATTAAGCACCCCTTTGCCAGCTTCTCAGCTTTAATAACAAGTAAGTCTGCAGCTGCAGTGGGTGCCTCTGAAATTCTGCCTGATGCTGGGGGATCACATAGCACCTATGCTGGATCCCTGCTATGAAATCCTTACAGTCCCTGGTATACGAGCTGATTTGCTACAAGGATTTCTAGTTATTTGTTTTTATGTCTTTCATTATTGGCTGTTCATAATCACTCTCAGCCCTCCTAACTTGCATGCTCTGACATTTTATTTGTCCTCGTTCATATTCCCTTTCAATTTGCCTTTCGTTGAGCAATTTTTCTTTTTTTTTTTTTTTTCTTTTTTCGAAGGCACCTGTTTGGCTTGAACAATATCTTGCCATTTTACCTTTTTATTGTCTTCCCCCCATACTTTCCTGCCTCTCCTTGCCCCCCTCCTCTGCACACCTCTTTTTTTGTACTTCCATGATTATATTAAAGTTTCTTAAATAGCTTCCATGCTGAGCCTAAAGATTTTAATTTCCTTACTTTTGAATTTAAGGACTTTTTAATAGCTACAAGGTTTAACCATGAAGTTTCTTTTTCCTGCTGCCCTGTGATGGGATGAGCTCTTTCCAAGGATGCCAGGTCCACCACTCAGCTACCTCAGCCATTTCACCCCAGCTCCCACTCAGAGAGCAGGTCCGTGAACCTGGTAGATAGAAAACTGTGCCATGGAGAAAACGAAAGGGTATCTTCAGCAGTACCACAGTGGAAGATAGAAACGTCTGCTGAGCTCCAGGACCAGCTCAGCTGTAGGATTTGAGGTAGCTCAGAGAGACTGGGTTTTGCATCAGGTCCCTCTGTGTGTGCATGGTGCCAAAAGATGGATGAGAGATGTGGGACTGTCTGATGTACTTAGGAGCAGGGTGAAGTCTTCTTACCAAAACCTTTATTCCTCTTCAAGAGCAGCAATCTGACTGTTGGTTAGAAGAAAGCTGGAAGGTCTTCTGATATGAGATCATGTGAAAAACTACAAGCTGGCACAGGCAGCTTCATGCTTGTCTTCAGGGATCCTGCTGCTAATTAACTGTGATATGCCCAGACCATACTGCTCTTTTATTGGGGCACAGTGAGCCAGTTGTGAGGACAGCTCTGACTAATAAAAGCATAAGGGCTCTCAGTAGATTTGCAGGCAGTCTAATTGGGTTCAGGAGACCTTAAAACATCAGCAAGTTGTGACTTGTGCTGGCTTTTTGTTTTTTATTTCCCTTCTCTATCAGTTTTATCTAATTTTTGTTGCTACTGTGTTGAAAGTGGTTACCATCCAAGGAAAAGCTGGGTGTGCGTTTTAAATCTCCTTTAATACTAGTGTTACACTTGAAGCTGTTTGTTGGGTGTTTCTTTTTCTTTGGATCAAATATGCTCTCATTCAGCTGAAATTAAGTTTCTTTAAATCAAACCTACACTGGGTACTGGACAGTTTGCACCAATTTAATAGATTCTTGAAAGCTGATTTCACAGAGTTAGTTGATACCATGGAAGCATGCCATGCTAGTGCTTACCAGGCTTGTTGCCACCCCATGTGACCATAGGCAGCTGTCTCTGGCTCCAAGTTGTCCTGGCATGTGGGTTACTGGGAGCAAGAGATGCAAGTTTTCCTTTCCACACTTTCCTGAGTGCTGTCTCTCTTCACATGCATCACTTGTGGGAACAAAAAATAGTAGAGGCTGTTCCCTATCACTTATCTAGCAGCTCAAAGTCTTGTGCACTGATATTTGAGTAAACAGAGATACCTGCCTTATTGCTTAGGAGTTTTGTCATCAGGCTTGGTGACTCCATTCAGCCCCATTTCAGGAAAGGGATGAAAGTGAGAAGTGCATAACTAGTGCCAATAGCAAATACTTTGGAGGGAAAAGCTGTGGATGGTTTTTGTAGTTATCTAGGATTAGCTTTCCTCATGCCCCAGAAAGGCAGATAGGTAACGAACCAGGGATTACTGATGTCTGTTGAGCTTTTGGCATGCTGCAGGCTTTGGCTGGTCTTCACAAGCATCAAAACAGTCAGCAGACAATGAAAAGCCACTTTGGAGCACGTATACCAGGTGGAAGAATTCTAGGCTGTTCCTTTCCTTTTTGCTGCTCTTTAGCACACTGCTGATGTTTAGTGAACAGTAAGAACTGGCACATTGAGGCAGACGATGTGAGTGTAACATGCTGGAAGGAAAGTGCTGGCTTCTACCTGGAACACCCAGTGGCTTTCTGTGGAAAGGGGAAGCCAATCTTGAATGTCAGTGGCATAACTCAGAAATTAGAAAACCCGTAAACTTGGGAGAGCGGTTGTAAAATCAAAACAAGTACAAATTGTTTAAGACAGGATGTAAGACAGTTCTTTTTCTAGAGTTCAAGTCTTTCCTATTGACTACTGAATGAAGAGACAAAACTCTGAGCTTTGCAGAACTGAGTGAGTTCTGGCATTCCAGTTTGGCACTGGCTTCCTTCTTTCTGCCTTGTTACCTTGAAACTGGAAGTTTCAGCTGCAAAGAAATTTTTATAACCAAGTTCCAAAACCCTGGAACAAATTATTTTATTGAATGTGGTTAGGCCTTGAAGCAGAGCTGTGCTAGCAGGAGCTGCACTAATGCAGAACAGCATGATGGGTGTTGCACTCTATTCCTACCCTAAGAAAATCCGTGTTGTAGAGAAAGAGACTTCACCATGTGAAGTTCCCGATGGCCAATAGGACTGTGATTGTCAGAGGGGTCCCTTGACCTTTCTAATGAGGTAAGGCACAAAAAACAAATTACAGTTATTTGTCATGATTCCTTATCAGTGCAGCAGAACCATGTCCAGTCAGGACTGGGAAAGAGTTTAGGTTACTCCCTAGTTTTGTTACTCCTATGCTTGGAGAGTTTATTTAAACAAAACACTAAGTATTTATTAACAAACTTTCCAGGCTTTGATGTAATACCAGGCAGCACTCAGATGGAGGAGTGCTGGGAGCAAGAAAAAACAGCTTTAATGGTTTCAGATCCCTACGTGCTGCCCCTGCTGTTCCTCCGCTGCTGTCTCTCCAGAGGTGTCTCTGGGTCAGAGTTGAACTGAAAAGTCATTTCACGTGAGTGCTTTAATGTTCCTCAGTCCCACAGGCAGTGGACATGGTAGCAGACTTGCCAGGCTTTAAGAACAGCTTGAGGATGGTGTGCCATAGTAAGGTCGCAGCTGGCTGCAGTCATAGCCTGTATGCTTTTCTTCACCAACACTGCTGCACTTTCAATGAGAACAGGCACTGTCTTCCAGATTTCTCCCCATAAAGGCACACAAATGGGGCCAAACTCTTCCTTTGGTCATGCTGAAGTAAATCAGAAATAATTCCGCTGACAGCCATGAAGGTCGCAGTGACGTTACACCAGCAGAAGGTGGGCTGCTGTGTCTGCATGCGTGTGTAACAGTGAAACTGCTTGCCAAGCTGGAACACTCATTTACTGCAGCACATGGATAGCATTATTGCTGCCTGAGACTTTGCGTAGAAGTCAGTGGTTAAACACCTGAAATCTCAGTAGACAAAAGAGAGCACCATAAAGTTTTATGGCCACAGGGTAGGAGATTGCAACATGTAGGTTCCATTAAAAGAAAATCAGAAACTATGTTATATTGCATACTTCAGGGGTTCTGTCACTGAGTTGATTAGTATGGCTTAGTTATTAGCTGTTACTAGAAGCTTTCTACTGAGAAATGGAATTAGAAATACCTGTTGCTGTATTTTTATTCACAGTCTTGTTGAATTTGTCTTGGTCTTGCAGATGGACTGAGAACCAGTTCAAAAGCTGTTTTATATGTTTAAGTATTTGCCTATTCTTTCCTTGTGGGGAAAAAAAAATGCAATCTGTGGAGACAAAAAACAATGTTTTGTAACAGTTGGGCCTCAGATGCACAGACAGGGCAGAAAGGGCAGAGGGCTGTCAGCCACACTTGTACTCATGCAGCTGTAATTCTGGTGACCAGGATGGTTATTTTCCCAGCATTTGTACCCTTGTGTTCAACTCTCTCCAGCATCCCCTGACCCTCTCACATCCCTCCTGCCTGAGCAATGGGAGCTGCTCTGACCTCTGGAAAAAGCCAAGGCACTCAGAGAAAAGCATTTATAAACGACTCTGATTTTGTCCCACATCCACCAGAACCTGCACGTAGACAAAACGTTGTTTATTCCTGAAATATATTTAGTGCATGGTGTTCCTTCATCCAGTCCCATACAACAAGCGGATAAGAGATCTAGCTTCTACTTGAACCAAGTGCCACTACGTAAAGTTCACTGACAATGGTAATTAAAGGCAAGAAAAGCTCGTGTTAAAGCACAGGCACGGGAGAGGACAATTTAAGAACTAAACCAAGCTTCTGACTGTGCAGCAGACCCCAGTGAGCCTGAGTGCTATGCTGACTGCAATGAGCAAGTCCTGATGTTCCTCCAGCCTCTCTAACAGCAGGCAGACAAAACAAATGGGCCAGTTGTAGTGTGTTGTCCCCAGCTATCACAGCACTGTGTTTGCAAGTCCTTCCTTCTGACCTGATCACCAAATACCTTGATTAGAACATAAACTGCTGGTAATGTGCATAGCTTTCATGTTTGTAGCTGGGCTTGGTGTTCCCAGGGGAGATATGGGGGTGTTCGGGAATCAGAAGGTAATTTTATATTACCCATTTTTATTGCTGGTTGAAAAATATAGCATGGAGGATGCTTTGCTTTTCCTTTTTTTCCTTTTTTTCCCGCTTTTTTTTTTTTTTTTTCCCCCTCGTTGTGTTTTTGCTATTGGAGAAAACCAAAGAAAAGAAACTGCTTTTGGCACAAGAAATACGTGATGTTGTATTTTATTTCATAAGGAGCACATTTTATTGTGCGCCAAACCAATTAATAAACGTGATCTCTGTAACTCACAGTTTTAATTACAAGGTGAAAAACTGAATTAGTTCATTATTGCTGTGAAAGGGAGCGGTGACCTACCTGCCAAGTGGCAAGGTGGAAATAATTAATCTGGTCAATTAAAAAGAAACTGATAAATTAAAATGCAAAGCCTTCCATGTGGTGAATTAAATTAGGGAGCTATGATTTCCAGAACGTGTGGTTATTGTCAGATGGGATCCCTCTTTCTCCTGCGTGCTTCAGCACTGAGCTTGGCAAGTTCTGCTAGCAAGTTGTCTGGTGTTCAGGACTGCTATGCATACTCAAACTCCCCAGCACGATTTGCAAAAGAGAGGAGGCTCCAGCTCTTCATGAAATGCAGCTGATAAAACGTGCGTGCCTTGCTTCTCTCATCATATTACAAACCCGCTCCTTCCCCCTGCTTGGCTTTCCTTGCTTTCCCAACGTTAAATGTCACTTGCTTTCCTTGGGCTGTGAACTGCTCATTCACCGTGCTGAATTGCCGGGGTCATCTCCATCTATTTATGACCTTAAAAATCTGATCCACGCGGAAACTACAGAGCTGCTGGAGCTGAACCCTAAAGTATACAGCGTATGTGCTCCACAGAACTGGAAATAGTAAAACAGTTTCTTTTCTATAAATACCAGTAACTCCTCTTGACATTTACAAGTGCGTAGTATTTTTTTTACACACTGCATGATCTCAGAAGTGCTTAACAGATCAGTGAACTGTGCATTTGCTCAGCAAGGCAATGGCAAAGCCATTATGCGCCCTGCACCATCCCTCACAAAAGCTCAGGACATTTACATTAGTTCCTGTCCATCTCAAGGCCATAAATCGAAATAAGAAATACGGGCTACTTGCTGAATGGTTGACCAGTGCTCCAACACAGCCTGCAGGAGAATATGAATGTTAGTGTTTACTTTAACTAGGGCATATATCATACCGAGCCAAGGTCTTCTTTGTTAAGGCGAGAAATCTCATCAGGAATTCTTACTGTACGTCCTGTTGCTAGGGAAAAAAATCATTTGGAAATGCAAAAGCTAAACAGAGGACGGTCTGAATGTTTTCAATCTGAGGTGTGAGAATTGGCAAGCACTAAAAATACAGAAAGAGAGTGAAGTCAGGCATTCCCATGATGTGTGAAAAATGAGCGGTGTGCGGTGCACCTCAGGAGGCGTGGGCTGTGTTGTGAGGAGGGCAGGACCGAGATGGGAGAAACAGCTGCAGCCAGAAATCATATTCCTGGCAGCTCAACAGCTCTGCTTCTCCTGCTTCCAAACGACAAATCACCACTGGGATTCCCCTTGCCCCAGTTCCTGCTGTAAAATCAGCAGGCAGTCCCTGCAACGGGGCTTCATCTCCTAAATACTCACATGTGTTGGTGGATCTCCTTGCTAACTCCTCAGGACAGCATGATGCAGAGGTGAAGCCATGTTTCTTGCCCCAAGCAGCAAATCCATGCCAGGTTCCAGCTGAGAGTTTTCTCTCTGGGAGGACATGCAAGCATCTCCCAACGGGGGATGCGGTAATGAGTGCAGTTTCAAAGGGAATGTCACAGGAAAGAGATGGGTGGGGGAAAACAAATTTATTTACTATAAATGAGCACAGAATATATATAACCTGTCCCAGGGTAAGAAACTTGTAAAATGCTGTTAAAACCATCAGGTTTCCCAACACCTCTCTGTCAGCCTCTGCTGTAACACCCTCATAAAATCTGAGAGTCATTTCTGAGCAATGACAGCTATCCCAATTTAGGAGATAAGCCTTCCAAAAGCAGTTAGAATGTTGCTGAGGCCAGATTCACGTGGGAGCCTCTCCTGACATAGTAAGTTATGCAGCATTGCCAGTCAGGGGAAATCCCAGCACCCTGGCAGCTGCTAGGAGCAGCTGCAATCGGTTTTAGATCTTGTCCCTTTGGCAAGCCTTGCTCTCCCCTCATCCCAGATTACCAGGGGATCTCATTCTCAAGACCTCAGACAGAAGGTGAGGCCTCACTGCTGGGAGGTGAGGGGTTTTGCCCTCTGGCCCTAGGAGCAGAGCCTGGCCCGTCCTCATCCCAACTGGGCTGAGAGCCTTGCAGCAGTGTGCTCCAGCACAGGTATGCGCATTCAGGTGGTGTCTCAGCACGTCGTGTTCCAAGGCACAGATTTCCAAAGATATCTGTGAGCCTCTTGCTTACATGGAGAGGACAAGGTGCCTGCATGCCATAAAGCCCTCAGCCTGCAGGCTGCCTTGCTTCACCTGCAGTTGCCTCAGTGCCATCCTTATGCCTGTAAGCAAGTCGATGGGCCACAGTGTGTTTTATGTCCCTATTAACTCCTCTCCAATGCCGGAGTGAAAATACACAATGTCTGGGTTTCCCTGCAGTCAAACTTAATATCCTGATAAATGGGGAATTGTTCTGAATAGCTGCAGCGTGGGTAGGGGGGGGTTGAGCAGCAATACTTCCTGCACGGCAGTGGGCGTGAGACGGCATCTGACTCAGAGATGTTCCCTTTGTGTCTGTGTGTTTGGTTGGTTTGGTTTATCAGAGTAAGGTAAATGTACTTTGTGTAATTCTGACATGGTGTGGCTTAAATTAGCGGGAGGTTGTGATGGGAACTCAAGACGTATAAATACGAATGACTCTATAGCTTTAAAAAAAAAAAAGGATGGTGAAAACTGACTGAATTTCATAAAAAGGGTACTCAACCCTCTGAGAGCTATGCGAAAATACAAGAAATAAATGAAAGAAATAATCAGGAGTACATAAAATGCGTTCTGTTTCTTAGCTGCTATAAATATTCATTGTTTCAGAGGAGTCAGGCTGTACGACCTCAGCCGGGGTGTTGGCTATGTGTCACTGACATATTTCTCTCTGCATGGAGAAGAAAGGACGTGGCTGCAGCAGTCCTTTGTTTGCAGAGCTGAAGCCAGAGGCACCTGGCTCGGACGGGAGAGGCAGAGTGCCCGTCTCTGACAGTCATTTAAGCACATACTCATCAGCAGGCCACTGACACGCAGCCATATGAGTGTGCGGTGACCTGTGAGCATCGGTGTGCTTTGCAGGAGCACTGCCAGGCTTACCACTCTGCTAGGGCTAAAAGTGCAGCTGGCTGAAATCAAGCCCAAGTCCTCACCAAACACAGATGTGGGTGTTGTCAATACTATGGCAGCACCCAGGAAGGCTGCTCCAGAACTGGCTCAGATTGCAGGGGCTCAAATGTAGGAGGAAAAGAGAATGACAGTCATGAAAATCTCAGTGAATCCATCTTTGTTCGGCATCAGAAAACCAGTGCCAACTTCCCAAGACATGGGACGTGTGACTGGCTGCCAAATGCAAAGAGCTCAGGAGTTCACGGGAATAATTAAAACAGTGAAATATTTTCCTGACATGACCTTGGGCCATGTACCAAATGGAAAGAAGTAAATTTGGCGCTAGAAATGCAAACTGAGCCACAGAAACTTATACCTGCAGAGGCTTCACCCTTACAGAGCCTGCTCCTCAGGGCCAGATTCTGCCGTCACTTCACCACTGTAAATCAGAGTGCGTTCTGCTGAATTGCATGGAGGGCCTGACGTGGGTAACAGCAAACGTAATTTAGTGGCTGCTGAGGAGCGCTACCTGGTGCAAAGGAGAGGTCATCACTACAGATGTGGTCTGTGGGGGTAATCTGGCATGACACAGACCCGACCTGAGTCTTATCACTGCTAAATAGTGGATTTCCTCTGTCTGGTGCTTCTGGATATTTCTAATGTATTTATTACTGATCTGGTCATGCTTCTTTGCTTCCTGCATCTGACCCCTCCTTAAGACCAGATAAAGAAATGGTTATTTTTACAGGAATTAGGCCAACTTACATTTCTATCAGATAAAGAGAAAATATATCAGATTGGAAAAGGATTTAAGGAAGGGAAATAAAACATTACAATCTGATTTTTTGTTTATTTTCTGCTGTAGCTACATGGCAGAAATATTAAGCAAATGCTGTCATATTGATTGCCTTCCTCATCATCCTGAGCACAAAGCTGATCTCTTAGCTTAAAACTCCGAATGCAAGCAGCAGTTGTTTAACGTTTTTGTACAAATTTATGTCTGTTCGGCAAACAGAAATTAGAGGAATAAATTACACAAGGCTTGGTACAGTCTTAAATTATGGGAGGTTAATACAAATTCTTGGTGTTTTCAAATGCAAAAATAGGAGGTATCTGTTTAATGTGTCTCCTTGGGGAGATATTACCTGCTTTCTAACATGAGAACACACCAGAGCCGAGGCAGAGGCCTGCTGTTCCTCCATCATGGAAGAACATGTTCCTTTGAAATCTCATCAGCTAGCAAATCAATGAGTAGGGTTTCAGGTTTCATAGAGGAATTTTACTGTGTTTTTTTTTTAGGTCCGAATGATAAAAATGCTATAAATTCTATCTTAGACTCTGCAAGTGAAAGGTTTAAGAGATTATGTGAGTAAATCATTCATCCCTTCTGAATATCCTGCTGATAAAAGGGATCCCCTGATGTGATATGTACTGTCAGGTCTGAATTTGAAGCAGAGAATTTCTCTCAAGTTCCCTTTAGGGAATCCGCACGTTTTACACGGAATATTAGGATCACCTCTCCAGGCATGGGGAGGGAGCCAGAATGAGACCCTAAAGCCATAGAGAAATTATCAGAAAGAGATAAACTGGTTTCCTTTTTTATTAAATTCTTCTATAACCAGCTTTATAACCTAGCGAGTCACAAAGATGTCACAGCACATTACACACGCTCACTCGCGGGCATGTCACTGCATCAGGGAGGTGTCGCAGAGCTTCTGCTCTGGAGCAAACACAAAGGCTGAGGGCAGGGCTCTGCACCTCCGTTCCCAGGGACTCCAACCCTTCTCTATCAGCTTTGTATTTTCTCCCTTTGCTATTAACTCTTATTGGCATTTCAAGTTATGATTTGATTCTTGGGCAGCAGCAGGCCAAGTGCAGGACAAAAGAAGCTGCCACGCAATGTGCCAGGAAAGGCTGCTTCCATTCCCTGTCTCTCATCTCATATGGATGTGCGTGCATAGAGCTGCTGGGGAGGTGCTCTCATGCCTGCAAACAAACGGCTCCCCATGGTATGAGCAGCACGAGCCCTCTGAATATAAGGAGAGCAGCACAGCGGATGCCTGTGCTCTGAGAAGCTGCCCTCAGACCTGATGGGAAAGCAACCCTCTGGCCACACGTGGGAGCTGTGGTGATAAATACCATTGACACCGCAAGAAAATCAGATAGCCATGTCGGGGATCCTGCATTTCTGTCTGTGTGCTGGTAGGGCAGCCATGAATCAGCGAGTGTGGGCACAAAGAGCCCTGCGAGGCACCCAATAGATGTGCTTCAGAAAAAACTAAGCTGTGTTACTTTTAATTCGGAAGACGACCATTGGAGGACAGTTCAACCCAAAGGGATCTGAGTGTTAGCCAACTCCTTTGTCCTCTCCCACGGGAAAGAGGGCTATAAAATAAAACCGGCTCATAAAATGTTGTTAGTCAACCTGTTTCTCTCTTGTGACACAGGATGGCAAAGGTCCTAGAGGCAGAGCTGGAGGGGGAGAGGTAAGGTGAGCAGTTAAAAAAAAAAGATGAAATTCAGTGAAGAGGATGATTGTGTGCAATAGAAGACAAAAACACCCTGGAGAAGCTCAGCCCACTCAAAGCCAGCGCATAAATTCACTCCTGAAAGTTTAAAAGTTCACAATGCCAGGCGACAATTCCCATGTGTTGAAGGAGAAATTTGGAGTGCATGCTCCGATGGCAGCTGGAGAGATCCCACACCATAGCAGTCCCACACCGGGCAGCAGGACCTCTGCAGGCCTGCACCCCGCATTTTGCAACAGCCACGTTTTCCCAATGTGGAGCAGCCACACCATGAGAAATGCGGGGTGTGCAGTTTTCTAAGCTGTGCTTTAAGTGGGTGGAAATGAGCTTTTTTTCACTGAGCTTGGCCAGGATTCTAACATTTCAGCACCAGGCACTCACTGCTCTTGGATGGCCTGGATAGCAGTCTGTGAGAATAGGCATTTTCTCAGGTGTCAATTTAATTTGACTGAAGTCAAAGGGAACTTGTTGGCTTCGCTGGGTTTTGGTTTGGGCTATGAGCTCAACTGAATTTAAAGAGCCCCAGAATAGAAATGTTCTGGACTGAAGCTGTTGGATTTGGCAATGTCTGCTTGAAGATGGGGCAATGTTGCTTAAATTCAGGCACGTTGTAGGAAAGTGTTGCTAATTGAGGTTCTTTGTGAAATTAGTCCAAATGTCTCAATTTCTATGCTTAATGGAAAAGTGTCAGCCAAAAAAGGAATTCTTTCAGTGAGAATAAATCCCCGAAGTTTGTCAGGACCCAGTGCCTCTTTTACTTTATTTAGGTCTGCTTTTCTGGGAGCTTCAGCTACGTCACGCTGCCCAAACAAGAGGCAGAGGACTGAAAACAGTTGTTCATTGAAGCAGCTCAGTCTTGATATTTTTCTGCAGTAGAATGCATGCACACTTGGTACTCCTTCCACTACCAATTAGCATCAGCTTGCCCAAAGTGGGGAGAATTTCAGCCCTTTCTGCAAACCCCACAACAGCCAGACTCCTCTGAGACTAACCAGGCTGCGGCATCTTCGCTGTGCTGTGAAGGTGTGCTCTGTCCCAA
Source organism: Centrocercus urophasianus (assembly GCF_019232065.1). Classification (NCBI taxonomy): domain Eukaryota; kingdom Metazoa; phylum Chordata; class Aves; order Galliformes; family Phasianidae; genus Centrocercus; species Centrocercus urophasianus. Next base: position 15,244,201 of record NW_024884756.1, on the reverse strand, counting down.
GGGTAGCTGCTCCTTACTGTATTGAGACAGAAGATTTAGCAGAGGCCTTTAGAGAAGGTTTTATCTGCTGAAAGGCCAAAGGGAGATGAAGGAAGTGAAGCATGAAGGGACAGGTGAAGATAGATCATTCAGTGCTTATCTTTCAGCCCACGCAATCACATTGTCACACTGTGCCCGGATCTGCAAACCATCAGTTAGGGCTGAACTCTGCTGTCCCTGCTGGAGGCCGCAGCTTTGAACTCAGGTGCCTAGGATAGGATGTGGTAAGATGCTGTGAAACCCAGATCAGTTTTTATTCTTGCGTGTAATATGTAAAATGTAATAGCATTCCTCTCCTCATCCACCTACTAATAGGGCTTGTTTACCCTACAGAAATACCCGTATCTCCTCTGAAGAAGTTTCTAGTCATGCTCCTTCACAACTATACATTAAGAAGAATCTTTTGTTTCATCTTCTATGTCTTATTGTAAAGTTAGCCATCCCTTCATTCCCAATGTTTTTTCTCTGACTGCAGAGCTGACCACAAGTGGCCCCAGTACCCTCTGTCTCTGCTCTGCTCAGCTCTAGTAGCTCCTTCTGGGTTGTGGTTTTTCTTTGCAGTCTTTTAAACAGAATTAATGATTTTTGGTTAGGGACAAAAGAACCATGCTAGCACAGGGTGTTAATTTAGACATGCATTACTTTATTTCTAAGGAGCATAAACCGTTATTTGGTGTCCTCCCTTCCTTCCAAATAAAACTGTATGTGCATTCCTTTGTAAATGTATTTTGTGTCTAAGTCATATAGGGAAACATTAAATGCAGTATAAAGATAGTAATAAAACTGGTTGTAATGTTTATAAGCTTTTCATGACCAAGTGCTTTGTAGCTAGAAGTGCCATAACCGCACACTTTGCACAGCAAGTAGTGAGGCACTGTGGAAGCAGCACACCAGCAGGAACCAGCGCTCTGGTACAGGGGTGGGCAGCTCCCAGGGACAGCAGACAGCATGAAGCTGGGCATCTCTCCTAGGCATGGAGGGGCTGGGTGCCTGCTGTTGAGAAGCTGGCTTTGTGCTCAGAGTGGAAATGCTGCAGGGTAGAGGAGATCCAGCACATGCGTTGCATGAAGTCCCAATGTAGCAGTAGAGGAGGAATTGCGTCCCAGATCCTCTCTTGGCATGTCTCAGTTCTGCCTCTTCCCTCTCTCATTTTGGCACCAGAGGCCTCCTGACATTTGGGTTCATCGCATTCAGCATCACTGAATTCACTAAGAAGTCATGGGTTAGGTACAGGCCAGTCCTGGCAGCACACCACACCTTGAGAGGAAAAGCAGATAAAAATGTGACGTAAGGGAAGAATGGTGGAAATATTGCTGCTGACATTTTTCTCAGGGTTTTCCGGTGTTTGTGTTGGTCTGCCTGATTTGTTGCAATAGGACAGAGCGCATTCTGGAGATGTGGAGTGCCCTCTAGCCACACTTTCTGAAACACTCGCATCCTGTACAACAGAGGAGCTCCATTTCCATTTCCTTGCTTGTGTGTGGGGGGGGTTCTTTTTTCTTTTTCTTTTTTTTCCTAAGTACGGAAAGCAGCTCATTATTCAATAAATCCTAAGCTGATTTTGGCTCTAGAGAGCTTCCTATAGGCAGAGCTTTCCAGCTGCTGCATCGGTTTGTTTCTGTGTTGTAGCTGAGCATGTTGCTTTTGTGGACCGCAGACAACGCGTTTCACAAGTACTGCCACCACTAGGTGTGTGTTAGAGCCACTTGCCTGAGCTGCATCCCCTTCCAGGAGAGGAGATACTGCTTTGTAGACTGCACTGCTGCAGGTGTAGGGGTGTTGGTCCCTTACAATTGGGTGGAACAGGAAAGGCAGACACAGTGCAGGGAACACGGCTCCCTTTGTCCCTGTGGCTGAGAATCCTGTGCCAGCAGCTGATGGGAATAGGAGAGGTGCATCAGAACTCGCCATGGATACATGTCTAACTTGCTTTCCATCCTGTCTGAATGTTCAGTGTTCATGCTGATACCAGTCAGCAATGTGATTTTTTTTTTTTTTTTTTTTTTTTTTCCAAATGTCCAATGACTTCTAAGGAATACATGCAATGAGTATTAGACAAAGCTCTGGTGTTCTCTCAGCCAGGGCCCACAGCTTGTACTTCATACTCTGTTACGAGGTGTGACTCCTGAAGACCTCTTTTTAAAGGTCATGCTGTTTGTGCTGCATAATATAAAATACAGTTCCACTGTAAATTAAAAACATACTTTACAGCTTGCTGCTGTGTTTCATGAAGGTGAACAAGATTTGAAATCACAGGTCTCCTCGGTTGTGGAAAATATTTAATATCATCCTAATAGGGCCTGGATGGCTTTATGGACCGGTAATAAGCTACAGAGGCCATTTCAGGGCACCTTGCTACATACTGCTGCCTACTTTTTCATCTGCCCCCAGCAGAACATTTTCTCATTGTTGACACTGAGGAGAGCTGTGCTAGATTTGATTTTACTTTGTTATGGGAATTTTGGAATGAACTGTTACACTGACTAACCCACAGCCATCTCTCTTAGATATAGGGGATATGCTCAGCCATGTTGAGTTTCACTCTCAGAGTGAAGGAGATTTGCTATGTTGCAATGGTTCACAGGTGTGCTCAATCTCCATTTACACCCTTCAAGGATTAAGTATCCAATTACTTGCCAGGAGGGCAACTTTCAAGAACATTGTCCTTTCTTTGCAGGTAAACCATGGTATGGAAAATGGATTCAGAGAGACCTGCAGTTTGATTCTGAAATTCACCCACAACTTCTCAGGGAGCCTGGATCAAAGGTAAGCAAATGCATTAAAGCCACGGATATTTGACTGCTATTTAAAAAACAAAAGTGAAAGGTGTTTTGATTAGAATGTGTTTGCTCAGTTTGTGTAGGACATGTATTGTGTGTGAAATAGGTATTGGAACACAGGATAAAATAAAATGTTTGATAACAGGATGTGATGGAGATGATAAGGAATAAATAGGATTTCAGAGAGATATTAGAGAAGCAGGAATTGTAAGTAATACAAAGAGGAAACTGAAGAGTGGATTTCTTTCATCTAATACAAAACGTGTTTCACATGAAATGTGAGAGAGATATGATGTGTGGAAGAGATATATTTCACATGAAATCATACGCTTTTTGAGAACTATGGAAACTATAATTGCACATTTGTAGGGTCTTCTATCAGATGCTGTGTACTTTAAGAGTGGTGTTTGGATCAAAGGGGCAGCCTAGGCTTCAAAGGAAGGGCTGCTTATTGAGTTAGCACGTGCTGCCAAACAGATCTGCAGGGCAACAGCTGCTACTTGGCAGGGCCTGGCACAGGGTGTGAGGCATTGCAGTAGAGGAGGGGGAGACAAGGGTGCCTGTCTTAAGGCTTGACACTTACCCTCTAGTTTACTTTTGGAGGTGTAGGAATGTAGTTAACCTGCTAACATAGCATGCAATTAGAGTGCTCTCCAGCAGCAGTCTCTTGCAGCTTTTGTGGGAGAAAGAAAGGGCTGTTTTCTGTAAAACTCAGCTCCATCTTCCTAATCCTACCATATCCTCCTCCAAATATATTCTTAGTCCTTGCATTACATCTTCAACTTGCATGAATACTCACATACAATTACTGAGTTAGGAAAAGATATTTCTTGCAGCTTTTTTTTTTTTTTTAATTACAAAGCCATTTTTTAATGTTTGAGTATACAATCAACATAATGTGCAGCATATTAAGAATACCTCAGAAAAAGCAGAAGAGAAACTTCTCACACACTGGCACAAACTAGAGAACTTTGTTTCTTCAGTATCTGTGCTAGAAGAGATGGATTGCAAATTATTTTAAACTGCCAATTAACATAAAGAAACTTCGTCAAACTGTCATGGGGACAGAGTTTTCACCTATAAAATGTTCTATGGTATTTCTGTAGTGAAATTCTTGATCAGCACATCTTAAGGTGTATTTGACATGACTGAGAACGCCTCCAATTACTTCGTACATGTTCAATTTGAGCATATATTTAATGTTACACTGAATATTGTTGAAATACAGGATACAAATCTTTAAATATAAGCAATCAAGAAAACTATACCAGGGTGAACATCATCTCACAAGCTTAAGGAAAAAACACACAAGGTTCTTTTTTTTGTACTGTACAGGAATGTTGTTCATGCAGTCCATCCCACAATTTTATACATCAGTGCCCTCAAATGCCTGGCTTCGTATGTAACGGTATTTTTCCCACTGTGCATCCTGTTCTCCTCGAGGGGCTGCTCAATGACAGCTGGGATGTTTCTTCCATACAGTTCACATTGCTTCAGAAATTGGACACACTCTTGAATGACACTGTCACGTAGCATGATCATGTGCTTGGACATGTTCTCTAGCAAGGACAGAAAACATCTTTTGGCATAATACCATGTATCAGTGCTTAGTTTTTTGTTATATGGCTCCAGGCTTTTAATGACCCTCGAAATACCAAAGTCGTAGTTTCCTTTCACACAATAAAGAGTACCAATGACTAGATTGACAATACAAAGATGGTAGATATTTTTATCAGGATCATCATAGGACAGTTGCTCTTCCCCCTTCTCAATCTTCCTCATCAGCTCCTCTGCGTCTTCGTTCTGGCTTGTCAGGATGTAGGAAACACAGAGATTAGCTAACACGATGGCACTAACATTAAGAATGTTATCATAGTGCTTTTTAACTATTGGCTCATAGAAGCTAATAGCCTCTTTGTACTTGTTTTCTTGCATGAAAAGTACGTGAGCCACGTTGAGCTTCCATACCTCGTGTTCATTACAGAACTCCACTGATTTGCGGAAAATCTTTTCTACCATTGTGTAGTTCTTCATGTCCCAATAAATTTTAGCCTGGGCCATCAACACGGGTATATATTTATCCAAAGTCTCATCATACTCATTAACAGCCTTTTTTACAGCTTCATCATCCCAGTTTTGCCTAGCTTCCTGTATTTGCTTTGTGAGTTTCCTCAGCTGCTCGGTCAGCATCCCTGCTGCGTCATCCAGCTTGTAGAAAGCCTCCTCAGGGGCAGTCTGACAAGTAATAACAGCATCCAAGAAGTTGTACAAGTAAGGTGTGAGCAGTTTGTAGGTTAGATGGGCGTTCTCTGCCAGCACGTCAGCTGCCAAGTCATAGTACTGATGCTTGCAGTAGAGGAGCAGCAAGTTTCCAAAGGTTTCTGGTGGGCAGGGGTTCTGCAGCAAAAGAAACTGCAGTTTCTCAAAGCCCTCTGTGGGCTGGGTGTCCATGTTTATTAGCGCTTGGTTGTGGAGCGTGACCGGATCCAGCTCCTCCTCGGCTCTCGGCGGCATATCGGTGAGCGCCTCCTGGGCCGCCTTCCGGTTGTGCAGCTGGTACTCGATGGCAGCCTTCAGGTTGAAGGCCTCCACCAGGGCCGTGCGGTGCAGGAGCAGGGTGTTGCCCACGCTGCGCACGTCGATGCCCTCGGTGGTCATGCCCACGCTGAGCTCGGGATGCTGGTGGATGCCGCACTCGATTATATCAGAGATGTGCTTGAGGGCAGGGGCGTACTGCTTGGTGGCGTAGCAGCAGAGCGCCATGTTGTAGGACAGCTCCGGGCAGTAGCCCAGCACCTGCATGGCACCTGCGAACTTCCCGCCGGCCTCTTCGTGCCGCCCCTGCCGGTACAGCAGACAGCCCAGGTTGATCTCGGCGTCTGCCCGCTCCGAGGGGTCCTCGGCCGTCCCGAGGCCGCTGTCTACGGCCAGCGCCTCTTCCACCAGGCTCTTGGCTGCCGCCAGGTCGCCCTGCCCGTAGTGGACGGCGGCCTGGAGGCGCAGGGCCCGGCCCTGGTAGGAGGGCCGGTCCAGCAGCGGGCTGGCGGCCCGCAGCGCTTCGGCGTACAGCCCGGCCTTGTAGAGGGCCTGCGCCAGGTACAGGCGGTACGCGTCGAGCTCGGGGTGCAGGGCCGCCAGCTGCTCGTAGCACTCGGCCGCCGCGGCGAAGTCCTGCAGCTGGTAGTAGCAGTAGCCCAGCAGCGAGAGGCCGCCCCGCGAGCGGCTGCTCCTCTGCAGCTCGCGGCTCAGCAGCGCCGCCGCCTCCCCGCAGCGTCCGGCACGGATCAGCCCGTACACCGCGGCCGTGTACTGCCCGTCGGGCACCGGCGCGGCCCCCATGGCTGCCGCGCCGGAAGCAGGCGAAGGGCGAAGCCGTGCGGCGCCCCTCGCTGCCGTGGCAACGGCCCCCGCGCCGGAAGTACTCCTGCGCCGGAAGCGGGGTATCGGCTTGGCGCGGGGCGCGCTGGGAGTTGTAGTGCGGAGCGCCAAGGCAGGAGTCGGCCCGGGCTGTTTCGCGTGGGCTGTGGGGCTCCACGCTGCGCCGGTACCTCCTGCGGGGACGGCCCGTAGGCTGGGCCACCCTTCCGCCCAGCGCCCGCAGGCCGTGAATTGCCACACAATTCTAATCAAGGCAGACCTAAGCCACTAAAAGGCTTTCTGTACCCCCAAGCGCAGCTCGTGCTTCCATGCAAACCGCTGTAGGGGCTGAATTCAGCTGCTAAACAAACGTACGCCATCTCTGGCCTCTGTACTTAGCGGCACGGATCTGATCACCGACTTGGAGCAGCTGCCTCCAGTCACTGAGAATCGCCATCATCTGTCACTCTGGGGAAAACGGCTTCCTCTGCTCACCCTGCTCAGCTCTCTGGAAAGGCGGAAGCACCAGGGCAGCGATGTGCTATCCTCACTGGCCTCGTCTGCGCTCTAGCAGCAGGGAATGGAAGAGATGTGTAGCTAGGGTTAGGACAGGGCTGCACCAAGGTGGAGGCACTGGTAAATTCAGCTGTGTCCGCCCCTCAGGCACACCGGGCAGCATGGGATGGGGAGAAGTGGATCTGAGTGAATCAGGACTTGCTGCTGTGGGAGTGCTGAGCCTGGATGCTGCTGTTTGACTGTGCTGGTGAGGGGGCTGTGGGCTGCAGCTGTGCTCTGTGCAGCACCAGATGCATGCGAGTGCCGGATGCCCGTGACTGCATGCTCTTATGTCCCCTCTGCCTTCCCAGCATTTCTTCTTCTTTTCCTCTCATTGTTTATTACAGTGCTTTCAAGCCTCTGCTGTGTGCTAATTACTGGTAGCAGTGCTAAGTAGGTTCTCAGTGCCAGAACGAGATGGGTTTGCCATGGCTGCGTCCTTGTTTTTCTAGCAGCTGTGACACAAATGAGACCTTATGCCAGATAAAGAAATTGCATTATCTATATTTGCCTGCTTTCTGTTTTCCCCCTTGTGCTTTATCTTTTAAGCAGTAAACTGAAATATTTAATAATAATATCCACATCAGCTAGAATAGATCTCTTGTCCTTAAAATACTACCTAGAGCTGAATATTTTCCTCAGTTCAGTATTTCCTGAAGCTGAGAAGAACAAAAAGTAAAATTAAATAAATTTACAGATATACATTTTTTCCAAATTTTTTTTTTTTTTTTTTTTTTTTTTAATAAATCTTCAGTAATAGCCTTAAGTATTTCTGAGCAGTTACACTGTAAGAGAAAGGCTTAAGTTAAACATGTTACCTTGGGACACAAGATGGGAAGTACTTTATTGATGCATTGTACTCTGTGAATATGAAATTTCCCTTTTACAATACATTAAGAGCTCAAATTTGTGAAAGCTGATGGAAGGATGTTTGTATCTTAATAGAATATGACAGCTCTCCTACTTCAAAAGAGTAGATCAAATATTTTCTTACTTTTCTGAAATTGCTTATTTCAGCAGTAATTTTTCCTTGGAGGGAAGTAGATATGGTGTTTCTATTGAGTAGTGCTACATCTGGTGTCACTGACTTGTACTAATGTATATAATTTCTATACAAGTAAGTAGTTCTGTTGAGGTCTTTGGCCTGATCTGGTTTCTGGTCGTTCCCTGATAGTGCCAAGCGCACCAGGTGAAGTTAGGTTTCTTCCCAGGAATGACTGCTGCAAGGTCATGTTTCAAAAGTTATATTTGAGCTGTTCGGTTCCATGTGTTTTCATTGTTCTTCTATTTGTGTGATTCACAAATCAATATAAACAGCTTTGATTCATCCTGACGAGACACTTTCAATGAAACAAACAAAAGTCAAAATCACAGGAACAATTAAGTGATGTATTTATTTATTTATTTTTAGAGAGAGCAATAAAACCAAATTGTTAATTTCAAAAACATGCTTTAAAAAGCTGAATCAGCGTTGTTTGATCTACTAAAGCAAAACAATGAGGGAAACGATCTTAAAATGCAGAAGGGAAAAAGGGGGCAAGGATATTTATTGTGCATTTTCAAAAGTAAGTAGGATGCACTTTCATTAGAAAGTGCACACACTGTTTGTGTGCATGTGTCTGTTGCCCATACATGAAGGTTCAAAGCTCACAGTGGTACTCTCCACTCTACCGTAAGATGCAGTTTCCAACACGCTTATAAATTGGTAGTTAAATATGAGATATTCTAAGAAAGAAAAGATATAGATCAATACACAGTACAGATTTCAATACTGTCACATTCAGATAATGAAAATCTCTCATTTCACCTGCTATTTACCTCAAATTCCATTTTCTTAGAAACCATTCACACCATTTTACTATTGAAATAATCAGTTTCTTTGACAAAGCCAATGAAAAAAATAAGTCTTACTCTTACATTTTCTTTCCCAGATCTTTCTAAGCATTGGAAGTGTCTATTAATATTTTACATGGCCTTAAAATAAACCTGTCTTAAAATTGCACTCAATGCGTAAACTGTCTGTAACTCCGATTGCTTAACTGTATGAAGGGAAAAATAAATATTTGGCCTGTAGACTGAAACACTCCCATTTTTCTATTAGGATCAATTAGTCTAAATATTACAAATTATCTTAGGCACTGCTGGTTGCAGTTTTCAAAAACAGTTTGTGAATACTAGTATTGGCTTTTGCTGATAACTACGGGCACATTATGAAATAGCAGTGCACTATAAGGAGGAGCAATAAGCAAGGACACCAGTCCCAAGAATGCAGCTGCTATACCAAGGACACCATCTGAATGAATACCTGAGCTAAAAAGAAACACACTCATCTACGCTCTAGTTATTTTCAGCAGGGTACTAAACATACTAATGACCTTCTCAGCAAGATCCCTGGTCTGGCAAAGGAGAGCAAGCTGGCTAAGACAGAGCTGCATGGGGAGTTACGTGTCTGATTGCCACATTAGGCATCCAGATTAAACTTTCATGAGGTACTGTTGCCTAACCTTGTATGTGACACCAAACTGTCCTGCCAGAAGCAGCTGTCTAGGTCTTGATCGAGTTAGGAAGTTTTATTTTGCTTGTGGGTCCTAGGCTGGAAGAAAGGCCTGATCAGAGTTTTGGGGCAAACTGTCTTTTATGGCTAGTACCTCTTGGTTGTCTCATTCTCAGGAGGTGGGAAATCCTTCTTCTGTCTGCTCCATAGGAGAGTCTCCAGTTCAAGTTCTCTGAGCCTTGAGCAGTACTTGGTTTCCTGGTGTGGTCGCAGAGTTGTACTGCTGGGCTCTTCTTTAACCTAGGAGGATGCACACTGGAGCCCCTCCTGAGCTCTTCTACAGTGCTTTTTTGCCTTGTGCAGCTCCCCAGGCATGAAGCAGGAACCATACAGCTGATTGTCCCATCTCCTCGATAAGCATGAGTAAAGGGCTTCAGCAGGAGGGCAGAAACAGGCTGCCCTTGTGCCTCCTCCTGGGGAGCAAGGTGCACCTGTAGTTTGAAGCTCGCTCTGAATCAAACAGGATCTGAATGCCAGGTATCTTCCTGGTTGTCCTAGGTGATGCTATAGTGTTTAGATCTTTTCTTCCTTCTTGAGGAAGGGTTCATTTTGGTAAGCAGTCTCACAAGTGGGAATCCTGAGTGGAAATGCTGCCTGGCCTGAACTCTTTTTGAAGACTGCATTAGAACTAAACTGAATCAGAGCACCTTTGAGGAGAATGCAGCTCCTATGGATGCACCTTGTGCTAACTCCATTTTAGCACTGTAGTTGCAAATTCTTGAGTCCCTTTTGCAGGCAAAATTTCCACTGACAGCAGGGGCAGAGAAGTTGAGGACTCCTCTGTCACTGAGCCACTGCATGTGGTGGGTATCTGCAGGGGGAGGCCAAGCAGCAATCTACCAGCACTGGCCTAGGTAACATTGGGATCTCGGTCCTGCTTGCCTTTGTCCTCACCCTGCTGGCCCTGTGCTTTATATGCAACCATGGAGCCTATCTCATGCGTTGTGATCTTGTGCATTGGGCAGGGAAAGGAGGGGGGAAAAAAAAGAAAGAATTCAGACTTCATAACCCCCAGTCATCTCATCTGTGCTGTGTGTGTCTCAGGACAGTGTCAAAACTGACCAAATTGCTGGAAGAATGTTTTGGAGTCAGAGAGAATGAAAAGCAGATACAGTGTCTGCCTATAAAGCTTGTAAGCACTCATTAATAACTGTTTTCTATCCTTTTTAATATGAGAAACTTGGAATTTGATTCTTTTTTGCTTCCATGAAGAGTTTTCCTTTTCTCTCCAAAATGTGGATCTTTTGCTGATTCCTAAGCTGTATATATATTAAAAAAAAAAGCTTTTATAAAATAATAATACTGAACTGTATAACTTTCAGACACCAAATTCTGCTCTGTGACATGCTGCTGTGACCCCCCTGATTTCAGCAGGGCTGCCTCATTTTGCCTGAGAACAATTTGATAAAGATCTAACTGTGCTCTCTCATTTTCTTCCTTGTGATGGAGGAACAGAACCATAACATTAGTCAGCACTTTCTGGATTTTGACCCACAATAGCCGAGCTACCCAAATACAGGAGAAATAGATGGAGGCAATTACAAACAGTCACTTGATTGATGGTTGACATTGTTAGAGCTTCAGCTGGATGTCAGGTGGTGCGGTGCTGAATTCCCATCACTGCCGTGGGAGTTGCCATGGGCAACAGCGCACTGAAGCCAATAAAAAGGAGAGGAAACGAGGGGAAACTCAACCTTGGGGGAAGCTTCAGGATATGTGCTGTAAATTATGTTACACGTAGCAATATGCGATATCAAAATTCAGGAAAGCTCTGTGTACCAGCCAGCAGTACTGTGTCAGTTCCTGGAGTCTGCTTCCCCCATAAAGTATGCATTACAAGTTACACATGTCTTGCTGTTTACTATCCTGCATCTATCTTTATTCAGGAAAGAAAAAAAAACTGGTAAAATAATAGCAGAAGCATTTCCATTTTATGTGTACGTTCACTGCTGTGCATTCTGTATTTCTGCTCCTACGCAGCTTCATTGGATAGAGAAGGTGATGTGGTTCAGTTGCGTGGTAGCAGGTTGGTTTGTAAGGCTACTGAAACTTCCACCTATTCCCCTGTACACGTGATTGGTAGCACAGAGGACTTTGGTTTTGTTTTGGGCTGTGTTTTTACTTAAGGGAGCGCTCAGCAGATTTGTTGTTTCTGTTTGACTGTCAGACAGATGTCAGCTTTTCAAAGGTGCTAAGGACTCCTTTTCACAGGGAAGCAGGGAGGCTCTTTTTGGCATTCACTTGGTTGAGCCAGGTTCTGGTTTCTGTGAAGCTGGTGCCAGTTAAAGGTTATTCAATGAAGCAAACGAACATCATCGCAGTTGTAAAATGTAGCCAAATTCAGCTTTAATTTTGGTTGCCAGACAAGCCTATATTCACTATGGCATTTTCAATGAGTACAAAGGCTTTTCTTCTCCCATGAATGGGAACTCTTTAGCGCTGCAACATGACTCCTCTTGGGTCCCATCACGCAGCAGAGAAGGCATCCTCAGTTCAGATGCCATAGCTTTGCTGCACTAGTGATCTGTGCACTAATGGAAGGAGACCAACTTTCACACAGTATCAGTGTCATCACACAGAGCTGAACGCATTTGGTTTTGTGACCTATTGGTTTTGATTGAACTTTAAAGAACCCCTCTACCACAGATGTTTATGTGTGAGCCTAGCGCTGTGCTAGCTGTAATAACATCATCTTAAAGTGTACTGATAGTACTGCAAGAAAAGTAAGAGGTAGTCAGTTCAGTATGATAATATTCTTTGACTTTACCATTTTAAAATATTCATTTCCACTGCAAATTATACTAGAGATGTTCATTCATGGTCCAGTTTTCAATTTAATATAAACCTGAAGCATAAGGCAGCAGATTTCCTTTTTATTCTATATTCATTGAAGCCCATTACTTTTTCCCTTAGGGTACACTGTAAATTTAAAAAACAAAAACAAAAACAAAAAAAAAACCTCTAAAATTAGCATGCAGTATTTTGTTTTAATGCAAGCTTCCCCTTGCTGAGAAATTTACTGCATTGTTAATATGAATTTCTCAAGGAAGCAGGGACAGATTGGTGTTTTTAAAGATAATAAAGTTTGTTTTTAAATGTAGCAAAGGTAGGCAATTCTAAAGGCCCTGATCAATCACTAAGAAGCGTTGTTGTAAAAAAATACTTCTTTAGAATACAAAGCAGGCTTCTCAGAACATCTAGGCATAAAAGAGGAAGGAAGAGAGGAACATCACAAAAGCAGGCATAATGGATTCATAACTGTACTGAAGAGATGCAAAACAACAATGCAATTACATACTATTGTGTTTTCCTGCAGCTTCTTGCATATGAATTGACCACCTCATATTGCAGTTCTGCTCTGTATTATTAATTTTATTAAGTTGTGAGTTCTTATATTTCAGTCTGTTGTCAGTTTTACAGATTTTTATGGTAGCAGCTGAAATGTAGCAGAGCTGAATGAATGTTTCTTGTGCTAAGTCGTTCTTGTCGCTTTGGAAACCAGTGTAATCTCGCTGCAGGCCTTCCCTTCAGAAGGGAAGTAATAGCAAACCAGGCTGCCATCAAGATACCATCCGATCAATTAGGCATATCTGTGAAAATGTTTCTTCTTTAAAAAAAAAAAAAGGTGTGCCAAAGCTTTTGAAATCCTTTCAGACAGCTTTTATCATAAACCGACACTGACATTTGCAGGCTTAATTTATGTCTTTGAGGGACATGGTAAAGGTAGAGGAAAAGGAGGATGAGGATGCTGCCTGAGAAGGAAGTCTTTGTTGGTGCAACTCCTCCCATTTACCTCTATTTACTGCCACAGAGTCCAGCATAGGCTTCAGTTTCACGTTCAGCTTCACAAGACACTGGGTAAAAATAGAGAGGAAAAAAAGTTAGTATTTCCAGTCTGCTGATGGATGTCCAGGGAGTTACATGATAAAAGGAATCTGATCTGCACTGTACCCTCACCCTTCTCACCTCCAGTTGTAAATTCTTTGTAGGTAGAGTTTTTCATTTCGTTTGGGATTTCTTTATCTTATGCTCATTTGACCTGAGGCTTTAAGTAATCCACCAAAAATGCCAAACAAACAAACAAACAAAAAAACCCACATAAAGTGGTAAAACTGCTGTTCAACTACTTTGGCTTTCTTGTAGGCCTTGAAGATGGTCCTTCTGAAGCATCCCCAGTGTCTGGGGCTTCCTGCTTGCTGCCTATGAACTAGTGAGAAGGCAAGGAGTTTTGTTGTTGTTGTTGTTGTTTTTTTCTGCTTTAAATAGCAGGTTTAACAACAGCTAGTTTAAATGGCCCCCAGAGCCCACACAGCACTAAGAACTGAATGTTTTATTGCTAGCTTGCAAACCATGTAGTTTGGCTAGCTATTGAAGTAAGTCTTGGTAAATTTTTAATTGAGCTATTATATGATAATTAAGGGTTAATGGTCTGATCTTAAGATGTGCTGAAAAAGTGCAATTTCAGTTGACTTCAGTAGGAAATATGAATGCTCAGCACTTCTATAAAATCATGCCGTGAGTAAGTAGCTGATTTGTGTGGAAGTTAAAGCAAATTTAATTAAAATTATTTGCTGAGAGTGTGGTGAGGACCTACGCAACCTTGGGCCTGGAGTAAGAGGCAAAGCTGACAGTGGTCTCTGCCACGGACAGTACTGCTCTCTGGTGGCATTCATGCTATTTTTGGGATGGCTGTGCATGAGTAACACTCCTATCACCAGACCTCACGGTTCCCTCTTTTGAGCACCGTATTCCAGACTGTTATGTATTCCCCAAACCTGGTTTCATTGAATCAAAAATGGAGGGGAGTAATGCATGCTAGACCTCTCTAAGCATCTCACTGCTGTTGTCCTTGATGCCTGCACTGCCTCTGCCAACACTGTAGGCATTCTCATTTTGATGGCAACTTAGCAGATCCTTTCTGTGTGTATGCAAAGCTAGCATCCATCTCCTAAGCTTGCTGGTAGGAGACGACAAGCCTCTGATGTGCATGTCTGCATCTCGCCCCACAACCAAGGGTGCCAGGAGGACTGTGGGTGCCTGAGATGCTGAAGCCAATTGGCTATGCACTGCCTGCAGCCATAGACACCCAAAGCCCTAGGAGACCAGAAGCAGTATATCTCTCTACAGCTACCTGAAAGAAGATTGTGGAGAGCTGTGAGTTGTTCTCTCCTCCAGCATAACTAGTGATAAGATGAAAGGGAATAGCCTCAAGTTGTGCCACGGGAGGTTCAGGCTGGATATTAGGAAAAATGTCTTCTCTGAAAGAGTGGTGAGATATTGGAACAGGCTGCCCAGGCAGGTGATTGAGTCGCCTTCCCTGGAGGTGCTCAAGGAATGTTTAGATGTTGTACTAAAGGACATGGTTTAGTGGTGGAAATACTGCTGATTGGTGGATGGATAGACTAGATGATCTTGGAGGTGTTTTCCAACCTTGATGATTCTATGATTCTAAGCAGCTGCACCCCATAATCACTGAATCTTATGAGCTGTAAAGTCCAAAAATAAATTGTTTGTTAGAAATGTATGCATAACCAGATAAATAACCAGAATGGTTAACTAATAACATTAACTGTGATGAAAATAAGTCAACAGGAATATTTTAGAAGGAATAAACCATGTCTTTGATATTCAGTTTTACCACAGTACAAGCAATTAATTCTATGGAATGCTGACAAAATATATAGTGTAATTTTAAAAAACTTTATTTTGTTCTACACTAATTTAGATTAGGGCTACTCAAAAGTGCAGATTTTGCACTTACTCCATGAAATATCTTTATTCAGACATTGATTTGATGTTCAAACCGCTGCTTCTGGATTTAGTATCCTTTCACTTCAAGACTCTTTCATTCTGATCTAGTCTTTTAATTAAACCAACTACTATAATTCCTATGGAAATTAGCTTTTATTTTTCTTCCAGTTACCAAAGCATTTCAGTAGGACTTTTCTGGTACAAAGTACACAAATTGGATTTTACTTCTGCTTGAGATGTAATTAAAAACTCATTTGATTGCTATATTTCTGGCTCTGTTTTAATTATTAAACACCAGTAATCAATTTTCTTTTATGAAGCTTTTGGGAAATTATCTCAAAAGCAACACATTTCTCTCCCTTCTGGCAGGTTCTTGACCATTTACTGAATTACATTCAGAGCACCTGCTCCTGATCTGGATTAAATCACCAATTTATTCCTAAAGCTATTTAGGTTTATTTGGCTGTAACCTAGTCAGGGTTTTCTGCCTTCTGGCTGCACTTTTTACTTTCGATTTTATTGCACAAAAGCCTCTTGATGTACTGCTCTTCCATGCCTCTATTTTTGATGCATGCCTTGTACAAACTGCTTTGCTAGTGATCTGTCTAATTTGCTACTCAGCTTCTTAGGCCCAATTTATTCTTCACTTCAATATGAAGAGGTTTGGTCTTCAACAGCTGTCTGACATAGGATACTTCCAAATAATGCTGAAGCTTTGGAAATGGCCCTTTTCCTCAATTCTCTGTGGTGCAGCAGGTGGGCTGTGGGACAAATCCAGAGTCCCTGTCCCCTGCCTGCAGGCATTCCTTCCTGTGCAGTGCAGCTGCTTTGCTACACAGAGATCGGTGTGGGATTGGAAACTTTCCCATTTCATCCCCTTTCCTGTAATAGCTGCTCATTATCACAGGTTGATAAAGCATGCTGGGAGAGCAGTCCCACCAGTGGCTCCCTTTCCAGCACTAGGAAAGGCTAAATAGATTTGCAGTCCTCTTCTGTAGGCATGCATTACCTCAGGTATGTAACTAAGCTGTTTCTCAGAAAGTTATTGTATAGCACTGACTCTTTCTACCACCTTCAGAGATATAGGCAACTTTTGTGACTATGTACTGCTTGTAGATCATCTGGCTTCAGGGTGGTGGGGACAGAGGACTGCATCAGCATCTGCTTCATCTCTGGAAAACACATTGTTTGAACTAGCCAGGATGCAGCATAGATGTGGCTGAAAGCTAACTATTGCTTACACAAATACAACACTGTTGTGCTCTTTGAGTCATATGGCATCATTTTGAGGGGGAACGTAGCATGCCCCAGCTTACAAACACTGCAGTACCTCCAGAGTATTGTTTTATTTATTCATTTAGGTTCTCGCCCAAATATTGACCAGTTGTTTAACTTGCGCGCTCTGACAAGATTATGACTCGTGGAAGTATGGCTGTGGGTCTAATATTTGTAAAGTGAGTTTATGGAATAAGACCATATAAATTCAGTTTTATGACTGAGCACATATCAAAAAGTTATAGGTCGCAGCGTTCACTCTGCTTTGGAACCCAGTGGTTTCTAATGAATCACTTTTATTATGTAGGCAGTTTCTGAGTTGGAAGGGAGGACTAGTGACCGAGGAGCCACAGGGATAAATTCAGACCTCGTGTATAAGCACATGAAGCATTGCTGAAGTCAAGAGAGTAGTGACCAGTTACAGCAAAGCTGAATTGGACTCCTGAGTTTTGCTGAAGTGGCTTTCATGTAAGAATATGTAGGCCAAAGGTGAGCCATTTATCTGAAAATCCTTGAACTTCAGAATAGTTCAGATAAAAGGGAACCTGCACTGCAGTCATCCAAAGATTTGATCCTTATGATATACTTGATGGAAGATGTTTTGAAAAACCAAAAGCATTTCTGCACACAAGCATGTGTACTGAAACCAAAGAAGACAGATAAAATTCTACCTTCTGTAGGCAGCACGTAGAAGATACAATATAAAGAAGCATCAGAGATTAAGTTCTGTGAACCTTTTGATGTTGTGTGTGTGACTTAATTATTTGCCCCACTGATTCAGAGTCATACGTTTTCATTGGGTTCCAGATGAAATAGATGACAGTACTGTATTTGAGAGGAGGTTTAATTGATTGTTCAGTGGTGTGATGTGCAGTGTACTTCAGGGAGGGAAATAGATACAGAGTTCTTCAGGTAGCAAACTGTACTCTGACTACTATCAATAGTTTGCTGTCAAAGGGGAGAGTAATATTGAGGGACTGGGTACCTACTGAAGTAGCTTGACAGATGTGTTGCTATAGTTGCAAATGATTCACATGTTCATAATAATTTGAGGTTTTACTCAGAAGAGTTACAGTTCCATAAATAACTTGTTTGGCTCTGCTCTTTATGGTTTTGGTTCTGCATCTGAAGCATGCAAAATCCAAAATGTTTCTACCCCTTCTCCTTTCAACATTTTAACCAAGCAGCCAATCAGTGCCTTCTGCCTTACTATCAAATGGATTTTGAAAAACTTTTCAAACAGTATCAATCTCATATCCTCATTTAGTTCTTTGAATTTGCCCTCAGCTGGGAATTCTGCAGGCAACTGTGATTCTGTTGTGTTAAACACTTACTTGAAGTGTCTCATCCATCATCATTTCTAGTCCTTTTCTGATGCAATGTAGTTTGTGCTTCATCTTTCTTGAAAACTGAATGGCTGTTAAATTATCCATTTATCTTCTTTCAGATTTGCTGTACAATTTGAGTTCCCTCTATCTGCTGTCTCTTCTACCTTATCTGCCAACATTTTGGTTTACTTCCTCAAATCTGTATGTGCATTTCCATACGTGACTGCCTGTCCTTCGCAAAACATTGGGCAGATAATCCTAAGTAAAACAGCAACACAAACTGCAGTGTTATGAATTACTCAATTTTCTCACAGATCGTGGTGAAAGCCTTTCATGAAGCCTAGTTTCACTGAAGCCAGCGGCAAATATTCATTCTTCTGTATCTCTCAAATGCTCAGTTGATGATTTGCTCTTTCAGTTGAGGTATTTTGGTATCAGACGACTTAGAAGTAATTTGAGGTGCTCTTTTCTGAAGAGAAACATGTTTCCTCTCTTTCTTCTTCCAAGCAATTTGGGAAAAATTGTAAATTCCTGAAGTTGCCAACAGCAATTAATTACTAGAAGTTGTTTTATAGTCAGAGTACCTGAGTTTTCTGAAAAGTCCAAGTGCCTTCATTTCAGGTGGCCTCACTTAGGTTCATTATTAGCAAACAAGCAGTAGGGCAACAAATGTGCTGAACCCAGCCAAGCTGCTATTTCCAGACTACAGAGAGTAAGAAAGTCTCCTTTCCCTGGGACAAACCCTTATTCCTGAAACAATCCTTAGCTACCAGCTCCTGCCAGCACTGGTGTTTGGCACAATTTGCCTGATTAAATTTCCTCTGAAGCAGATTTCTCACAAACACAGCAGAATATGCTGCACCTGCTCTTTCTTGGATAATCTTACCTCCTGGATTGCAACAGAGAGAGGCTAATTTAATCTGCCAATATCTGTGCAGCCTCAGTCCATAGCGTATCACAGTCTGCATCCTAAGCCTACCTACTTTACAAATTCTTGTCAGCCAGGGAGTCCCAGGAAGCAAAGATGCATTATTCTCACTCTGTGTCCAAGTCAAGCATCAGATGTTAGCCCGGCTGGAAGTGTGCATTTTCATGCACAAATTCATCAAATTTCTTTCTGTTAACACGCTTTTCTCAGCAGCTTAGACCTAACTTCCTAAACCCACTCTTTCTGTTGTTGTTGTTACAATAGTTCTCAGTAACTAGGGTACACGTTTTGGTGAATGCCTGTCTATTGCTCCTAGTGAACAGCTTCCTACCAGGGCTACCCTTTCCTCACGACTAAATGCAAACAAATAGAACAGTGGCACTCTGAATTTTGTGCCAACAACTTCAGTTTGAGGTGAGTGCCAGGTACAGCAAGCCATTACCAAAATGTTCATACAGATAAGATCTTCCCTGTTTTTTTTATATATATATATATATATATATATTATATATCTATATATATATAATTTATATATATATATAAATAAAAATTATATATCTGTGTGTGTGTGTGTGTATATATATATTTATATATAAATATATATACACACAGATATATATATATATTTTTTTAAATGTCTTAGTTGTGACTATGCAGAGAGGACATTGGAACTGAAACACAGCTTTGGCTACATCCAGAGACTCTTGCCTGAGTAAGGTCTAAGTCATACCATACAACCCATCCTGGACTTCTAGAGGAATGGTCCAAACCTTGAATTTCTTATGATATTTCCTTATGTAAAATTTTCATTGAGAGTCTGAGGGAAAAATATAGTCTTAGTAAATGAGGAAGGGCTGTATCAGGACATGGCAGTATAAGAGTGATTCCTAAAGCAGATTCCTTCTCTTCTGCAAAGGAATATTGAAATATTAATCTCTTGCCTACTAGTTGTAAGTAGAGTATAAACTTTTGGGAAAAAAAAAAAAAAAATCAATGTATGCACATGCAGTCCTAATTCAGGTTTCAAAGTCAATTTTTTGAACTGGAGAAATAAAAGCATGGACATTGGAGACTTCTGTTTTTTTTTTTTTTTTTTTTTTTTTTTTTTTTTTTTTTTTTTTTTTTTGTAGAAGCTCTACTGATACTACCCTGTGCCTTTAATGTCTGCTAATGAGTAGAATAAATGTTTCTTGCAGTTACATCACCATTGGGGAATTACCCAAAAGATGGATTTAATTATAAGGCCAGACTGTAGGAAGATAGGCATATCCACTGTGTGTGCCGTTGTAAAGTTGTAGACAAAGCAATTAGATTTCTTGCCGAGTACGTCTGTGTGATAAGGGTAGGATTTGTCCTTCCACATACAGTCTAGTACATTTAAAGTACTTGCTAAAATAAATAAATATTTCTGCTCTTTCCTGATTTTTCCCTAGAATCTAGAATGAAGTAACGCAAATTCAATTTTGTATATGCTATTATGTGTTAAAAGCTCTCCTTACCCAAGAAAATCTTGAATAGCACTAAAAATAGCACTGAAATGGAGCAGCTCAACTGAGCAGGGAGGTAGAGGTGAGCAGGGCAACCTCAGGCACGCATAAGTTGTATAAGCCATGAGCTTCTTTATCTTCCACAAAGACATCTCCCTTAAATTTAAATAGCTGCTGTCATCGTCACTGACTACCTGACTATGTATTTATCTGCCTAGAAGCAGAGTGCATGGCCTTTGGCCCTGCTATTCACAGCATTACTGTCTCTGCCTAACAATGCTGTGAACAGAGCCGGGCTGCTCTTAGTGTCTTTTCTTTGAAGTGAATCACTAATGCTTTGATGTTGTTTGTGAGGAAAAATAATGATTAAAAAGAGTAAGATCTTCACTATCCTGCTCCATCTGTTCCCCACAGAGAAATCTAATTTGAGTCAGAAAAAATGTGCAACTGGTCCTGCATTAGGTGTGCGCAAGCCATAGAGTTGAGGGCAGGAATCTGTTGGTGTTGAAACTCTTAGTATCTTTACAGGAGGTTCAGAGAAGTAATTTGTCTTAATGATTGAAATGCTGTACATCTTACAAGAATATTTATGTCCAAATAGGTACAGAGTGCTTTCTCAGTACAGTGAATGCAGCTGTCAGTGTAGCCATAGTGCTTTATTTTCAGTGGGATATCTTAGATTTTCTGCTTGAGTTGCATGTGATTCCCCTTTATACCGTGTTCTGTGGAAAAAAAGGGGATGATTACTTCATATTGAAGCTACATTAGTGTATTTGAAATGCTCTACAGATCATAGAAATGTATTGTTCCTTACAAATGATTATTCTAATATGCTTGTTTATTGTCTGTCTACTGACTAATGCTTTCTTTGCTAACATTTTTGAATGAAGAGCAAATGTGATGCAGTAAAGCATAACTAAAGCCCCTAAAATCAGAACTTCAGAGTAAATGTGTGGCAGTTCTGCTATTCAAGGCAAAAACTTTACTGTCATATAAAAATATTCTGATCACTGTGGTAGCAAAAAAGTAAATTCAATAAAATTATAATGTCCCAAGTGTAATAAAAAGCAATGAACAAAAAATTGGGAAGCTTTTATCTTCACAGTCCTTTGATACACAGTATGGAGGAAACAGATTTTATTACTGTGGCACTTTGATACTGGAGGTGGCCTGATTCCCAAGTCAAGCAGCATTTGTGGGGCAGTGAGGGAGCAGAGCCACAGCTTACCTTGTGCCAAGAGCAGAGTCATGCTTACAGAGCAAACACAAAAAGGTTTTGATTTAGATGCTCTGATATGGGAAATCTGTATATAATTTTTTTTAATATCCCAGTTATTATGTATCTACATATATTCAGCTTCAAGCTCCACATTAACTTATAAAGCACATTTTGTAGACCTTTTCATGATGGCTAGCAGAAGGTTCACAGATCTTGAGGAATTGCTAGTTGCTTTTAAAACTTCTTACAAAAAAAATACCCCAAAAATCAGAATAGTTCCAGCCAGGTGAGCAAAGGTATAAATCTCCTTGTGTGCGTATGCACTGCTGTGACACCCATCTCCCTGTTGAAGGAGGCTTAATTATCCTTCTCTTGGGAGAAAAACTGCACCTCAAAGTCGAGAACTGTTCTGAGGAAAGGCAGAAAAGCAAGTAGATGCATAGAGAGGAGGCTGATAGTGCCAAATCTCCCCAGAAGACTGATAAAGTCCCAAAGAATCTTTCAAGAGAGGAGGAGAAAAGCGTAAGGTGGGGGGAGGCCACAACTCTCTATAAAGCTCTGTAAAGCATACTAAAGGTTGTAATTATCAAATGTTCTCTGTGGGCACTCTGGTATATGACTAAATTCATAAGCCTGGACTGTGGACAAGGTGCAGTTTGTTGCAGCACAGCCAATGCCACCAGAGTGCTCATTTAAGTTTGGGTAATGAAGTTCCTTCTATATTGCACGCTTCAAAAATCCAGAGCTGCCAAGAATAGTTTACTCTTAGGACTACATTAGGGGCCTCCCCTGATCTTGTCAAAGCAAAAAACTCCAATCTGACTTCAGTGAGAGTTCCCAGCATTTGCAGACAGTAGAGACCACTTTTGCTGTCTGAGTGTCAAGTAAAATGGAGCACAGCATTAGTCCTGCCTCAGCAGCTGTGTTGGTATGGATGCATGCTTTTCCCTGCAGAGCTCTCTTTAGGCCTCTGGACACCAGGATGTGTCCAGGTAGATCCAGGACTTCATCACTTGTGTAAAGTAATTATATGCAAAAGCCTTGAGTTTGTTCTTTATGACTTAATGTTGTAATTTTGGTATCAAAACAAGTGTCAAATGTTTTGCTTATAAAAGCTTTGTGCTAGTAAGCTATATAAGTACTGCTAAGATTTTACTAATTTGTCAGCTGCCACTCTGCCTCTTTATGTTGCACTTGTAATGATGTAACCCATTCTGTCCCCACATGCGGTCCCAACAACAGATTATAGAGGCTAGGATTTTAAAGAACATATTTAGAAAGGAAAAAATAAATTAGAATCTAGGACTTTGTCATAGTTAGAGTGTGCTCATGCAGCCCTAACCAGAAGATTTAGAATGCCTGACTACACTGCTGATGTAATGTGTATTGAGGTTTGATTAAGCTGGCTATGAAAATTAAAATTTGACTACATGTTCAAGAGAGAATCTCCTGCAGTGTGATACTGTGACATCAAGTTTTCTGTTTACCCCTAAGGCTGGTGCTGCAATGACTTCCAGGTTTGATGGTGTCTCCTTTTTAAGTTGTTGAGCAGCAGGCTAATAGCTGCACAGCATGATACAAAAACAGCAGAAAACAGGGAAATCAGTTGTGAATATATTCTCCAGAGATCTCCTGCTAAGATGGAGCTAACTAACCAGAGCATTAGCGCTCACATCTAGTCTTCTCATGCAGAGGATGGTCTGATGATCAGTTTTTCCTCCTTTATTGTACTTTTTCAGATCATGAATTATGAATTCTGATATAATATGCATTCTAGTGTAATATGAACTATTATATTGAAGGGAACATTGTTTTTAAAGAGTTTTTCTCCAGTGTCAGTTCTCCCTACCTGTTGGTGTCAAAGACAAGGTTAGTATTTTAAAAAATGTAACTTTCTATGGGTCTCCTGTGCTTGCCTTCTCTTAATTGGTTGAAACCTATGGATTTACAGTTTATTTTATACTGATAAAGACTGACATGAGAAAGAAACAGGATTTCCTGTCAAAGCATTAGCCCACCTCACATTCTTGCTGTCACACAACTGGGGTTGCCTTTGCTACTGGCCAGCCCCTTCTTTAGTGGCAATCTCAAATGCCATGAGGTAGAGCGGGTAGGAAGCGCATCATCTTTCTTAATAAAATGGAAGGTGGTCTCTGTGGTTTCAGCATGTAGGAAAATTCTGGCTGACACAGTTATTGATGGTTAAGTTTCTATAGTGTCATTTTCCATTTATCATTCTGCCTGTGTAGCTCTGCTTTCTGTGCAGATAAGAGAGAATAAGTTGAAATGGTGAAGTTCATGTTACACACAAGTTAAATTCCAAAGCTAGTTTAATCCGATGAAACATTATTCAGAGCCCAACCAAGTAGTACTTGAGCATTTATACCATATACCAACCATCCAAGCAACCTGTACAGAAACATTTAAAAGATTAAGCTCCCAGTTAAACAGCACATAGGTTAAACTACAAATCACTTGTCACTGATGTTAAAGGCTTGGCCTAGGGAGTCCTTCAACAATTTGAAAAGGAACCAGAAGGGAGTGCGAAGGCTCAGCCCTGAGTATCGCCTGGATCACCTGTATTTGGATGTGTTCCCAGGCACAGGGCTGACAGCAGCACATGGTGAGTCCATCCCATCAGCACCACCCTGCAGAGCACTACACACCTTGCCACAACAAGAATCAGTTTGTCTCAAACAAAATGCACAGTTACCTTAACAGCTTTCATAACTGAGAGAGAAATTATATTTACAGATAAAACTGTCTTCAGGGAAACTGAAGATTTCTGCATAGAGTTGTCTCTTGTTAAACGCAAAGAGAGATAAAGTATTCCTGGGGCCTTCAAGGCTGCACAGTAAGCAAACTCTTTTCCTTAGAGAGGCAAGAACAATCTTCTCTGGGCTCTACAGGAGCAGTAAGTAAAAATTACCTCATACAATGGCATGCAGATGCTATCAATCCACTCGAGCTGCAACCTGGGTAGTTCATCTTTCCTGTTCCGATCAAAAATGGCCTGAATCGAGAAGGGAACAAAACTGTCATGGTTTATTACACCAGAGTATTTTACAGGCATATCATCCAGTGCTTCAGAGCCATGATCAAATTGTTACAACCAGAACATTTTGTAAACCATAGTCAGTCTTTGCAATCTTTCTTATTGCTTTGTCTGGCATGAAAAACAAACTGTTTATTTTGATTTCTGTTTCTAAATTTGTAGGGTGAATGTATTTGACTTTTATAAGTCTATAATGTAAAATAAATGTTCTGCGGTTGGGGTTGAGATGGAAAGAAACCTCCTGTAGAGATGTAAAGTAGGTATCTTTGAGCAGATTTTTTTTCTTTTCTCACATGAGGTCTGGGCTGGCTCCCTCCCTCCCAACTACAGACTCTTTTTGGAAAACCAACCATGGCCATGAAGCCAAAGCACGGGGAGTCAACAGACCAGTCTGGGGAATAGTTATTAATTTATTCTTCTGGAAACATCCTAATTCAGTGACCTTCTACACTCCATAGAGAGTAAGTTAGAAAGACCTAAGCTGATGTTTAAGAGGCACAATTATTGGCTGTACTGCTCTATGAAAGGAGATGGAAGAAAATGAATTCTCAAGGGTTTGAATGTGAGTTTCCTCTGTACCCTGTAGGAGATCACTTAGTCCAGCAGCTTTTCCTTCTACAGAATCTTAATCCTCCTTCTAATGGCTCATCCATACCATTCACTGAATTTCTTTTTATTCTCTGAAAATCCCAAATTTTAAATCTTTCTGGTGTTTCATTAGAAAGTCTGTTCTTATTCTAGGCTCATCTGCCCCCAGCTTGATGTCTCCTCAGAAAACTTAGTTTCCTTCTTTCCCTTCACACCATCTCCAGGCTCTACATATGAAGTACTTGGCTGACTTCTAGTTGTGTCCTGCTCTTTCTGACATACAGTTATCACACAGAATATCTAAGTAAGACATGGAGCTAAGATTTGAGGATTTAGTCTTAATTGAGAATCTTGTGTGTGATCTTTGAAAACTCTATTTCCTGTTAAAATCATTTGGAATAATACTGCCCTTTTCAGATCTTTCCAGGGGCAATGCGATAAAAAGACCCTTGAGATACAAGAGAAGATAAGATCATATTATCTTGCTGACTAAAACTTCTCCATCTGAACATTTTCTGCAAGCTTTTTAACCTTTATTTCATTACATCACCACAGGTAGTATGCTCATGTGCCAGTTATCAAACAGAGAACAAATCTGAGCCACCAGAATGAGTATTTTTAGAAGCAACAGCACCTGGCTTGTAAGTTAGATTCTTTTCAAGACTTCCTTGTTTCCTTCAGTTTTCATTTCCTTCAGATAATGGCTCGTAAATGGTTTGAAGTATTTAACCTGAATAATGCTCTCTCTTCAATTCACTCACTGAACATTTCAACGATCTTTTTTTCTTCTTCATTCTTGTTTGATACTTATACCCATCTGCCTATATTCCAGTTAATGTAACCTTTCAATCCAAGTTGTATTTGGTTACATAGCTACAGAAATGCTTTTCCGTATTTGATATATCAAATAACACATAGCAGACAGCAGCAGCTTAATTTCCATAAGCATATCGTCATTTTATTTGAATTCATCTATTAAACATAATACCTGTTGCCTAAAAAATTGAATGACAGAATAAACCTGCGAGAAGGTAAAGAAAATGGAGATGGGTTCAAAGGAAAAGTGACTCTGTTGCCTATACTGCTTTTTATGTGTGGTTTTCAGTGCACCTCCTTATTGGAGAGAGCTTTTGTTTTATACAAAGATATTTATTTCCATACCAAAATGCAGTCGTTGTTTTTTCCAAGAATCCAATTTTATTTTCTTATCCTATTTAAATAAATATTTCAGAAGTGATAAATACTTACTGAAGGAATGAGTTTCAGTTCAGATCTTTCTCTATCTCCTTGTTCAAAAAACTCACTGGTTACCAGCTCAGCTGCCTAAAATACAAATCACAATAAAATTTAGAGGACTCGTAACATAACTTTTAGGGTACTAAGTTTCTGCTTAGACCATGACTTCAGCCTGTGCTTTGCTGTAAAGAAGTTAATAGCCCTAGTTGCATGACTGGTGTCAGGCACATGTTTGTATACTTTTCGGAGTGGGGCACAGAAGTGGATATAAATAGCCAAAACCCAAAAGAGTCATGTTTATCACTTTTGAAAAGGGAATCAACTGGGGAAAGACAGTGCAGCGTGGAGGCAGCACTCTGTAGTTGTGTGCAACTTAGTCAAGTATTGAGAACAGAATAGAAAATGATAGCTTCTTGTTGGAACACGTAATTATGTCTGTAAAAGTGCTTTGTAAAATGTGTAAGAGCTCTTGGGGTATTTACAGGCTGTTGCCCTGTATAAAGAACTTCACTTGTCAAACAAATGTAATCACTAACCTCTGTTGTCGTAATTTAATATAAAATCATTAAGTTTTTTTCCCCACTAGACTTATTCTTTTTTTTTTCCCCCCACAACTGTCATCACTACAGTACATATGAGCTCAGACTACGATTATCATATTGAATCCAAAGCAACACATGGCAGGTTAAAGTTGGAATGCGCCTTTCTGATTTTTGTGAACGAAGATTGTTATTCTACTCAGCATAGAATAGAATATTCAGCATAGAATCTCAGAAGTACATGAAATTTAATAACAAAATAAGGAATTTTAAGAAACCAAACACTGAACAATTTTGATATAACAGCCCTTTCTGAATGCAAGGCTTAGAAAGTCAGCACAGGTGACACATGAGATACTGAAGAAAAAAAAGGAAACTTACTGAAATCAGAATTCAGTTCCTAAAATTCCTGTCATGCCTGCTTATAGTTTTCAAGTGATTTTGAGGTAAGACATGATTTCATAACACCACAGCATAACAAGGTGAACGAAGAGAACCTGCGCTTTGTAAGTCTCAACATTTCTTGATCTAGCAATTGCACAGTATCTAACATACACAAATCCTGAGCTTGCTAAACTTGAAATACGAAGTACCAAAATAAATTGCAAATAGGTGAAGTGGTGTTATAAAGAACTCTTAAATCTTGAACCAGGCTATCACGCAGTTTGGAACTTTATAACGTATGTAATCCCAGTACACTAATAAAATTTTGGATCAATGCTCCAGACAGAGGAATAATTTAACAACTTAACAGCAATTAAGTGTTTGCCAAGTGCACTGCATAAAAATAATCAAGATGTAGTCTCATCCCTGTCTCACTGCTATTCTGATCACATTTCTCCTTGTGTCCCTTTCCCTCTTCTATCTATCCTGTCTTCCTAATATTTTTCTTCATACATTTCATCTTTATTTGTTTATGCATATACTTCAGTTTCTTTCTCCCTTGCTTTTCATATTTTTTTCCTTACGTACACTTGAGGTCCAACTATTGCTTCTACTTTTCTTCTGTGCACTGATTAGCTTCTCTGCTCAACCAGCTAATATTTCACTCAGGGGTTTTCAATACTAAGTAAACCTGTACACCAGGCTTCAGGGGAATTTTCAAGTGCAAACCTCAAAAATGATAAAAATAAAGAACACATTGCCAGAACGTTGAACACCATAACACAAAGCTTCACAGCATGGGAAACAGACCCTCCCTGATATTTTGGCTGTCAAGGAAAATTGAGAACCTCACAGGGGTAAAGAGGAAAAGTGAGGAGAATTTGCACAAATTACAGCAGTGGCTAAGTGGTACTTCAAGGGCTTGTGACTTATTTTCCTACTGCAGAACAAGAGCAAATTCCCTGATTTCTTGAGGTGGTCACATTCTGGACAAGAAGAGATAATAGTCTTAAAAGGACTATTGTTCTAGTCTGCTTATAAAAGCAAAAAAGAAAGACTCATTAGACAAAACTGCAAACTGAGCTGAAGCCCTCATTTCATAAATGCTTCTTTACTGGGTTAACGTGTGCATGTTATTTTGGTACTGCTGTAGAGGAGCACAAGCCCCTTCCCTTTCATCTCCCGTTACATTCTGTGTCCCTATTCAAGAAATCTGGCTGCTCCTACCTTGATAGCTAGCTTGCTTGTCCAGCTTCTCATCTTCAGCTCATCTTTTTAGCTGTCACTTTCACATTACGCCTGTCAAATTCACTGCAGCTGCTCACCTACACCCAGTTGTGCTGATATATTTCCTATCTGCTTCATTATGTTGCATATTCCTCCAAAACCCTATCTCACTAACCAACCTGCTACTAACTTGTTCTGGACTTCAACGAGGGACAGAGAATTACTAGTATGGGAAAGAAGAAATATTAATGAAGGGTGCAAATTATGAGAAGATGTCTAGAAGAGGGAACAAGCATTTGTTTAGTAAGCCAGACACTTGCTTATGTGTGTTATAATTATTAGCTGTAGTCAGCATTTGGACCTGAGTTTTATGTATATATTTCTACTGGGCCTACTCAGCAGCAAAAGCCTGAATCTTTCTTTGTCTCTAAGTAGAGAATGCTAAAAACATCGCCATGCTACACTTGTAGGTTTTTTTTCCCCCCAAAATTGATAAAAATAAACATATTCACTTAAACAGAAAAATCTGATATTAATCAAAGTTTGCAGACCATCTCCTGATTTAGGGAAGATGCTGCCATGGCCAAGGAAAGCCTTAGAACAAACCAAGGAAGTGCAGCTACATGTAGCTCGTGGTTTTCATTGTTGTTGTTTAATCCATCCTTTTATTGATATGGATTTAAAAGGTTAATAAGAGGAGAGGTTGTAAAACGAGATCTCCTCAGGTACCAACGTGCTGCTCACCAGCATGCATACATGGAAAGATTAAGCAATAAAGTATTTCTTACAGAACCCCCTGCTATTTTTTATAGCATTAATACTGCTGTAAATTGATTCCAGTTTCGGTCCCTTGTAAGCCAGGGCCCTGGGAATATTGTCCCGCCAGTCCCGCCTCCTCCCAGCCCTGCTATTAATCATGGCTTGCCTGTCTTGAAATCTCCCACGGTTTGGTCACAGCTCCAAGGTCACAGGCTGTCATTAGCATTGATCTGAAAAACAGAAATGAACAATACAAGCTGAATCAACCTTTGTTGGGTTTCTGAACAACTCTGCTCTGGATGCATAAATAAATAATATATATATGTATAAAATGTCAGCCCTGTTACCTTTTCCTCCAGAAAAGAATGACACGTTTGAAACCCCAGCGATCAGCATGGCTTTCACATCACAATTGTGCCCGGGAAGCATAATTGTATTTCAAGTCATCAGACAATGAATTTTTGGTATTGTGAACTGCATACTAGAAAAGTAATGGCACTGCAAGGGAATAACACTAATTTTGCAGTACCCCTGATACTATTTATATAAATATATATACCATATAAATATAAATACCAGAAAACATGTACTTCACATGATATAAGCAAGGGTATTATTATATACTAATACCTGCAAACTGGATTAATTTATATGCCTATTTGTAAGTGGCTGCTGTTGCAAGAGAACCTATAATCACAGGAGGCAACCCAGACACTGTTTAAGCAGTTTCTACTGCTCATCTACAATAAAAATTTAAGATTTACTATGAGCTATACTGTTCCACTGTAGTTTAATACCTAGCTACAACCATGTTTTATATGCATTAGAAGAAAGAAACCATTCAGCTGTAGAAAGCGTTTATGTACAGTACATGATGCAGATAAAAGTCTAGGAAAGTTTAAATGAAGAACAAGGGCACTGAAAATGAAGCATCAAATATATTGCTTGAATCTGAAATTAGGAGTGGATGAAATGATATGGAAAACAGAAGATGGCTAATTTTCTTGGTTTAAAATAATTTCCAGAAGGAAACAGTATTTTAACAAAATTGAGATGTAATAAGACACGCATATACAAATATGCACATATATGTCTCAAGTTTGGGGTACACTCCCACCATTTAAATAGGGTGCATGCTCAGGTCATTCTCGAGTGTTAGAAGAGTATTGTGTATCTGCAAATTCCCAGTTACAGACAGCAAGAACGAGAGAAACGTAGCCTGTGACAGAAAGCAGCTGAGAGGAGGAGAGAAAAGGAGGCAGAAAAGGAAGATCTTTGGGTCCTAAGGCAGAGTACCGGCGGTTTTTTGAGAAAGAGAAGAAAGGCTGAGCAGTAAATGGTGAGGCTGGGAGAAAGGGAAAAATACATGACAGAGGCAGAAATAGGAACGGAGAAGGTGAAGTTTATACCTCTGCTAAAGTTTAGTAACATTTAGAAATCGTATCATGTGTTTCATATCACAGATTGCATTTTTAAAGCGAGCTATCTTCTCATTGTAGTCTTTCCTCTGTGACATAAGAATCTCCTTTAACAAATATGGTTACATGTTGAAATAACCAGAAAGCAAGAAATGGTAGTGCTCACCGAAATATTTCTCGATGGTTTTTAGCATTCCAATCATAACCACCTTTACTGACAAGTTCAAAGAATTCCGTCCTTCTCCTGCAACAAAAAATGGTTGTCAGAAAGGGAAACAGACATTTTCTGGGTGGCACTGCAGCAGAAATGTGGTTCTCTGAATGATACAATATCATCACAGCTCATTTATTACTGTTAAAGACGTTACACTGACAGTCCATTTAAGCGAAACATACTAATTTCCGAACATGTTCTATAAATGTCTGTTACCAATGTCAGAGCTGCCTAGTAAAAGCAATACTGTATTTATAGCCTCTGCAGATAAGGAAATAAATGATACCATGGAAGCATGAAATGTCTGACTACAGAAGTGGACAGACAGACAATAGAAATACCCCTGAATTATGCACACACTTCACTTCACTTGTCCTTGCAAAATGCTTTTTAACTCTTGGATTCCAGAGGGTTTTTCAGAGCCCTGTAATTACCGTTATTTCCAACAGATGGAACACAAAGACTGTGGGCATCTTTAATGTGTAGTTCTCACTGACTTTAAATTAAGTATCCCTGCTGGACCTCATGCTTTGTCTTCCAGAAGATCTTGCCAGTCTCTGCGAATAGGGACATGTTAAAGCTTGCTTGTTTGTTGACTATTGAGTACCAACATTTGGACTTGTAATTTTATCACAACTCACACTTGGCCTTCAAGGAACTCTTACTGCACACAGTGTGACCACACACACAATACGCAGCAGATCCTACCCCAGTATGACAGAAGGTACAGAAATACAGAGCAACTTCCCTAGAGTGACACAACATATCAGCATCAAGTCTGGAAACCGAATACCTATGTTTTGGATGACAGTCCAGTGTCTTGTCTCATGGGAGATTCCTAACTGGAACAAGTTTACAGAGTTTTATATTTTTCACACTTACTTCAGATGGGCTGAAATTTTCCACAGTAATTACTGAAAGCATAATCTGGATGGCATAGACTACAATTTTTATACTCAAAGGAATGCACGATTTTGGGAACACTGACCCCAGTGAAAGGACAGAACTGTACAGGGGCTCTTACATAACAGATTTTACAATGGCAGTTAGAACACAGATATAGAGACAATATGATATCCTATCCCTTATGTTTCTTGAAATAAAATACTAAGAATTTCAGATTACAGAATTGATGAGTACAAATTATTTCATTTTGAAGTACTGATTATTCTGGGCAATTCATGTGTTACTGGAAACAAAAAGTCAACTATTTCTAAAGCTGAAAGGTCAGGAACATGAGATCCTAAAAACCTCACACATTCAAATTTAAAGTATATGGGTTCATAGAAGCAGGAACAGAAAATGTTAAGAGTCTTGCTTTGACATCCTCAGGAATGGATGTAGAAGCTTCAGTCTAACACCACAGAGGATTTCTAATATGAGAGTCAACCTGAGGAAAGCATCCATGTATAAGGAAATAATTCAGTGCTTCCTGCTGGTTCCTTAGACACAATGTCTGACAGGAAGAGTTTTAATGCTATTAAGCATCATAGCATGCCAGAATTTAAGAAATTCTGCAATGTTTTTGAGTATCAACTCTTGTATATAGTCTGAAAGGGAAAGCTAATTTGCTGTACAACAAAACAGCTGCTTTACAGTCCAATGGCTCAAGACATTGTTTCAGTTGATTTCCATAAACATAATTTTCACTTATTCAGATTCAGTTATTTTTCTTGTTGTATTATCTGTGAGCAACATTTAAAATTATCCACTAAAATTAAGTACATTTTCCATTTTGAAATTCAGCTGATGTCCTCTTTGGACATTATTTCTCTGCATTAAAAATAGAAACACCACTTGACCATGTAGTTTTTCAGCCTAAGGCAGGCAGCAAAAAAAAAAAAAACCAACTCCACTGTGTCTGGTTTCCCTTTCAAGGTGCTGCTGCAGATTCTCCCAGGGTTAGGCTTTCTGGCTCTTCCACAAGCTGCATGGTCTCAGACAGGGCAGTGCATGGTGCCATGCAGGGCAGATGTGCTCTAAGTCCTTTCTACTCATCCTCTCCCTGACAGCACAAACCCATTGTGCACTCCTGTCATTTGCAGTTAGACAGGAGAATCTGTACTTAAACATCCCCATGGCCCTTGTATCCCACTTAAAACTGTCAGCAAGTTCCACTGCCATACCAGACCTCCAGATCCTAGCAAGCCTAACAAACTGCTTCAAAAATTGTGTGCCTAAAAGTATTTGTCTTCCTGAGCATCTTCATATCTACAAACGTGGGCTAGTTTTATAAGTTATTTACAGTAAAACTATTCATAAAAACCTTAAGTACAATTTCTTTGAGAATACACTTGCAGAAAACAAAGAACATCAATGTCTCTACTGCCAGTATTGTTCAGAAACAGCTTTTTACATAATAACCCAATATTGGCAAACATGGCAGCATCCCAGTTAGTATTTTTACAATTAACAGTTTAAAGATGCATTGCTGAACAGTTAGAATTTCTGAAGTTTTCTGGAAGATTCATGTGGGAACTAACCAACTATCAGTACACATAATTGAGGAATCTATGTACACCCCTCTCAAAGTAGAGGGATACGTTACCAAATGCTACCCAATAATGTATGAGATAGGATGCTAATGGACATCCAACAAAAATTCCTAAGGATGAAGCCTTGCCAAGGCTAGGAAAAATCATAGAATCATAGAATCACAAGGTTGGAAACAACCTGCAAGATCATCTAGTCCAATTGTCCTCCCATTACCACTGCTACCACAAGCAATAAACCATATCACACAGCTCCTCATCCAGACACCTCTTGAACACTGCCAGGGATAGCAACTCCATCACCTCCCTGGGCAGCCATTCCAGTTCCTGACCACTCTCTGAGAGAAAAGGTTCTTACTTATGTCTAATCTAAACCTCCTCTGGTACAACTTGCAGCCATTTTCTCAAGTCCTGTTTGTTGCCTCAGAGAAGAGGCCAAACCCCCCCTCACCACAACCTCCCTTCAGGAAGTTGTAGATTGCAATGAAGTCTCCCTTGAGCCTCCTCTTCTCCAGACTGAACAATCCCAGCTCCCTCAGCCATTCCTCGTAAGACTTGTGCTCCAGACCCCTCACCAGTTTTGTTGCCCTTCTCTGGACATGCTCAAGGGCCTCAAAAGTCTTTTTTGTAGTGATACAATACTTGAGGTGCAGCCTCACCAGTGTTGAGTACAGGGGATGATCACCTCCCTGCTCCTGCTGGCCACACTATTTCTAATGCAGGCCAGGATGCTGTTGGCCCTCTTGGCCACCTGGGCACGCTGTCATCTCATGTTCAGCCGAGCATCGACCAACACCCCCAGGTCCCTTTCCTCTTCACAGTTAACCAGCCACTCATCCCCAAGCCTGTAGCACTGCATGGAGTTATTGTGGCCAATGTGCAGGACCTGGCACTTGGCCTTGTTGAACCTCATCCCACTCACCTTAGCCCAGTGATCCAACGTTTCGTAGGCAGCACCCCAAAGCTGTACACCTGATGGTGCTCTCCCTGCAAGTCAGCCAGGTACATGCCAGAGAGCAGGCTCCAGCCACATCACATGGAGGTGACATCATGACTCCTCCAGCCACATACACACTGCAGTCTTACTGCAAATATAGCTTGGTAATAACAGCGCTTGAAAATATACCATAGCATCAACTTAAAGACTACTTAAGAGATCTGACTTGCAGATGAGAAAAACGGAGAGTTAAACTTTCCACAACATATTTCTCTTCCAATACAGTTTATCTTCAAAAAGCAAAATGTATGTGTTCATTACCTCATTACTCATCTTTTTTATTAAATACAATATTTTTAGTATAGATTGTTGGAAACTCTAAGATGGTGGAAAAGAATTCTGAAATGTCATTGATTTTCTACACCTCTGAAGAAATATCGCATAAGG
This sequence comes from Centrocercus urophasianus, assembly GCF_019232065.1. NCBI lineage: Eukaryota > Metazoa > Chordata > Aves > Galliformes > Phasianidae > Centrocercus > Centrocercus urophasianus. The sequence goes on along the minus strand of NW_024884756.1, from coordinate 15,209,632 downwards.
GACAGAAGAATTATGGCAGCAAACTGTAGCTGATTCCTGGGATTGCTTTGAAGTATGAGCCCAGGACTTTTCCCTTGTCTTTTGTTGATGTAGACATTATGCATTAAAGCAAAACTTAGTTAGACACTTGAGATATTTCTATTAGCCTAAAATACACAAAGTATTAGACTAAATCTTTTCAACCACAGCTAAATATTAATTGTTCATATTATATATCCTTATTAGTATTTAATAGGCTGTTAGATACATGCTTCGAATTTTCGTTTCTCACATATAAGAAATGCCAATACTTACTCAAAATACAGAGTGAGGTCTGTTGCCAATATCGATTGCTTTAGAAGCTGCATAAGGTCACTGTAGTCCTTAGAGGACAAGTTAGCAAAGATGTTGTGACCCTATAATGAAAGAGATAAAGAAGGTAAAGGACTAGCAATCAATATCGGTTTTTAAAAGGTTTTCTAACTCTTTCTAACAGTCTACTGTTTCTCTCTAGCAGAGGCCTTTTCTGATTCATGGCAAATCTATGACAAAATAATAATGTTAACACTGTGGAGATTACATCGGGGTGTAAGATTTGACAATTGTAATCAAGCATCTGGGATGTTTTACTAAACTCTGCTGAAATTACAGCCTCTTGAGGAAAGATTTACTCTTTACTCCTACCCTGCACAGACTCAGTTTATGGAGGAAAACTATGGATACATCTCAATCTTTCCTCTTATTAAATGTTTCTGGGAGCTGGGCATTTCAGCTTTTGAGTTGTGCTCCTAATAGATTTATCTGTGCTGCTGCTTGCAGGCACGCAAACTGCTGTTAGAGCAGTCAAAGACACTAAATCAGTTTTTCATTCAAAACAGCCTGTTTGCTCTCTCTGACCCATTACTGCATTCTTACCACATACACAAGCCTTCCCTGCACAGGCTGAAGAGCACAGCTTTCTGTGGTTTGAAGGTCTGAGAGGATATTCTACAGGAGTAATGGGCTTAAGAATTTGAAAAGTGCTCCATAGCCAGAATGAAGGGATACAAACTAGTTGGATATTGCTATTCAAGAGCAGAGAGGTATTTTGTAACTGAAATTCTGAAAACTAATAGGGACAGAGATTCTACAATTTCTCTATGAAATCACCCATAGAATCAGTGTTGTTCTTGGTAAACAGAGTCTTATTTTGGTGGCATTTAACAGTGTAATGCAAACATTCAGTACGTACTGCCATATACTGCTGAGGAATAATAAAATGCACTTAAAAGCAAGAATTTTCTGGAGATAGGATTGTTACAGCCATGAATGTCTGAGGACAGACAAGGCAAGGTTTGGAGGGAGAGTTGGTTCTTATTTATTTATTTAATAAGTTAGCTCATTGTTGGTCTAAAAAATAGAACTGCCATGCATAAAACATGGTCTTTGTGACAGTGAAATGAGTTTTTATCTTTAGTTAAGCATTGAAAAGGATTTGAAAATGTAAAATTTGAGAAGAACAAATTTAACATAAGTTTAAAAAAAGCAAAGTAAGGTGTATGAGGAAAACAGCGGCTATTGCAACAGGAGCAATTTACCAAGTTGTCGATCTGTAATTTTTTTATTTTTCACATTTCTGATCTGTTTCATTATGTGTAAAACCATGCCAGCACAAAGCTCAAAATCACTTATATTGAGGTTAGCATGACAGAAGTAGAGAATAAATAGCTCATCTTTCCAGCACGATAAAAATCCAAAGTAATCATGCACTATTCTATGTTTAATTTTAGATAGCCAAACCAGACTAGGATATCAACATTAGTGCATAGGATATCATCTAATTTTAGCATATTTGAGGCAAGAAACAAACTGCTCAGCTTGCACAAGTTAATATGCCTATTTAAGTAGTTTGGAGGATCCAAATCTGTATTTATTTCAAAAGAAGTGGTGTTGTAATCTAGTCTGACATGAGCTATAAACTTGCACAGAGTTGTCCATGTCTTAAGCATGTCTTCAGAAGGGCATTCAGTCAGTCCTGAAGACTTGAAGAGCTAAGAAGTGTTCTTTGAACAGACAGTCTCATTGGTTTAAAGAAAACAAGCAAACAAACAAAAAAGGAAAGAAAAGAAAAGAACCACTACTTTCCTTTTCCCTACTCCCTGTGAACTGGTCTATTTAGCCTTCAAATGCTGCTTTTTGTTGTCTTTCTCTGCTAGCTAAAGAGCCATTTACTAGGGGATCATCTTAACTGAGCAGATTGAATTGTTTAAATCTCATGCCAGGGCTCTCCTTTACCATGTCTATGTTGTAAATATTATGTTAAAAAACTGGACACTAAAACCCAGAGGTCAGTCTTAGACCACTGATTGTGGACACTGCATACAGAGTCAAGGCATTACCCAGTTCCCTTTTCCCTTTTGCCTATAATCATGGACAATCCCACGCCCTTCAAAAGTTAGTGCACATCAGAATAGTCTCTAATAGTGCTGCATGAATAAGACTTTCTATATATACTGAACACATTTTGTAACAAGCTATCTGTAAATTAACAAAATACATCCATTTTCTTCATAAAGATTATGTGTCTTATCTCTCTACTCTCTCTTATAACACCTCTAGGGCAGTGTAGCCTGCATATTGTTGAGCAGAAGGTGTTCTAGGCAGGAACTCTGTATTTATAGGAATCTGCACAGCAGCTAGCGTATTTTGGACAGTGCAATATTGAGATGTTAATTAAAAAAAAGCACAAACATTTAGTAAAATAACGCAGAACCAGTAAAGGATGACTCAGACTGAGTGCAACACAACACTTGTGGGGAAAGGTAAGAGCATTTTACCTAACTATAAGGCCCTGAGCAGGATCTGTGTAAGACAGAGAAACTGATAATATGATTAGGATATATTCTCCTTGCCCCTAGCTGATTGAGACAGATATAATCTCTGGGATCTACGATCAGCATTTGTAATTGTTTAATTTTGTGCTAGTTGTGACCTTTGAGGTATCCAATAAATAATTCCTCAAGGAGAGGGCATTAAGAAGGTACTGTATGTGGTATTTCCTTTCCCTGGCTGAAACTGCCCAACAGCTTATAGTGAGATTAATAGTAATGCTTTGTACCTCACTTTGGAGAATCATGACAGCGTGATTGAAATGGTGGTGCTCCAAGGTAGCAGAGGTGCCGTAGAGCTGAGCTAAGGCTGATCCGCTCCTGAAACAGAATGCAGGGAGTCAACAAATGCTGCTCAGTTGCTTACAAGGCAGATTTCAGACAGAATTTAGTAATGAAAGCATGCAGTCATACTTGCCCTTATCCATGTCAGCGACCACACTTGAGAGTTGGCCAGATCAAAATAGTCATTTATAGCCAAATACATGGCATTTATGTTTATGCTAAATACCATCAGCTGACTAAAGATAGTTCCTGGAACAAAGTTATGGAATGCAGCTTCCAAGGAGCCTTAGCAGTGCTGCAGCACAGCACTGTGCAGTAAAAACAGACTGTATCAGCCTTGAGCAGGGGTCAAGAGATTGACTCTTCTGTTACTTTTAATTTTCAGTTATTAGTAGATATTAACAAAAAAAGGCTTACAAAAAGGTGATTACGTATCTTTAAAAACAAACAAAAAAACAAGTTCAAATGCAGTGAGGTTCTGTCTATATCTAAAAGCACACACTTAAAAAAAAAAACAAACTAATGTAACCAAAAAACAGCACTGAGAGTAGTAAATGTAAAAGTAAAGTTTGCCATCTGTCTAGAATGTATTTTTTTATCATGTTTATTATCTAAAACAAAATCAAGCTTCAAAAGGCACAGAGCAGTTGGGTTTCCCAAGTTTAAAGAACAAAAACCTATGAAATACAGTTATTAAATTGAGAATTGTTGGGAGGTGCAGAGAATTGAACTGGATTGTCAGAATAGTTACTGTTCATCATTACTTCACTTCTGGGACCCAGCCTAGAGTGACAAGATGGGTTTTCTTTCCAAAGAAATGAGAACAAGAGATTATGCTAGAGACAAACAGAAAGAGTCTCCTAGGAAAATAAACTATAAAACTGCACCATACTGCTATTTAATTATCAGAAGCAGCTATATTAGAGAGAAAGATGTCCAGGAAACATCATCCCTAGAGAATGTGGTGTTGAGATATATAACAGAGACATTTCAGACAGCTGTGATATTGCCTTCATTGTACACCTCTTGAACTTTCAGAACACAGAACAGTAGCACTGAACACAAAATAAGAAAACGTGCTTAAATTTGTAAGCCAAGTTAGAGAAATAAATCATAGCCGCTGTTATGAAAACAACAGCTTCCATTTTCAGGGATTATTTTGTATGTGTGGGAATCTTTGTCCTTTGTTAAATGTCTTCAGCAATTTCTTTATGGAGTCGTAAAATGGCAGTCTCCTCTTCGTAGTCAGTTGTCAAGGAAGTTTAAGTGATAGCAGTTTGATGCTGAAATCTCTGCCTTTAAGTCAGCCATCTCTCTGCACAAGAGATGTGTCTGTGCAACGTTACAGTAGAGAAGTAGTTAACTTAATCAGAGCCTAAAATGGCCTGGATGTAAATCTTAGGTTTCATTTTGGTAAATTAGGAACATAAACATCAATCAGCTGAGCTTCCCATTTGTCTCATCTTTTTTGATTCTCCTCCAGACTCAGCTGCGAACAGGCATCTAGCGGTGCTTGGTAACCTTTGCACCACGAGCTCTGTCTTTTGAGCACCGCAATTGATTTTCCTTGCTATAGTGATTGAAGATACAGACAGTGTCATTGTTTCATTGAGATTGTATAGCAGCACCAATAGCTTAGGAAATGGCAGCTTAGCAAACATCAGAAACATCAATATGAGTGATGGTCACTAAGGATACCCAGCCCCAGAAACGCAGCAGCCAGTGCATATTACACACTGCAGCAAACAGGCAATTCCTACTGTCTTTCAAAACCAGATTTTGGAAACAATCTGATCTTGGTAAACAGAGTTATCTTATCACCCTACAACGTACCCTCAAACTTTCCATTAGCCTGCTGCTATTTCAGCAACACATCTAAGGGTAGCAGCTTGGATGGTAAAAACAAACATGAGTCAGGGCTGCTGGATCAGGTCTTAAGCAACTTGAATAGAATGACATTCACTTTTGGAATTGAAAATGGTCTGGAGAGCAAGATTTCACTTAGGTAATGTAACAATCTGCCTGTGAGATCCAGCCTTGTGCTGTAGTGGGTACTGACCATGTCAAGGAGCAGCCAGCCCAACCCTGCCTGTGGCAGCAGGACTCCAAGCATACGGAACTCTGAGAACTGGCATATGGAGCAAGCAAGGAGGTGGCATTTCTACAAACCAGGAGCAGCCCACCTACTGCAGATGATATGCAGCAGAGCTCCAGCATGATGGTAGCAGTTTCATACTCCATATGCCAGGAATTATATGCTGTGCTTGCCTAAACCATTTTGAAAATTGTTGGGAAAGCAGGATTTCATTTTAACCCTTTTTTTTTTTTTTTTTTAATTGCTTAGCTAGGTTATGCTTAACTTAATGCATTCCAGACAGTGAGAAACCCAGATAGATTGTCTCAGTATTTTCTGAGTCGAATACCAGAATTAATAATAACAGAGCAAGAGAGGAACATCAAGTTTTGGCACCACATTTCAATATTCTGTGTCAGCTCACAAGGATTAACCCAATCAACAGCCTGATACAAAGGACAAGGCAGCAATTACCCCAAAGAACAGAGAATTATAAAGATGGATAGTCCCTCACTATGTACAGGAATAAGAATACTTGGCCTTGGCCTGGGAGGCCTGAAATTAATGCTTCATTCTTTATCCTGCTCACCTTTTGCTCTTCTGTGGAAGAAAAACAAATTAAAGTAATAAGAATTAGAAAACTTACTTGGCTTGGAAGGCATTGTTGGTTCCCCTGTGGTCAAGGTCGTGACACAAGCATCCCACAATCAAAGCTAAAATTTCAATTTCAGTCAGAATCTCTTGAAATCCTGCTGTCTGAGAAAAGGAAAAAAATAGCAGCTGTAACTATCAGTAGCAAAAGGGATAAGTAATGTTAGTCCATCAAGCAACAGCCAACTTTGTTTTGATAGCATGAACATATCAGTAAAGAGAAGATAAATGCTTTACTGTCATATTATGTTCCCCGCTGCATGTTAGATGGTTAGCAGAACAGATACGTCCTTAGAGTGATGTGTTATCATCTCTCCATTGCAGTTCCAGCATGGCATTCCCCCACTACCCAGAAAGCAGCAATGGCAAAAAGAGCTGAAAACAAACACCAGTAACTACACAATAAGACAGGAACCGGAATCTCTTACCAGAGAAATACAAACCAAACTTGATTTCATTTTGAAATTATTGTTCAGTAAGTACTTTAGCACGGATTTCTTCAATTCTGAGGTGGCCATTTTAGTTAATCCCTACTGTCAAAGATATCTAATTTGTTAAATCAAAAGACCTATAAAAGATGCCAGCTGAAATATACTCTATGGAACTGGAATGAACAGTTAAGAGATTTGTTACCTGAGACATGTGAAATGAAGTGACATGATTTAGGAGGAAATATCTCAAAAGGCATAATTCTGCTGCAGATGCCCACTTGAATTTGATATAAAGTTTTGAAATTTGATGTACTGAAATCCCCCACAGCCAATTCAGACCAGATATGCCAGTGTGAATCCCTACAAATATTTTTTGCCCCTATACCTCTTCTTGTACAGAAGATGTGCAATAGCCTGAACTGCCTCATGCCAGAGAAGCACCACCGCTAATGCCAACCTCAAGCACCCTGAACAGCTCATGTCTGAGGAGGTGCTGAAAGCTGTTTGGGACACTGTAGGCCTGGTGCACCTTACCCACAACAGAAACAACATGGTTCTTCAACTCTTCAGAAGATTCAGGGCATATTGCCTGCAACAATGACTGAAATGGAAAACTGTTAATCCTTTTCTGTCCATGGCATCAGGCTTGAACCACATTCTCCAACTAGCCACATGATCCAGTTAGCAAGAGAGGAAATTGTATAAAAGAAACAATTTATTTTGGAAGACAAAACCTAACTTGAACAGTATGTAAGAAATTCTGCTGATTTTGAGTGGAGCATAATTTCACTCTCTGGCAAGAAGAGCATTAAGTGATACAAAGACAGTGAATAACAGTGGGATTTGATGTCCTTGCACTTCCACAGGAACATACAGCTCACTCAGAGATGCCAGTCATTGTTGCAATACCAAGTGAGAACTTTGCTATTCACTTGGAAGACCATAAATTCTACTTTAATAAATACATATTTAAATGCAAATATTCTCTGTTTTCACAGTTTAAAATGTGGCTGCAATTAATTCTTAAGCAGTACAGGGAATCAACCCTGCTCCAGGTTGCTCAAAAGTACATTTTAGCATGAATGATGGAAGTGCAGGACTTGCTACAAATGCTTTATAACTGTGCAAAGTTTATACATCTAAAAAGATAACTAAATATGAGGAAAAAATATTCCATTCATGTAATATCCACTGGCGTACAGATTAACCTGACTATTACGAAAGGGCTTCTCCTGATTCTTCTTAAAATTCCAGTACTAGACACTCAGGCAGAGGAAGTTATCTAAAAAATAGTGTTTTCTGGTTTTACTCTTTAAATATTGCTCTTGTATAACAAAAATAATAAAGGTCTATTTAGGGAAAAAAAAAAAAATTGAAAAGAGGATTGTAACTGACAACATACCATTGTGTCAGCTTTCAGTCTAGAGAAAGCATTCATGCTGAGTTAAAGCAACTTAAAATAGAGGTTTCATAATAGAATGTTGATACTGTAATAAATAGCCTTCAGCATAACAGAAGCTTTGATTAAACTCAAAGATTCAACCTGTATCATAAATGCAGGGAGACTGATTAAGGAATTTATTAACAGTAGCAATATCTTGAAAATAAATTCAACATTTAATCAAAAATATTGTCATAGAGTATATGAGAGAAATATAGCATATCTCATTTAATAAGAACGTTCAATTTAAAACAACATCATTGTAAGAGGATCTTTTTTTTTCTTTTCGCATTACGTTCAGAGCAGAGAATCCCATTTCCTCATTTTTTGAATTTACAGAGAGAAAAAAAAAAATACACAGCTGTATACGATGGCACAGTAAAATTTATTTTCACCAGAAAAAAAACGACCCATAACTCACGAGTGGCAGAGTCTCCAGTGAGTTATGGAGGTCATTCTCTCATGTGAGGAAATGAATTGCATTCGTTATACCTTGCTCCACATTATATGTTTTGTTAGTAGCACACCAGATGTGATTTTAATTTTATATTACTGACGTTTTCATTTTTACTTCTTGAGCAAAGAATTAATATGATTATCAAAGCTGGGCTTCATCCTGTGGTTTACTCTCACGTGACATTCCTAACTCAGAGGAGTAGCCTTGCTTCAGTGCTCGTCTTCAGAATATTTGGGTGAGCCTGAAGCATGGCTCACAGGACTGGGTTTATAATTCTCCAGTGTCTTGAAAAAAACAAAAGCTATATTTAGACATACAGGAATATATGGTACACATACAGAAGGCTGACACACCTGGTTTAAGCACTGCAGGATTTCTGTTGGCTTGTTTACCCCAGCCGGATTTTGCTTCTGTTTTCAATGAGAGCGTGGTGAGGCCATCAGAGGCGAATCTTGTTAGCATGTAATGTAGTAATGTCTAATCTGTTAGGCTAACCCTTCATGAAAACTCCCTAAAATAGACCTATTTATTTATATTTGTGGTGCAGATAACATTATTGATTTTCCTGGAAAAACCAGAAAAAGACTACAACAACTTTAGGAAAGGGTCTTGCATATTGACATATTCATATACACAAACCCTGCAACAGAGTACCGGGCACAAATCAGTATCTCTACGAGGCAGAGAATTTTCCCTTCTTGCAGATGAAAAGCAAACAATGAGGCATACTAAGCAGGATGGCTCTCCCAAGAAGAATGCAATACGTGCAAACCTTGTGCTATTACTAGTCTCATGACTATCGCTTTTATGTCTCTTTTCACAAAATCAGTCTTCCTATCTCTGAAAGCAAGAGCAGCCAAACCAGGTCCCAGACTGCCTGGCTTGCTTTTGTTCTGCACCAAAGCCACAGCAAAGCAGGACAAGACGGCACAGTCAAAAGACTCTGGTGCATGTGCCGCCTGCCTGGAACTGCCTGCTCATCTCACTAGAAGACCCATGTACTGAAATGAGCTGAGCTTGAAAATCTTAGATCGCCTCCCACAGATATGTGTGCTCCCACACTGCTTGCTTAAACGCATCCTGAAATTAAGCTTTGAATGCGGTCGCAGAGCTCAGCCTCGCTGGCCTGCTGTTGGCTGTTGAAGAAAACGCGATCTTCCTCCTCCCTGCTGGCTGCGGATTTGCGATTTGGCCGCCTCCAGCTGAGATGGAGGTGCCCGGTAGGAAAGGGCTGCTCTACCCAAAACAAAACCTGCCTCAAAGCCGGCCTCGGAGCTCCATCTAGAGGACACTTTCCCCTCGCAGAGGAGCTGAGTGGAGGCGGGGGCTGCGGCTGCCTCGCTCCCGGCAGCGTTTGGCAGCAATCCCCAGACGCTGTCTGACTTGACTCTTACTGCTCAGAGTGAAAATCCTTCTATCTTTATATAACTTAACAACAAGCTTGCCACGCTCATAACACTTTTAGAAACTACCAGTGCCCACGTTACAATGAGTTTTCATTTCAGACCAACAGAAAGTGTCCATAGGAAGATGTGGCTGGTTCCACCCAGCCGCACAATCTCCACTCCCAAGAGAAGGGATGACTTCTCTCACTCTCATCAGAGGTCTCTGTCTGCTTTGCCTCACAGCTTGTTACACTCCCTAACTGCTCACAGAACCTAACCCACACAACTTGCAGGACAGACCTAGCACATCGCTGATGTCATTTACCTGCCTGAGGACCTCATGCTCTGCTTTTTCTTTAAGGTACTGGTTGTGCTGCCCAACCAGGAACAACAGCTGGAAATCCAAGCCAACTGTGCCCTATGTAGAGTTAACATGCTACAGCCCATCTAAAGGCTGTGTAACACAGTGGAAATATTTCAGTGGCAGCAGACCAATCTGGTGTTTTTAATCACTGTATGATTAGCACAGGCAGTGCAGGCTCCACTGATAACACACACAGACTGATAGCATGCAAACGCTGGCCATGCTGGCATCTCAGCAGCAACAAGAATGTAAAAATTCAGTAATTAAGTCAGAAGACTGTTCCTCTGTCCATAGGAAATGTTCTAGTATTTGAAAATGCAGCCTTTGCTCTGGGGATCCTCCTTTTGTTGGTTCCTCATGAAAATATTCTAAGATAAAATATTCTAAGAGCTTTTTAGTGATAAATGCTCCTCTAATTATATAACATAAGCTTATGCATCAACCATCTTGTTGAAGTATCACCTTATGAACATCATGGTTTTACTAGAGCCTAAAATATTCATTTCATTTGAAATTTTATCTGGAGATATGGAAAAAAAATTAAAAAGCACAATGAAAAGTGTTGTATGCACGGAGACACATTGCTTCTCTGTTGCCATATTAAGCAGAATCTTAAACAATCAGAACCATGGTCTTTTTACAGATATGTTTGCAAGAATTAACTAATTAAATATGCATTATTTATATTATATATATATATAATGGTATATTTATATATAATATACAATGGCAAGGTTGATGCGGGGTAGGAAGAGAGAGTATAAAAGCACTGGTATTTTGAACAGAATTAACTTGTAGCTGAGAGAAGATATAGCTACTGATGGTGATAGAAGTAAACAAAACGCACCAGTATTACAGTGTCCAGTGAAGACAAAAGATTCACATAGATCACTATGGAGGAAGATGATCTTAATGTTTTTAGGCAGAATTTTTCACAACAGCTTGGATGAAATGGGAGAAGAAAATATTAAATATCAACAAAATAAATAATTCTTCTAAATCTTCCATGTTTTTTATATCTTGATTTAACAGTCCAAAATAAATGTCAAATTAAAGAGTTCCAAAAGGAAAGCATTATTGTAAGATGAAGATCCATAATAACAAGCTTAATCCAAGACTTCCATCTGTTTTCAGTCACTTTAATATGCCTGTGATATCACTGTCACTAAAACACTATAAGGTTTTGCCAAACACATGCCATCTTAAGTTGAATAACCTAGTTCTGTGTGCATATCTACTGCAAACGAATGAATATCATAACAACCAGAAAAACACACTGGAAAACATTTAGACAGGTAAGGAATGCAGCACTAAAAAATCTTATGGGATTGTGTCTGTAGCGGGATACTTACAGTTAACATGGCAAACATTAGTTGGCACACATTGAAAGCATGTCTCCAGTTGTGATACAAAACCATTCGATAATTCTTCCTAACTGTCAAAAGCCACCTACACAGCGTCTGAAATGAAAAGTACAAATTTTATCAGGGCTACTAAACGCGTGCAAATGGACAGAGCAGTGCCAACATGGAAGCAGCAGATATCTCTGCAGAACAGATGGTTACCTCGTAGTCAATTTTAAATTTCTGAACCATTCCAAGTTCCATGAACATCCGCAGGGCTGCAGTAATCATGGCATCCACATCGAGTGAGAAGTCATCAAAATGGACGTCATCAATGCCAAGCTCTGACACCAGAGGGATGTTTGCAGTCTGAAAATGCCAAAGGGAAAGGGAATGTTCTGATTCAAAGCTAGGTCCTTTTTTCCTATCTCTCTTAAAAGAAACCACCCGTACGTCTGCTCTGATCTGCCAATATGTCCCCTGCTGTATGTGAATTCCAAGCAACAAAGCCTTCATCTGAGAAATACAGACTGGTCAGGCTAACTAAGGTAGGGAACGGGGGGAAGGAGAAGAACCAGACGCAAGTGGAAAATACATCCCGACTGTATGTGGAGCTCACATACAGCAGTTAGGGCTGGAAGAGCTGACCACTTAACAGCTACTGCAGTAACACAATATATTCCAATGCAAATTACAATGCTGTAATGTGAGAAACATCTGGACAGCCAGCAGCTGTGAATTTTAATTGCTACCATTCAGAAATGCAAAGTAAATATACTGCTCTGCAGAATTTCCTCATCCAAATGTCCTCAAGTTTATAAGCACACAAGAACTGTTGGCTTTATATTGTTCACATAGAACCAAGAGTAATACAAGAAACACATAGCAAAAATAGCTTTCAGAAGAACAAAAAAAAAGTCAATAAGCTATAGCAAAAGCCTTATATCTTCTTTCTTCCATTTGATAGCAGATTCACATTCCATTTGTAATAGAGGAATGAGCTTTTTGTGCAGACAAAAATGAATGAGGGAGTGTGTGGGACTGGCTCATGAATACTGTCATGCACATGGTCATGCTTTGGGTGGCCTGGTGGCAGCATCTGCAGAAGCCAGGTGGGGGGGCCAGCAGCCCCGAAGGATTTGCTTGCCCTTCCTTATGCCCCTCCAGAGCTGCTATTCATCTCCCCAGAGATGGCAGGTGGAGGAGTCTGCATCTGCTGAAGAAGCATCTGTTTGCTCTCTTCAGCAGCAAGAAGGTGATAGGTCAGGTAGAAACCTCACAGAGGGGCTGGGTCTGCCTTACAGGCCAAGAGCTGGACCATACTGAATTTGTTAAACTTGCCTGGAGTCAGCTAGCATGGCACATCCAGCTCATTACGTGCATGTAAAAATACCCATTTGTTCATGCCATTCTAAGTTCACCTTCAGAATTACAGCTTGTACACGATCACTTAACAGCTTCCTTTTGAAAACTTGAACTTTGAAATATTGCACCGTAACTATGACAAGTCATTAAAAAGAAAAAAAGGTTTTTCTAGACAAAAGAAAACTGTCACCTCAATTATTACTTTACATGAAGATTAAGCTGGTTCGGCCATACATTATAAGAGCTGAGAGTGCAAATCTGCCGTTCAACAGCAGTGACACTGCAGTACCAACCTAGCTGCTAGCTAGAGAAAGCTCTCTGTTCAGTTCAGTGCCCATACCACAAAAAGTCACGATATTACACCACTGAGGTTAACTGATGTGGGAAATGAAACAAACCCATCAAGCCAAAGACACAGCTGAACAACTTAGGGAGCATGCAGGAGAGAAGCAAGCTTGGTTAACTGCATACGTACTTTGCCCGCTTTGTCAGCCTGCTGATCAGGATTGAACCAACTCAACATCTTTTTTGAAACAGTTGTTGAAAAATTTAAAATAGTTATTAATGACACTGACAGGATTTATAACTTAATATTCCTTAATACCTGTCTGAAAAGCTACGCATTCAATTCCAATGTCAAGAATGAATGAAGATGTTGTTAGATGTGAAACAGGAATGCTGCTCCAAACTACGTCCTCCTAGACCTTCATTGGTCAGCAAAAACTGTGGCTTCTTATCCCCTGGTTATTATTCAGAGTTTGGAGGATACTCAGGTTGCATACTAATCCTTACCCTACAGATACACTCACTGTGTAGTAAATGTACTCTATTCAAAATATCTACAATGGAAGAAAAACATTTGTCCATTTTATTTATTTCTTAGAAAAGTTTAAAGAGGAAAAACGCTGAAACAGAATAACTTCACTGTAACCAGCCCTGCTTGGAATTGCTTTGCTGAAACCATCCTTACAAACATACTGCTGCATTTTCACTAGCCATGAAGTGGGCTCTGACTAAAGTTTTAACTTTTTTGTTGTTGTTGTTCTCTCAAAGGAAAACAGATATTTCCCTTGCAATTTTCCACTTGAACAAAAATCGTATTCACCGACCTGTTACAATTCAAGTGCGAACACTTCAAGCAGTTGCTCAACTGTGACTATTTTTCCTTTTCTCAAACAATAGAGAAATAACAATATATTCCAAATCTATTACAAATTGAACAACAGGATATTAACAAAGCAAGTCAAAAACAATTTCTTCCCACGTCAGTCTGAAACTTTTAAATATTTATGAGATTTTACATTCCTAAATTTAACAGGAGTGCCATAATCCAAAATAACAGCTGAATTAATAGCCAGGAGATAACATTTGTATAAAAGAACCATTTGCTTTACAACAGCAATAAAGGAAACAACAGAATTATGAGTGTTGAGACTAATTTGAATAATGTTAAAAAAAAAAAAATAATGCTGTGGGGCTGCAGCAATATTCCAGCTGCACCTGGCGTTGTCTGTCCTGAGCTTCTTATGTTGCAAATGCAACAGTCCAGGGTTTATAAGAGAGCAGTCATTAAAACTTCATTTCTTTAATTACAAAGATATAAAAAATATTCATAATACAGCATATTAAAGCATATTCAGCCCTGACATTTTGCTGCACTGCAGGAGAAATTCCAGTGAATTCCTTAAAATAGACAGCAACAATAATGTTCTCTTCCAGGAAAACAGAGGGGATGAAAGTACCACGACAATAAGAGGAAGGGGCAGGCAATTAAAAATTCAACTTACACTGAAACTATTTTCTAAAGCACCCCAGTGATTTAGGATCACTTAAAAGGCTTGCTTCCTTTGGAATGTTTTGATGTTCAATTTCCTCTTTCTAAAAACAATTAAGAATATTACACACTGAAGTCTTCTTACCCTGTGGACCAAGCAATTTCAAGGCTCTTCATTCTTGGGAAATATTCATGCGACTTCTAAGAGCTTACTGTAAATTAAAGCTGGATGAGACTCCTCTGGTCACATCCCTGCTTTAATTCCAAGAAGTGATAATAATCATCTTGAAAGGAGCCATGAACACAAGCTGGAGTTAGCTCAATGGACGTGACTGATCTTGCCCTAAGGTAGTACAAATTTAGTACCTTACCACTGGTAGACGGCTTGAGAAAGAGAAGCATCATGCTCCCATAAGAAAGCATGGGGCAAAAGACTGTAGCTACCCCATACTTGGATGTGCACAGACTGGGATGGATAGGGAAAAGGGAGAACAAATATGCCTTTGTACTCAATTCAGAATAAAAGGCAAGTTCTCCTTTCCTCATTACTCTGCTATCATGGAAATTGCTTCATAGGCTTATTAGTACATGTGAATGGCAGGGAGGGAAATAAGAGACTGATCAAATCTTAAACAAAGCTACATCAACAAATTCAGCCCTTCAGTGGCCACTGATGACCATTGAAATTCCAAATGCATGGAATAACTATTAACTACAGAATCCCAATCCTGGTGGCTGTCAAAGACAGCCTGTGGTTCTCATTCAGTAATAATAAGCCTCTGTGCTGCTGTGGAGAAACAAAAAGCTAAGAAAGAAAGAAAACTTTAGGAAACTAAGGAGTCAAAGTCTTAGGGAAACACTGAGAGCTAAAATTCTTCAAATAAAAGCTGTTATCTGGTGCTCACACCTTAGTGCTGCTGAACACAAGTATTTCACAGTTTTGGAAGCATACAACATATACTGTATAATTGCTTTATGTTGTTAGCACAGAACTAGACAAGAATGAAGTATTCATTCCTAGTCTTTCATTCTTGAGACAGTACATATGTGCGTGTATACGTATGTCAGAAAAACGCAATATAATACACACACACGGAGCATTTTACAGTGTTCTTGCTGTAAGGGCTGAACAAGGCACTTGCAAGCAGCAGAAATCAATCAAGACAAGCAAAAGGGGAAAATTCTGCCGCTCTTACAGAGCCTGTTTCCTGAATGAGATATAGGCATTATATTCAGCTTGGTTAATGTTACTGCAAATTGCTTTCCTTTTAATCCTGCTTTCAACTTCTGTCATGTACCACCCTAGTACCTTCCTAATGGCCAACGCTGCTGTTGAGAAAGTATACGCAAAACAAACCATTAAATGACTGCTTGTATTCATTAATGCCACTAAGAAAAATGAATTAACTTTAAATCAATTTGTAGTTATAAATAATACAAGAACAATCACTTGAAATGGGTAAAAGGAAAAGCAGTGAAGTTCCCTCTTCTCATTCCAGCTACTCAGACCAGCAGTCCAGTCACGCTTTGCCATCACGAAAAATGCACAGTGGGAGACACCTCTTTGTAGAGAAATAACTATATAACCTTAGGGACAAATACGAAATGGCAATTTGGATAATTAGCAATCTTCTGTAGAAAACTTGATTATGAGACAAGTCTGGATGAGTGATGGAGAGAGGGCAATTTGTAGTTTGATTATCAGAGGTCATCACAGACTAACTGGCAACTTGAGAAGTTTCTCACACAGAAGATACCTGAAGGATATAATTGTAGAAAGTTCATTCAGCATTACATATAATATACAAAAAGCCAGATTTTGATCCCATGCAGCACTGAGAACACAGGAAAAAATAAGATTTGCACAATGGATGATTTTGTACTAATTCTTTTAACAGCATATTCTTAGCAATCATATATTCCAAATTTGATAATGTAATGAAGTCAGACTTGAGGCCCTTTTAAGTATCTCTGCAGTGTGACACTCAAAGATTAGAAACTGAAAAAGGCTTGAAGTTGAATCATGAAAAACTGTGCAGAAAGCATGCAAGTGGAGTCTTCTTCATCTCTCACTTTATCTTCTATGAAGCCATAGTGAAGACAGTAATTTCAATGGCACAGATTTTTATTTCCAAAGGGTTCTTTTCATGTATTATAAAGGCCCCTGAAAATACTTGCTTGTATTTATATCTGCAGGCTTTTTAAAAAAAAAAAAAATGTACCTTTATTGTCAGCTATTAGCAGTAGTGGACAAATCCTGAAAATATTCACATCCATGGAGGACCAAAGCCTGTCATGCTCCAGTCTGACACATTTCTTACTCTCTCCAAAGGGCAAGAATCAAATGCTTCAGCTCAGCAATGTTTGAATGCCCAGAGCAATACAGATTTAAAGGCCTCCATCTGTTACTGCAGGCTGCAACTGGCTGCCCTTCACGGTGCTGAATCAGCATTTCTTGTCCAATAACCAGCCCAGCAGGACAGCAGCATTTAAATGGGAGTTTATAATATTTACAGTAAAGGGAAGTGGGTGCGGAACAGATTTAAAGCATGTGTCTGCATTTTTCTGTGGACTTCAATGTTAATGACTTTTTTTAATATGCCTATCACTGCTACCTTCTGCAGTAAGACCACATGGAGTCACAGAGCCACTTTCGTTGGAGAATATTTCTTAAGACCAGTCTAGCTCCATACTCAAGCAGGGTCAAAAAAGTAATATTTCACCTGCTCTTCAAAAACTTTCATCAAATTTTGATTCCCTGAATGAGGGCACTGTAGGAAGCAATACTTCAGTGGATGAAACCAGAGACAAGAGAAACAGTAGCAGCATTTTGGCCCCACCTGAAGGCAGGTGGATGAAAGCATGATATAAGGAAAAGCTATGCTCCTATACACACATTTTGCCATCACCAGATCTACAGGACTCCCATCTTTTGTGCACTGGTTGCTGTGAACGTTTCATCCAACAACTGCTCAGATGTAAAAGGCATCACAAGTCCCTCAAACGGCATTTACAGATTTTAAGATATTTCAGAGTAACCCACCAGATAAGCAGTGGGTTGCAATAGTGAAAGCAAACGCTCAAGCTCAGCACCAGATCCTAGAGCGGGTATCCGAGCCCTTTACTTGAAAAGGTCATTGTGTTATGTCAAAATCTCACATCTGTAAACTGAGAATAATGCTATTCTTGCATCCAGCTTTAAAATCTGCAGATGAAGCATAGATATGTGGTATACACTGCTTCTTTTTCAACTGGCAAATTAACGGGGCAGCATGCAATTTAAACAAATTGTGGAACCAAGAAAGCTGCATTTGGTCTTGTTTCAAATGTTATGTTTTGTAAGTGGTCAAATCATATGTAACTACTTCTGAGCATGAATATTGCTATTTGCTTTAATTAGAAGAGAAACCTCTTGGCATTAAGAAAGCTATTAATTCTGCTCCTACTAGAACAAGGAAAGTAGCCATTAAATAACATCACTAACAAATATAGCACTTGGCAAATGCTTTCATTATCACACATTGTGGTCATGGCAAAAACATGCTATTTACTTTTTGATTTTGGCATAATGGCACATGTGCCTGAAAGGAGGCCGTCTTGTACTTTCAGTTTTAAAAAGGCAAATGAAGAAATGTCATTACAACATTTCACTTGCTGTTTTCAAAGACAAACCCAGAACTACATCTGAAAACCTGGAAGTATTTTTAGTGTTCAGTCAATCCTGCCTGAACGTGCCACTTTCTGAAACCTAAACCCTTCAAAAAGAATAAAAAGTTTCACGAAGATAAAAATACTACATTTAAAGTTCTGTTAAAAATTGTAATGGAAAAGATACAAAATATATTATTTATTTTGCTAAAAATCAATCCACGGCATTAAAGTTGTTGTTTAGTACAGAGAAACAAAATATATAGCAGTCTATAAAAGCAACAAGAAAATTCTATTTTAAAAGATCAGAGACATAAAATAGAAACAATTAATGGTCTGAGTATCTATTATTCTTAAGGCCAAAGTACATAACCACAGCAGCCCAGGACTGGAGTTTTACAGGGCATGCACATTGTACACAATGATCTCCCGAGGCGCACAGGGGAGCGTTCACGTCCTTTTGGCGTATGGTGATTAGGAAATAGCCAGTGAGTCACATACTACAGGCTAGCAACTGTCTACTTTTTATGACCACTGATGCAGATGAGAAGCTTGTACAAAAGAGACCATTCAGTCTCAGTCCCAGAATTTTAAACAAATGCAAGCAGCAAACCTAGGGCAAATATTTCTCTGTGATACAGAATAAGTGTCAGGCATGCAAGGCTGCCATTTCCCACAACAGCCCCATTTGGTTTGGATAGGCAGAGTCAGCTTTGTTGCTTGCATGGAGAGCAGAATGGGTAATGAGGACTGATCCCCTCATGGCTATGAATTTGGGAGAGTGAGGAAAAAAGGGACTAAAAGGCAGCCTTTTTCACAAGAAGACCTAGGAAGGGGAAGGAAGGCTCTGGCTTCTTCCTTGAAAGCTCAGAAGAGGAACAACCTGATTAGAAGTGAAAGGAACAGGGTCAGGGTTCTCCTCACAGAGTAATGTGAAGAAGCAGGGAGGAACCAGCTCTTCTGGTAGCAAACAGCCCAAATTGTGCAATTCCAAGAAGGACTCTTAGAGCTCTCGAGAGAGGAAGAAGTGAAGGCATTGTCCAGAAGAGAGAGGAAAAAAAAAAAAACCAAACCAAAAACCCACCAATAAAGAAACAAACTCCTTCCTGTTACCACAATAGCAAATGAACTGGTGTTTCACTGTTTTTCCTGTCCCACTGTACTCTGGCAGCACTCACCACTCCCTGACACAACCTGCAGGAGCTCTGCTCGCAGGCCATTGCCATGGGGCCACAGGAGTGCTGCCTGAGCACTCAGCAGTGACACAGGATGGTGTTCCTGCTGGCCACTGAAGTTCTTTTTGTAAGCACCTGTGACAAATCAGGTTGGCAGACCAGTGACTGGTAGAGAAAGTTATGCAAAATATATGAGAGGGCTACTACATTGCTGGGGAGAAAGTCCTATTTCAGGTCTGCTAGAGTGACAGCTATAGCACAGTATTGCTAGGCAGACAATAAATAATGCTGAAAATACCAACAAATTTACAACATACATTTACAGAGAAATCTATTGAGAACCCTACGGCGATTGTTCTTAAAATATGTTTTATCTTTTTCTCCTTAGTTTTCATCAAGCTTTGATTGCAAGTTAAAAAAAATAAATAAATCCACCTTTCCTACTCTGCATCCATAAGTCACTCCGCAGGCACGCTCAGGACTGCTCAAAAGTCCTCAGCAGGGTCAGTCCGGTTCCCACTCTTTGAGCCAACATACATTCCCCCCACACCCATCCTGCGGAGCAGCAGCTTTACACATGACCCACCACCTCACCACATCATTACTGAGAAAATACAAAATTTATAGATCCTGTTTTTTTCAACAAAAATAAATAATTAGAGCTTAAATCTTGTATTTAGGTCCTTATTTACTACCTAGATCTTACTAGCTTTATAAATTTTCTTTAACAGTTGACCTTCACTCACTGCTATTTTGAGATGGAAGGCTGCAAGACAGCTTTAAAAACTTGTTTTGAGTTGTTCATAGAGTTCGTATTGAAGGTCTTACAAATACAATTAACCAGCCCCTAATGTGGTAGTAAGATATTTGATGGCTATTACCGCTCCTGTTCTCCTAGGTACCTTAGATCTGCCAAATTAAGGTTTTGAATATGCTCACAGTGCGGGCTTAGAAAGGAGGGGCTGTAGCAGCAGCCACCGGAGGAGTGAACCCTGGTGACAAGGTTTGTCTGCGGGACTGTCAGGGATACTGAGGACTGTAGAAAGCTGTAGAGTGCACCTAATACCTGAGCCATCACTGACTCAGTAAATCTGTTAGGGTGCAGACAAGTGAGAAGTGATCAAGGCAAGGAGGTGGATGCGGGCCCCTATGGGGCCGCTTTGCTGCTCTGCATCAGAGTCTCATCCAAAAAGGATGCTGTATGTGCAGGCAGAACAAAAATGTGCTGGATAACACTGATACCTGATGTTTTCAGCTGCTTTGCATGCATTCAGTCCTGGGTACAGCTTGTAGCAAAGCAAAAGACTGAGCACTTCATAGAAATGGCCTTATAAAAAATTCAGTTTCCTGCTTTTGCCTGGGGAGCAATCTGCACATTTTCCATACAGTTGGACCAGGAAAAAGAAGTACGAGAGTCTATTTCTCATACATTTAAAGTGTTTACACTTTTAACAAAATAGGCTAAAAATGCAGAGCTACCAACATCAATTTCTGTGGAAGAAAACGCATGTACTCCGTCTGAGATTTTGCCCAGACTAAAACATGAGACATCTGAGACTGAACCAATTCAGGAATCCCTCAGACAGATATCGGAACAATTTAATAACACCAACAATGTTGTAGTCTCCTATAACTGCTTTACATAATATATACTAACCATAGTTTTTGCACACGCCCATACACCCCAAATATAAATCTATTTAGAAAGCAACTGTGTATCCACGCAGTTTTTTTTCCTTTCCAAAATCCCAGCACTTTATTTAATGCAGCACAGGAGCAGAGCCGTTTGCACACTCCCATACAAGAGCAGGTCTCCCAGCAGCACCTCATCCTGCACCAGCTCATGGAGGAAGGCGCAATAAAAGCTCTAGGTAGGAGGCTGTGAAAATAACATGGCTGAACCCATCACGATACTTCTGCCAAGTCTCTCTGTGACCGTGCAAAAAGGACATGCTGCCCATTCTGCTAACATATTCCAGTACGCCCACACGCTCAAAGGTTACGATATTGTGAAATTGCACTGGGATTACCTTTTCCAGGATTGTACCAGCTAACAGAAACACTGCTAAGTGCTCAGCCTTAAAGTGGAGCAAGGATGGCACCCAGTGGCCAAACAGATTCATCTCAGAAAAACGTTTCCAGCTATTTTCCATTCCTCACCTGTTCGGGCTTTAATTATGAAAAAGGTTCTACCTCTACTGTGAGCTGTTTGACAGGGTGAAAGGGCCTTTTAAGGCCTTAGCTCCTTTCTTTAAGGGATATTTATGTTTCCTTTTGTAGTTTTTTGTTTGTTTGTTTGTTTTTTTTAACCTATAGAGGTGCTACCATTAATAATTTAAAATCAATGCCAGCAAATGTTTATGACAAACAGCTGTTTGCAGTCAGAACCTTGTATATAGAAATAAACAAAGAAAAGTATTTTGTCCCATGTAGAATGCATACTGGGGGACAAAAGGAAAGATTTCTTCCTGATTTTAGAATTAATATTGCTATTAAGGAACTTGTTTAAAATTAAAGCTGATAATATTAATGACAGACATAAAATTTCCACCCAAATGGTGAAAAGCAACTCGATTTTTTAATCAGAGAATTCCCACCTATATATTAAAGTCTCCTGGGTCTATAGAACAAATTCCGGCTGGTTAAATCATGCTTTTGATTATAAAACATTATTCTGTTTTTCTTTGTTTCTTTGACATGGGATGTGACTGACAGGGAAAGAATTACAACAAACCCAGAGTGAAGACCTCCGAAAGTACCGTCTTTCAACAGTGCTTCTAATTTTTCTAATACAGATTATATATGAATCTTTGATTGATACTCCTCCTGGTTGAAATATAATATAAATATAAATTCCCAAGGCTACCATGGACTCATGCATACTATTTTGTTACAAGTGCTGATTTAAAAAAAAATCATTCTTCAAACTCTCCTTACACTCCTCAGCCTTGCATGACACTTCAAACGTATTCTACACCTTATCACCTCTTGCATGGTTGTTGACTAAATACTGGAGCAATGTTGAATTGTACTTATTTGTCAAAAGCTTTCCTGTTGAGGTTTTTGTAGAGTATGATGGCTGATCAGCAGTCCTTCTGACTGACAGCAGGTCTGTTAGATAATGAATCATTTCATCTTCAGCTGGGAAAATGCTATGTCACCAACAATCTCTTTTTCTTTCTTTCTCCCTTTTTTTTTTTTTTTTTTTTTTTTTTTGTAGTTTTGGATGTGAAAACAGAAGCAACAAATTAGAAACTTCCCATGTGCATAACAAATATACTAGTTGAGCAAAGGAGTAGCTTCCTTTCTCTCTCTTTTTTTTTTTAAAGTATGGGTAAATTAACTGTTTTATTACTCATTCTTCTGTTAAAATTTTCTGTTGAAGTACCATTGTATTAGTGTGTGTAATTACTAAGAAACTGAAAAACAGCTGCTATTAAAAGGCAGTAAGTATTATTTTAATATACTCTGAATGACTTTTAATACTGTAGGAGAATATTAGAAAACAGCAGAAATTCCTGGAGCTCTATTATAATCTAAACCACTTGAAATATATTTCAGGGTTTTTTTGTTTGTTTGTTTGTTTGTTTGATTTTAAGCTACATAATAAAAGGACCAGTTTTAGTCATGCATGAATTTTTTTTTTTTTTCAGTGATAGGGGTTTATTATTTATCAAAGCCTTTAGCAAGGGTACTTAAGCTGTAGCACCACTGTGAGGAATCTGACCTCAGAAGTACTCATTACATGTATTTCTAATTACTGTGTCTTTACTCTGCAGTGAGAACATCAACATTATTTTTCACATTTGTTTTCAATCCTAGCCTTTAAACCTCTCTCTCTTTAACCTGCAATTTAAAACATGCATAAATTGTTCTGTACAGGACACATTTAAGAATTAAAAAAAATAATCGTTTACATAGTCAAATAATATTTCTACAGTTTGTTACTGGCATCTGTCTGACTCCCTTTGCCCTGACTTAATCCACAGACCAGAACCTATTCTTTGCTAAAGGAAGACTGTTACTTCTTAAGTTCATTCAGTGACCTGTGCTACCTCAAACTTAACATGATGTAATGTGTTGGAATGGGCATTTGATTAAACTGTGGGCTTCATCTAGGCCCCAGGCCACAGATTTATTTAAATAGAGGTGTTTTCGTATTTCGTATCTCTCATGGAACGTATTAAAATTAGCTCAGGTTTTTCCTCAATAAACAGTAAGATTGTTCTTTTCTACGCTTTATCTTCATTAAACCCTATCGTAATGGACCAGGTTTCATTCTGGGAGGAACTGTTGCACTGTAAGAAATGCACTTGAGAGCCACAGGTCCTGGCATTGTAGAGAGCTGAAGAGCAGCTTCATAGAGCAATTGGGAAACACTTCCAGACACAGGAAGGGAACACTTCTTACTTAAAAGACAACAACAAAACAACACAGTAAATCAGCAAACTCAGGGTTTCCATCAGACTATACCTTAGGTTTCAGAGATTCTTCTGCAGCATAAACATAGAGGGCAACATCTCTTCTGGGTAACATAGTGATGTAAAAAAAGCAGAGTTTTTTCTTTTCCCTCTTCAAACAACATTGATGGAAGGCACTGGTTAATAACGTAACAAGGGCAGTACTGTGTCAGACTAACATTCCTTCTAAGGCCTGCTCCTTAACTCACAGTGATGGACATAGGGTGCTCCTCACAGCTTCAGCAAGATGCATCTCAGAGATTGCCTGAGCCAGAGGCATCTGCCTTCATACATCAGCCCTCGTTTGCCTTTTCCTTATGTTATCTTTTTTAAAAAACAACAAAACATTAAGATCTATGGTTATAGGTCCCAATTTAACCATGTTTTAGAGAGATTGAAATCTGTACCCCAAGAATTTCATTAATGCTCTTTAACCTAAACACTGCATGAGAAAAGATGACAAGCAGCCTTTCACTACTCCTCTTTACCATGCCTTTCCATTTCCTCTCTTCACTCAAATTTAAAACCATTTTTCAATTTCACGTATCCCTGAATGACAGAGCATTCGCTCTATGTCAACAGATGAGAGCCTCACATTTCAGAAACTAGAATTAAAAAGCAGTATTTTATTTTTAACCATTATTTATTTGTAATAATTTTCAGTGCATTTCTGCCTTCTTGTTTCCATGACAACTGAAGATATAGGCACGTGTGTTAGGGTACAAAATCATGTAATACAATAAAGATCTCAGTTTCATGAATTATAAAGCTCTCAACACTATGCTCTAGGTCTTGTTTTACATCAGCTGTACATGTGGAAAAGCAGGAAAAAATCATCAGTGCTTTACATCTTGCACACGTGCACTTCCCAAAGAGGAAGGTACACAGCTCGATAGTAACACTTCAGCCCTGCTGCCCCCCAGCCTTCTCCTTGTTTTACCTTTTGCTGCTATGCAGAACGGGGACCTGAGCCACTAGAAAAGCAATGGGGAAGAGCTCTGTGCCAGTCCCATCCCTCCTGCCACACCCAAGAGTAGTCAAAGTCTGTTTGACTAGTCTTGGTGAGCAACCTTAAAAATACTTCAATATGTGAATAATTTCACACACTTACAGAGTGGTGTGGGGCTGTGAACAACTCCATGTGCTTCACCATATTCACAGCTGAGACCATGGCCTGCTACACCTCTTCTGCAGACATTACAAGTCTGTGACCCGTTGTTGAATCCACGTTACTGGGCAGATCCAAAGTGTTACCTACACAGCCAAGTATGGGAAACCTCATCTTCCAGCTACACATTTACACATGGAGTAGTTTGTAATTGGTCCAAAACAAAAGGCAGCTTGTCTTTCATTTGCCAAGTAAGAATAATGTGATTTTCATAAAATATTACAAACGATTTAATTACCATGATATAAAAGTAATTAGCATAGTTCTAAGTCAAAAGATGATGACACAGCAGAAAATAGTATAGCTTAGGAAAGCATTCCCCATCCTTACAGAGTTTGGAGATAAAGTGGATATATAAAATTATATTTTCCGTTGTGCTGCCACTGTTCCATTTTTAGGGTGGGTATAAAAATTGTAACAGCACGTGACATGAATACCAAATTCACTTTATCTCATACATTTAGTGCATCTCCCAGTACCAAACTCATGGAAACCAGACATTTTTCATTCATTCAGGTGTTTACAATATCATAAAAAACAGCAGTCCTAAAAGTTGTTTCCCATTTCGGTTCAACTCTCTTCATTTTTTACTCTATTAATACCTGTTTTTTGAGACACACACAAAAACCTCCCTTTGTGAAGGTAAGTCTTAGCTAGCTACACCTCAGGCTACGGAGTTGAGAAACACAGGGATTGTTATTAATGCTGCATTTTGAATTGAAGCCTCTATAAAGCAGGTGATACATTATTTTCTGTTGTGCAGATCTCCCATGTGCTGTTTGACCTAAAAAAGGGAATCTCTCACAGGGCTATAAATAATGCATCATAGTCATTAAATATTGATTTGGCTTATACCATTCACAGCTGCATAATTAGGTTAGCTTTTTAAAAATAGCTTCTTGTATATTACCCATAATAGGACAGTGTTTACATATTCTCTTTGGAAACTATATTAAATTTAAAAGTGATTTGTGTCTGTGAGACAGCTTGCTGTCTAAGTCACAGGACTTGTTCATTTCTGTCTCAGGAGGCAGTAACTCCTGCTATAAATATCCTGCCCTGGACACAACTCTGCATTTGTTACTCACGTATCTTGGCTTTCTATATTTGCCTAAAAGGTGACTATTTTTAGGCTCAGAGAGCCTGCATTTCAATGAGAAGAAACCTGGCACTGAAGAACACTGCTATAGGATATCATCAATCTTAGATTAATCAGACCTCATTAATCTTAGATTTTTTATTCCAATATTACCAGTGCTTTTATTTAAACACTAACACTAGAACATAATGAAAATAACATCTTTTTTCAAGTTTAAAATATAAGAAGATCTTCAGTTGCCACAGATTTTAAAATTATACATATATCTAACTTCTGAAAGAATAAAAAGTAATGTTGATATAGTTATGATTCACTGGTGTTTTACTTGAATTTATCCCACCAAAACTCATTTTGAATTTAGTGCTGTTATGCTGATAGCACTGATGAGACGTATAGATACAAATCAGGCTTAAGACTTCATTCTTCTCAGATGTGCAGTGTGCCCAAAAGTACTGCCTCCTATTTTATTTTGTTGGCCTCCAACATCAGAGGCAGGTGTGGGGGTATGGCAGTAGAGGTTGAACCTTCCTATTAATTATTATTATTGTTTTGTTACCTTGGAACAGATGGCAGCAGAAGGACAGTCTGACAAAATGGTGTCTGATATGGAAATATGGATTCAGTAAAGGTGTGTCATTGAACTCCTCCCTGCAGAACAAATGGCACCCACTGACCTTCATCAGTACTTGCTGAACATTTATGGAGACCAAACAGTGGATGTGAGTACAGAGAGGGGTGGGTGGTGCATTTCAGTGGTAGCAAGTGGGGTCACCTCTGCTGGTGCAGATTTTTCAAAGCACAGCATGCAGCTTCTTGTTCATCTCTGGTGAAAACACAAAGCTAATGGTGGTGACTATGTTGAAAAATAGTGATTTGCATCTAAGAATTTGCTCTATCAAATAGTGCTCTTGTGCACTTCGTATCTGTTGTAGTTTCTGTGGAGATAAATAGGAGGCATTACTCCCACAGCAGCCTACATACATTTTGACTTCTTTTAATTCGTACACCTCAAAATGCACATCCTCTTTCATATAACCTGGTAGTACAGTGTATATCCCACATACAGGTCTAATGGTAGGCATGCTGCAACTAATTCTGATTAATAATTAATTCTGATTCAATAGGTTTTTTTTTGAAACTCTATCCATTAAGTTTTTCTTGGTTTTTTGTCATTTTAAAAACTTAACTATTTTCAGGAAAACACACCGATTTTATCTTGCATATCTACTCAAAGTTCTATTTAAAATTCATTTTAAGTGGGCATGAAAAAAAGGACTGAAGCTTAACTTTTAACTTTTTTTTGCCAGAGACCTTGCTCTATCAGAAAACACAGGGCAAAAGACTGACTATCATGAATAAATGGATAGAGAGTGGGAAGACCACTATGCAGCTTTACAGATGCCAAACTTAGCTGAAAGCAGCAATATCTTTCAGTCTGCTGAAATCAATGGCAAACTTCCCTAGGGTCAGACCATCACCTACAGAAACTAAAGGCTTGCTCAGACTCTGAACCTAGATCTAGGAAGCAGTGTTTGCATTTGTCTTGAGGGCTAAGACCCCCTCTCATCGCTGAAAGGAGCTCACCAGATGATGAGTGTGCTCCTTCCATCCCACTCACCCTACGCACTGGCAGCAGAACCCGCAGGCGTCCCCTCGAGGTCAGCAGAGCTGCACCACACTGCCTCCGAGCTGCACATCCGCTCTGTGCCTCCTGAGTATCGCGTGCCTGCTAGCGTCAGTGCTAACAAATCCCAAAAGCTTTAATGCAAATACTGAAAAGGACTGATGACATGAATTTTTAGAATAATGATTCACATAATTAAGTATTCTTCTGAGAAAAATACCTCCATTCACTAATGGAACATTTTCTACTCATACAAGCATTTTTGAACTCTGCTTTCAGATTTTTACAATTAAACCTACACTTCAGTAACATCACAATTGGAATCCCTTCAAAAATGTGCAAAAACAGTTTGGTATGAATTGATTCTGCCACTTTTGCTTTCAGACAGCTGTTGACACCTGATATGAAGCAATGCAATTGCATTTCATGGTCAGTTATCTTACCCTCATTTTTCATCATCCCAAACTTCTCCCTGTATTGTCCAGCTCCACAACCAATGGTATTCCACATATTTTCCCATTCAAACTGCTGAAAGAAAGGTGCTTCTGAAAAGCCAGAAGTGATCTACAGGCATTATTCTCATTTAGATGTTTCTATCAAGGGTGTTGCTCCTGTTCTGATTGAACAGGAACATCAGGTAAATCATAACAGACATTTTCACTGACATGTGCCAATAAATCAGTGAAAGGAACAGAGACACTTAAGCCCCAAACATTTCCAAAGGGAGGAATTGTTTACTAGCTAGTAAAGTCTGCAGGATGACCCTCAAATAACAAAGGGCTTACACAAAATATAACAATATCACAAACAATGATAAAGAACAGATTTCTAGGTAGGTAGGATGCCCCAGGAGACCTTGGCAGGAAGATCAGCTGCCAGAACTCTGCAAGAGGGAAGACAGGAGCAATTTTATCCCATAGATGGATGGCTCTCTCTGGGGATAAGCTCTTTGTTGAGAACCCATAAGGCAAGCTGGTCATCTCTCTCTCACTCTAAGATCATTGGTGCAAGACATTACAAATGCTACCCAGCACTCATATTTTGGGGGAATAGAAAGCAAGACAAATAGATATAGGAGAGAAATATTCTTCTGAAAAAAAAGTCATCTTACTTCAAGCATTACTCTAGTATGGTCCTTATCTTCTTATCTCTATCATTTATTCAAAAATATAGCTATTGTGCTTTCTAATAAACACTTTTCACTTCTTTTATCTTACCATTTGCAGTTAAATGAATAGTTTTATGTCTTCAAGGTAAATAGATAATGACAACATATTCCTTATTTGGAAACTAGCAAATCTATTAATGAGGACACCTCCTCACACTAACATCTAAGTTAGAAAAAAAAATAATTAACAGTGAGCCTTTATTTCAGCTACATATATCATAATGGAGAACTGCTGACAATCAAGAAGAGTCTCTGGAATTCAGCAAGCTATTTGCTGAATCTTGGCAAAAGCTATATTACATGTTGTTATTCTAAGGTAAATTAAATACCAAAAATACAATGAAACATTCATGGTCCTTCATCTTTTTCTCTCACTTGTTTCTTGCGCAGTGCTTGGTGCTCTGTAAGTCCAAGTACAACTTACTAAGCACACTGAAATACTTTCTGATGGCAGTAGTGATCTCCAAGTGACTTGCTTCCAGTAATCTAAATTTCATCTAAGAAAGGTGTGGGCAACTGCACTAAAATGTACGATATTATATAAAGATCATTTTACCTTGTCACCAGCTACTGTTGCAGTATTAAGACGTAGCTTTCATTTGGGCTGTAAAAGACGATTAATGAACTATCAAGTGCTGCTTTTCACAGCCCAGGTAACTCACTAGTACCTGTTCTGCTAAGTCACTCACAGCTTTCATCATGGCTGCCTCCACAGGACAGAGAAGCTGTGGCTAGCAAGACAAGTTGTAAAGCAGCCATGAAGCACTGGTCAGACAGACACCAGGAAGTCACACCATGAGGTGTGATCATCTTTTGCAACAGCCCAGACCTTGCCACAGCCTCCAGATGTACACTGTGTACAGGAGACTAATGCTGATATCCACCACAGGAGTTTCTCAGAGAGCACTGGTAAACTCTCTACATCATAGACCTAGACCTGCTGCAGACAAAGAAAGGCCACCAAGTTTCCTTAGGTTATCTTGAGCAGAAAAGGGCAAAGCACATCACAAAAACAGCTCTGGAGTGCCGGCAGCATTGAAAGAGCAAGGCCACAATTTCCCCTACCCTTTACTCCTTTGCAAGGCAGAATTTGGCATGAATGCATAATTATTGATTCCTAGCAATGCTAATTTCAGCATGCACTGCTTTACACTTTTGCCCAGGGCATTTCAAGAAGTTGGAAGAGGATTTCTTACCTTTATATCCATCCCTCTGAGACTATTCACTATCTTGGTTGTGAATCCTCTACTTCATTAGTAAACACAAAAAAGCTTCCACGCTACAAGCAAAGCCTGATGTTTTCCCCATTTTCTCTAGCTTCTTCCTTAGCTGTCACTGTGGTATGACTTCCCCGTGGGTGTTCTTGCTAACGAGGCCACCAAACCCATACTGATGTGTAGTTCCAGCAGCCAGGGATGGCACCATGATATTTTGCTTCTGTGCACCTATCACTGCATCTCTTCATCACGTTTAAGATTTTATTTTCCACTTTCTCTGTCTGGCAGCCTAACACATAATACATCCTGCTGATTATTATTTCTACTTTTTATATAAAATAAAACTTTAATCTGCATGCATTTTAATTCACCGTTATATTTTCAGAAATAATTGAAAGTTTAAATCCTTACCTTAAATTTATCAACTTCTGCCTTTGAACATGTTGCATGATAAGATAAAACCTGCCTCAGAAAAAAAGATAAAAAAACACTTTTGTAGAATCAACAAGAAATAATAGGGCTCTTTCCTGCAGTCTAGTCAATGACTTTAAAAACAAATTTAATTAATACGTATGCCTGATAATTCAGTTCTGAATATCAACATACAATTATTAATTGCAGGTTATCATGTGACATTTATATTTTAGGTAATTTTGTAATGAAGCATGGATAGTAAGTACTTTTATAAGTGCTCCTACATTGTTATCCTGCAGTTCTGCAATTAAAACAGAAAGAATTTAATGTAAAAATAACTGTAGATTTATAGATATTAAATAATGCCTTTTGCTACATAGTAGAGCTTTAATGCCTCTGCTAATGGCACATCATTGCATGCAAATTAGCACCTCTATGACATTACTCTTACTCCTGACATTCTTTTCATTTCTGTTGTGTAGAAGAAAGCATCAAATATAATGCATAAAGTACTGTGTATCTAGTGTAACAACCTAAAAGTATGCATACATGGCATACGTTATATACTTATATGAAGATACTAGCACTGAACAATCAACTCCACAGGGCACAAAAGCCATCCTGTGCTGCATGGTAGGAAGCAATAGTCCACAGGAGAGCCTGGAAAGCCAGAGTACTTCTACCAAGAACCTCCTCACCCCACAGCAACAACTAGTCTGCTCATGTACTTAAGCTATTGTATAGACTCCTAATTTTAAAATTGCTTTCATATACGAATGTTCCTGCTACTCATACAAATAACCAAACACTCTTACAAATGCCCTTGGCTTGCAATACCTTGTGACAATAAACCCAAAAAGTATTTACTCATGTTAGTTTTAAAGGCGTTGACTTCTACAGTGACAGCAAATCCCTGTACTACGAAAGATTAAATTACAAATGCCAATGTACTTGTTCTGTCCCATGTTTTACTTTCCATAACTATAACCTATCCTTCCTCAGAAAGTATCTATGTCCTGCCCTAGTGCAGTTTCTCTCGGAAATCTATAAAATTAGGAAAAACAAGTCTTCTGCTTATGACAGATCACACTTAATACAAAAAAGCTTCTCCTTTACCTGCATTCATATCCCTGTAGATTTTTACTGTCCTCTCTAATATTTATTATTCTTTTTTTTTCATTCATACACAATTTTTGAATCCTTAAAGTCAATCTTTCCCCAGCATTTATTTACTTCTTGGTTTTCTATTTATTAGTTAGTCTTACAAGAATTGTATCTCTGCGCTTGGGTAAGAATATTTAAATAATATAAATCACATTGATTGTATATGATAACAATGTCATCATGAAATATCACTCATCGTCACCCTAGCTAAATGCATACATATTAATAAAGTATTCTCTTACTGAGAAATTAATTCACAGTCCTTCAACATATACTTTTCTTTTGTACAGTATTTTTCTGCTATATCTTATGAGTTGTCATTCATTTACAGAAGGAATTACTCTGTCATGAGGCATAGTGGCCATTTATCAAATCTATTATGTATATTCAAGTTATACGACTATGGGTCCTTTTTAGATCTGAGAAAGAAGTTGTATTATAAAGCAAGAAATTCAAAATTTCAGTAGTAAATAAATTTCTGTGTTTTATATCTATATATTTAAGTGCGATGCCTGCAACTGCTTTTTTCTTGCTAGGAAGAGTATTCAATCTAAGTTGTTATATTGCACAAATTACTGCAGTTGTGAGAATTTGTAGTAATTAATGACTGTGACATGTAAAGAAGGAATCTTTGCAGCAGGCCAGAACAGCAAAGGTTTCCACTTTCCCTCCAAAAGGGACACATAAATAAGAATAATCAAAATGCTACTAATGCTTAGAATGTTTTCTAAAAGACTTAACGTGTTTACATGCTTTATAGGGTTGATTCCTGATACATAAGACAAATAACTTCAATATCTTCAGGAAAGGAGAAAAAAAAATGCTATCTTCTTAGCTATCCAGTTTGGTTTGATTTTTGTTTTAAGTTAGAAAAAATCCTGTCATTCACAATAAAGCTGGTGTTTTGGTTCTTATCACAACGGTGAGCACAGCAGAAATTTGAAGGAGCTCCACAGTTACAGGCATGCTCACATCAGGGATGTCTAGATAATTTTATTGGTACAAGATTTGAAATTTATTATAATACTAAAATCATACAAATCTACTCTTTTCAATGAAGGAATCTTATAAAAATTATGAGTCTAGCATAATGCTTCAAAAAGAAATTAAATTTCCTTCAAACTTTGCTCAGTTATTGATTCAGATAGGAATAATGTAAATCTCTAAAGCTGTTCTCAAAGTTCAAAGCTTTATCCTTGTGATTTTTTCCCCCACTATCTTATGTTTAGAATTTCTAGAATATAATATAGAACTTCATTGTTGAATCCGCTTATAGAAGCTATTGTTTTTTGAAAGTTCTGCATTCTAGAGTCTGTTTTACTGGAGCAGATAAGTTTTGCTCTTCATGAATGGGGGAAAAACACAGGAAAAGAAATTCTTTCAAAGTTAGTGGAGGAAGACAGACATCAGTTTTTTATCCATTTAACTGCTCTGAATGTTGTGTAGACAGGCATTGTGCTGGAAGACCATTGTGCGTTTGCTCTGATACACAATAGCAGAGTTTCTACTGATCACTTTTTTCCTGTTCACACTACCTCTCATTCACAACACTAGAAAAGAAAGACAACAGGCTATGTAAAAACAGCACGTTTTAATAAATGTCAGTTAATGATGGGAAAGACAAAGACTCATTCCAGCACCTGTATCTGCAATGAACTAGCTTGGCATCACTGTCCCCTCTTAAAGCAAAAACAAACAACAAATCACAACCCCCCCCCAAAAAACATAACAACTAAAGAACAATCAGGGACATCAGATGGGATTTCTAAATTATGTAAAGCTGTGCATGAGCTCCACAGCTAAGTGTATTCTGAAGTTTCCCTTCAGGACTTCTGCAAAACAGTGCAGAAAAGTAGATTAAAAAATGATGCTAAGTACAATAAATTCAGGAGCAGTAGCTTTCTGTACTTGTAACTTATGAATCACAAAGAAGTTTCATTAAGAAGTACACATACATCAAGAGCCACAGACTGTTTTGCCCAGGATTTCTTCACTTGGTCGTACATAATTGTGTTGTTGATGCCCAGACCACAGAAAATAACAAAGGCCTAAAATGAGAGAAAGGTGGGAGGAAGAAGAGAGAAAAGAAAATCAATGATCATTTTGTTGTAATATAAATATAAAGATGAATGCTGGGTTAGCAACTGAAAAGAAATCACTAAAAGTGTTAGGAATGTTTATATAAGTTACCTTGAGAATGAATGTAAGTCACTGGCCTTAATTAGATGAGAATGATCAGATGCAAGAGCAATTTCAGACAGGATACAGCCTTACTGAGTAGATAACATATCCTTCCCACCTCCCTTAAGTAGGCTGAACGAGCATTACCCAGAAATATCAAATCCTGCTGAAAAAGCGTGTTTCTGCTACGAGATTGAAGTCTCTTACCTCAAACAGTCGCTGGTCAGCATCATCAAAGGGCTTCCCATCGAGTCTGTTCAACACTTGAGCTACCCCTTTAGAAAGAGTTAATATAAATTATAATATTTATTCACGAAATTAATAATGCAGAACACTTTATTCAATAGTAAAATTTAAATATATTTGTAAAACTGGAAAGCAAAATTGCAAATATTTATCAAGAAAAACAATAAGCAGACATCAATATGTGGAGGTCTGTCTGTTTTGATACCACGACTGCTTAGTTCTTTCAGCTGTTAGTCTTTGTTCTGTAAGTATAACACTGGGGAGCAAAATGACTCCCAGTGCTTTTCAGAAAAGGTTCAACATCCCTTTCAGAAAGGATTTCACAAACAGAATAAAGTTAGTTGTCCTAACAATTTGAAGTTACATAATTGACCAACATTGACCTTCATTCCTAAGTATCAGCTAATTTAACAACATCTGGGCATGTAAGACCCTTTTTTTTTTTGTCCTTCTCATGACTGGTTCACAGATGTATTGAACAATGAAAAAAACAGTTTCCTTAAACCACCTGGAAGCACTCCAAGTCTTGGCTCTAGCTGAACAGAGTTCTACTGCAACAAACCATTCCTACTTCATTTAGCTAAGCTTACCCTTAGACAAACAATACGAACTATCAGCTTCTGAGCATTGAGTTTCTCTTCTACTTTTCTCAGGTAATATGCAATTCACAACAAAGAATGAGCCGTATATATAAGAGGTTCACTTCCCACAACATCTCTAATGATTAGGCTCAAAGATTCTGCATGGCACTGAGTACCTTCAAAGCAATCCTGATTCCAGCTCTCACCAACTGCCACAGCATACAGGGATGCAAATATTACAAGTCTAAACTGATTCAGCTTTGACTTGAAATCTTCTGGGGAAAGCTGAGGAGGAAACCGGTACTAATTTATAAATATTATTTCTTTTTTCAGCCAAAAGCCAGTAAGAATGCAGGTGTATCATTGTTGGGAAGCATCCTATCAAACAGACTATAAAACCCTGTCACATCCTAATCCAGCACACACTGCTGCCTCAGGCAACCCTGACAGCTGCCTCAGTCTCTCTGGTAAGTCATCCCTAGCTGTGCGTTTCATCGTTAAAGAGGGAAACTGTCTGGCAGGGCTGCAGAAACAGTTGCATGAGTTATACGCAAAAGGTCAGACCCACAAAAAAAAAAGTATCAAAGCACAACAAACTTTTTTCACTAATAGTGTTAGCATTTCAGTTTTCATCGTGTTTGTTTTCATATTTCAATACCATGTATAACTTAACAATAACACAATGGGAAAGCTGAAAAAGTCCATACAGTATCCAAGTCAAAACATCCCTTCTTGGATACTTAGCATGCATCCTAGGTACCGTAACTTCTTAACAATATTCAGCTGGGAAAAAGAAGAAAAGGAACACAGAATTAAAAAGACAGAATTCAATTTACATTAGCACAAAAATGGTGTGGCTATGAGGAAGTTCTTACCAATTATTTGGTGGTTGCTATTCCATATAGGAACACAGAGAACAGACCTTATGTGAAATCCAGAAATCTGGTCAGCCTACAATGTAGAAATGAGAGCTTCCATTATGCTCCTCTTTTACTATACTTGACTATCCAGAGAAATAATCCATTGCAACAGTTAAATTTAAGAATAAAATTTTCACATGAACCCACCAACAGAAAAATAATAGCTGCCCTTTATATCAAAAGATTTTTTTTCTATATATAAATTGAGCAGCACTTCAAATGGACTAACTGTAAACCAAATACAAGACAAATGAATTATTCAGGACATAACATACTGGAAGTACAACTGCAAACATAGCAAGGATTGGCATGCTTTATTTCAGCACATCTCTTTGGCAAGGAATAGACCCCAGGCATTAATTGTATTTCTAGAAATTCTGAATAAATTAGCATTAACACAGGGTTTTTTTGACCATTTTTACAGCTGGCTCCTTTTAGTTTTCTTCTTTTTTGACAAAGTCTTCTGATGTGGGCACTACTATCCATAGTGACATGCGTAATGAAACTGAAGCCAAGGAAACTCTTGCATGAAATACTTCTAAGCACATTTACTGTAGTGTTATGATTTGGTAAGCTTGCTGACCGAGACTATCCACTGATTCACGTGCAGCCAAACTGCTGGCCACGTCTCCCATAGCAATAAGGTTCCACTGGACAGAATGCAGTGAAGACTTCATCTTTCCCTATGCCTTTAACATTTATTCAGGTTCTATACGTATATATATATATGTACACGCATTTTTATCTTTCTAGCTGTGACTGGAACTAATACCTTAGGATTCATACAAAACATCTACTAGGAGCATTATTCATCTCGGAGAAATAACTAGTCCAACACGTACAGTTGTTTTGTGCAAAATACCAGATTAAGAGGGTAGTTGGCCAAGTAAGACCACAGACAACATTTGTCTCTTTAGATGTTGGTTGTTTACACTCCATGTGCACAATCTGAGTCATTCTGACAGCTAGCAATGGCATTGCTAACATCAACAGCAGAATTTTCAGCAACGAAAATCAATTTGTGTAAATCTCAAAGTACTCGATAGTGGAAGGTATTGCTTAAATATTCACTAAAAAAGAATCACCAAGAGGCCAGTAACTGCCTGTAGTCATACGCTAATTCAGTGACGTGTTAGCTATACAAAGTCACATCAATAGCATCAGGCCTCAACAAGGACATACTGGAAAGAAAATAATTCAAAACTGATACACTCAATTTTACCTGTAACTGTAATTTTACCTTGTAACTGTAAAACTGCATTGTATTAGTTTCAATGCCAAAAATACAACGTTACATTCACATTTCTAAAAATCTTACTTCAGCATCAAAGCGAGGATCCTGATAGGCATCACTGATATTCACCGGGAGACCCGTGGAAGCTACAAGTTCAGCAATGCTGTTATTTATTAGCCAGTCAGAGTAAGATGGTGATTTCTCCACACCTTCTTTGAAACTATCAGAAGATATAGCAAGAGAAGGAAAGAATACATTCAACGTTGCTTCAAAGTCCAGCACATTTTACAGGCATTCTCACAGAAACTGCAGAACTGTTCACAGTTACTAATGGTTACTAAGCATTATCTTTGGAGAAGTAATTTGGTGTTTATTGAAAGAGGATATAAAAGAAATTCTTCTTTATGCAACTCCTTTGATTGAAAATATCATTGATCTCCCACAATACTTACACATTTAATAATGAAATCCACTGACACATGAATCAATAACAGGATCATGTTCACATCTCTGTGGAAGATAAGCCTGAAGCCAGTACTAAAAATTTTCTGTAAAGCTACCTGAAAGCACAGAATTTCAGATTTTTGTGGAATGTTTTTTCATCTGCAGTGCTAGATCAGAGTGGCAGTAGAAGGGATTGTGAAATGAGTCTTGAAATCAATACTGTGTATTACAGCAGGTGGATCCTGCTAGGTATATAATACGTGGATATTTCCTACTTGACTGACCTGCCACAACTACTAAAGGACTACAGAGCATAAGATACAAGAACTGTGAGCTCAGTACACCAGCATCACCTCAGCTTGTGCTGAAAGCTCAGTGTCTACATAGACCTTGAAAATCCTCACCCATTCCCCTGTCTACTCAGCAGGAAAATGCTCACTGACTTATTGCAAACAGGTTTTTATGATTGGCAAGCAGAAGCTATTTGTGTGAACACCTGTATACATACTATCTTAGCTTTGAGAATAAAACTGGTCAACACCTGAGACATTACCTAGGAGAAAGTGATTGAACAGCTGTGGAGAAGACCACAATGGCTTGAAACTTCAAAATAATGGATAAGATGAAGACATATGCACACTAAAATGCTCAGAAGACTCAATCAAAATGAAAGGATTGATTTTTGTTGGCCACATTAATTTTCTGAAAGCTAATTTAACTAAAGTCATTCCTTTGAAAGAAAACTCAATATTCCTAAAAGGCTATAAATAAAGATAATAATAATGATTTACACAAAAAAATCCAAGTGTATCAGCTTTAATTTGGGATAAGAATTTTGAGTGACTGTAATAAATGTTGCACATGCACTTTGACAGGAGCCTTCACTGAAAGAAATTACTTTTGAGCTAGGTAAGAAAATATATCTTTATGATGTAAGATTTATTTGAGGACATCAATATACTTGAGAAGTGGAGGAAAAAGATCTTTCAGGATAAGAATCTAATTTCAAATGCACAGATCCCCACTTCATATCTTAAAAATCTGGATACTTTCATTATAATCTAAGACACTTTAAATCGAGTTTAGAGTATAACTGTTCAGCATTTTAAACTGTAAATGATATCAAGTCAGGAAGAAGTTTTAGCAGTACGTTCTGCATCATTCCCAATCTTTGCAAGTGCTTTACAACCACACTCTGAAGAGATGCACTTGACTTTCACCAGAGGAATTACCAGTGTTAAATTCTGATGTGAATCTCAGCCAGCTGGCTCCCTCTCTATTCTCAGCAGCTCAGAACAATCAGAATTGCCTCTAAAAATCATAAGCAACAATATACCATGGAAAGCTGTGAGCTGGACTGCTGGACTAATGCAGGCAGCTGCATGCCACTGCCTCCTGTTTTGCCTACACACAGGCAGAAGCATCATGTGCCAGACAGGAAAGAATGCTCTGCTTTAAGAGCACTGAGTGGTGCTGCAGGCTTCCCTCACACAATTGCGTTCTTGTGATCTTCCTGAAAGCGATATTCTCTGACAGGGGCAGCCAGAAGCACAGCTACCTTTAATTCACTCTAAATTAACGTAAACCCTTCCAACTCCTAGGACTAGAAGAGCAGGAATATGGCTTAAAAAAAACATAAAAAAACACTGCAGGGAATGAGGCGGTGCAGGAGTCAGCATCACTCCTAGGGATGGCAGCAGTGAAACAGCAATAGCACAGATTTCTGCACTTTCTCTGTGCCTGCCTAACTGGGAAGGAGCACAGATATTTTCTGTGCAGCTCATACAAGCCAAGGTTGTTCACCTTCTCACCGCCTCTGGTATTCAAGTTATTGAATAGGAATCTCAGCTACATCATCCACTAAGATGCCTTCTGTGCAGGAAAGACATGGCTCACAGCATCTGCCCCCCGCTCACCTCTGCCCAGAATACATCCAAACTGAACTCAAGGCTTCAAAGATTCAGGTAGCTTTCTTTCAAAGAGAGAAAAACTTGAAAACCTGTACTTCAAGAATAAAGTGATTGTCATAAAGGACTGTATCTTATGAATCAGAACCGAACTTGATCCTGGCATGTGCTGGAATCTGTCAAACAGATAAATTCAAGTGTGGTCTCACAAGGTATTTCTTCATAACCAACAGCAAAGAAAAAAAGACGTGAATATTCATTATAATGTTCAAGGACTAAGCTGGTAAACTTTCACCATGCAGAGATGAAAAAGACAAAAGATAAGCTAATTTATTCTAAAACCAAAGGAGGAAAAGTTAGAACCAAAACACTATGTTGTCCTTGGAGTTTCTCCCTCCTTCAAATTAAAACTTACAGGCTGAGAATGGTTTCAGTTATAACCTCTTTATATTTCCACTAAATTTTCAAAGTAGTAATATTTATCTCCATTGGGGTCATGATGAAGAAACTCATCTTGCCATTTATTTTCCTACACGACACTGCATTAGTTAGGTCCATGGAATGTGAAATGAAAAGGGCAAAACTCACTAGAAGAAATGCTCAAATGCCAAGGGCTCCTGGCATTGTTCTGTATCCTAAATAACCTTTATTTTCCCACTATAGTGCCAACAACTCAAGCTGTGCCTGTGCTAGATCCAAATGCAACATCATATCTGCCAGTCTCAACTTAATCTTTGTAAAACCGGTTTCTCCCCCCACTGGATGGAAAAATGAAAGAAAAGCAGTCTTTACATTAAAATGCACAGAAATAGACCTTTATAAATCTTACTAATAGTTGGCATGTGTTTATTCATCTCTCTAACTAAAAGTTGAGTCAATCGACTACAAGCAGTGCAGGCTACTACAAATTGCTTTTTGGTAACATGCTAACATAACTATGGTAACAAGAAACAAGGCAGCTTGGTTATTTTCACACCAGTCTACACTGTCTTGACTAAGCTGGCTACCGATCAAGCATGACAAAAACAGGAATAACAACCACATCTCTTGATTCACTCCTCTGACCCCTAACAAAAGGAATGTATGGTCACCCATTTAATTGACCTAGGAAAGAGCAGGTGCTACCCTGATGCTCTTTCTGAAAGGGACTAAATTACAGGTCCCAGATGGAGAAACAGATTATTTATTCATGTTTAACCTGTAAAGTGATTTTTTTATTTTTTTTAATCACTTGCTTCCCTTTCCTATTTTGTCTCAAGAATCCATCTCTTCAGTGGTTGGTAGAGTACAAGAGATCTAGTTTCTATCTGTCTTTCTGTGGACCTGGACTCTGCTGTCAGCTAGTAAATTTAGTAATTCTGTGACAACCACCTACGAAAAACCTTAAGAATTAGGAGCTGTCATAATTTGGAGGACAATATGCACATTAACCTTAATGAAGTGGCAATTTCTTACCACACTGGAAGTAGATAAGAAAAGCACTAAAGGCAGGAAATTATCCATAAGTATATTTCAAAGCTGTTTGAAAAAAATGTGTGTGGCAAAGCACAAAGTCATCTTCAAGCCTGCTATGTATTGCAAGATGGAGAGAAGGCTTACACCATTATGGCAACAATTCCACATGGAAAATTATAATCTAGAATTAGAATCATTTTATTTTGCATTCAATATATATGAGTTAATCATTGATTTAGGGTCTTAAAAGACGGGAGAAGCCTTCTCACAATATCTCTAAAACTTCATCCATTTATTTGATATTTAGGACCTTTTATGTGAACTTCTGTGTTACCAGTTATACTATCTTGTAAGCATTAGTACAATAATCCCACAAATAGTTATCTTACTACTTACAGCTAGCCCTTTGTCAATGTTTAAAAACAGATCCTATTAAGCAAAACATACATTTGTTTTGACTGGACTCCCACACCAGAATTACTCACAGGAATGCAATTTTTAGCATATGCATGTTCTGTGAGGTTTTTAGGTTTTACAGCTTCACAAGAACAGAAATCAAATCTTACTGGAAACCTTTCAATGCAACTGTAAGGAAGCATTTTGTAAAAGATCAGCAAACAATTTAAAAAAAATTGTAATTTTTTACTTCAGCACTTACCATGCAAAACAACATTTGTGTATTTTCCACAAGTTCAATAACAAAAATCATCATTAGTTTCCTGGCTTCTCTTTTGAGATATTGATATAATGTTATATCAGTGTGTATAGCAATATTAACATTTATTGTTAATGTTGTTTTTCATTTTTTCATTCAGTTTTTCATTTGAAGCAAAAAGGAATCTTGTTCGAGTAAAAACAGTAGGCTGACACTCTTAAAGTAAATCTATCTAAAGATTCGTAACAAAATAAAACCAAGATCAAACAAATTTTAAACTGAAAAATATAAAGCAATCTGTTACCATAGAAGACATGAGCACCAACCTGTTTTCAGTATCAGCACTGCATTTTGGAGATAGCAGCTCAAAGGATTTTGTAAATTTCACTACCTGTCACATAAGCAAAAGGAATTTAAAATTGTTGTTAAAATTACAAGTACATAAGTAAACACTAATGTAAAGTTACTGTATTTAAGCCATATATTTCTCCAATGAACCTACAACAAAGAATTAAATCTGTATTTCCTCGGTGAAGAATTAATGTAAAAATGTAATACACACCATTCATAAAACAAACATTACCAAATCAAATGACAGCTTAATGAATTATGAAGAACAGAAATCATTTCTGGAACAGTATGCTTCCCTTCAGAGCTCTTTTGAACACGAACTACAGAGCTTTACCTAAATCTATTTTTTTTTTTTTTCCCCCTCCTTGGGGGAGGTTGGGGGGGGGGAATAAACAGAAATATGCTTTTGCAGTAATTACAATCTCTTTTCCTTGAACTTTTGTGTCAACAGTACACAAACAAAGCCTTTTAAGAGTAGCTGATGGAACACAGAACATAGATAATGGTTTTAGATGCTAAGGAACATTCACCTTCCATTTCAGTTCTGAATTGTAAATGTTTTTCATGCTGTATATGGATGATATTTTAGACATGGCTTAGCATTAAGTTAGTCTATGGAGATCCATTTTGCTATAAAGGTTAACCCTTTGAAATAGGGAAATTGGGAAAATAATTGCTTTGTCACTTTATTAAAAATATAAATTATAAATCATATATATTTTTAATAATATATATATAAATATATAAAAATAAATGAGCATTAAGATGCTGTTCTCCCATTGCAAATTAACCTAAGTTTTATGATTATTTAAAAAAACAGAAGGGTTTGTTGTTCTTTGGCTTATCTGAATACCTCAGCTGTCTGCATCTCAGGATTTGGTCTAGATGAATGAGTAGACTGTGTGTAGTTTGGAAAAAAAAACCACCTCCATGTTAAGTGGTAGAAGAAGTACTAAGAACAGAAAAAAAATGAAATGCCGTCCACCGTCTGCTACAAACACAACATACTACTGCTCTACAAAAAATAAAAATGATACACTAGCAAACAGAAATGTAGTAGAACTACATCATGTAATTGAAAAAGAAATGTGGGGGGAGGTTAGTGTAAGAAAGACTAGAAACATTAAAATCACATAGCAGAACATACATGAAATCCAAAGCTCTGTCGTGCTTTCATGAATGCTTGTGTAACTTAGGGCACACTCCATGGAAAGTACTTCATTATTATTAGTTTAAATGAAATGAGAATCATAGCTTTCCTCCGGGAAATAAATAGTTTTTCTGCCATATACACAATCTTGTGATTCTTTGATAATCATTTAGATTCCCACTGATGCACAGCAAATCAATTACAGAGTCAGTGAATCTGAAGAAACGTGGATAGAAAAGAATGCTTCAACTAGTGCTTTAATCATCAGTAGGAACAAAGGAAGATTGTGCTCAAAACCCTGAACGGAGACACTAATTTAAAGGTAGCCACTTACTTTACTCCTGATTACAACAATCATTACAGTGTTTACATTCCTAAAAGAGGCTTTCATACCCTATGAATGGCAGTATTTAAAGCATCCTGGCAAAGGTTCATGCCAAAATGAAATCCAACTTTGGACAGATAGCTTCATATGGCTTACCTCTACCTGCTCAACTTAAGAGCTCTGCAATGAAGTAATTATTCCCTGATCAAACTGACAGAGCTATTGGAAAAAACAAGAATACTTCAGTAACGTTGAAAGTAATGTTTTCACTTCGCCTGCTCACTGCAAATGCTTCCTTCTACCACAAGAACAAGTACAGTTCTAAAACTGCTTGCAGGTGCCACCTGTTTGATAAGGTATTAGCCTGAAAACAACAAAAAGGTCTTAAGTTCCAGGTAAACGTGAACACAGCTACAGGCAGGATTTTTCCTTCCTCTGAGTGGCTATGGCATGAAAGAAAGAAGCCAAGCAAATAAATAATTGAGAACAAATCAGGTCCCTATTTTTTACCAACCAAATCGAAGAAGCGTTTGCTTCCTAGCTGCTCTGCAGTAAGCACTAATTCCATCACAAATGCAAATGCAAAAGACAGCTAAACTGCTGGGTCACAACACTGATAGATTCAGTAAGTTACAGGCCTCATATTAAATGCCTTTAATGAACAGAAGGAATCAAAAATA
This sequence comes from Centrocercus urophasianus, assembly GCF_019232065.1. NCBI lineage: Eukaryota > Metazoa > Chordata > Aves > Galliformes > Phasianidae > Centrocercus > Centrocercus urophasianus. Next base: position 15,165,950 of record NW_024884756.1, on the reverse strand, counting down.
CATTTCGGTTTCCCTTCAAACAAGTACTGGATAAAGGTACCTGTATGCAACTTGCATTGAATAATTATATGCTGAAAGAATTCTTGCTATCCAATGCTTACATTCAATATGAAACAGCTTCTCCACAGTACAAAAAAAGCTGCTACACAACTCATATATTAACCCTTCAAGAAGAGGTACAGGTATACTTACAGGGGATTCAATATCTTCCAGAAGTAATACTGAACACCGTTCACACTTGAGTAGAGTCTGGGCTCGATGCATTATTTTCTTGACAATCTTCTCTAAGTCAGTCTGTTCTTCAAAGAGGTCATTCACTACTTCCAGTAAAGCCTGTATACAAGGATACAGAACTCTTATACTGGTTACAGAATGCATGAATACACGGAGCATTGCAAGGAGTCAATCTCTGCAGTCTTGATTTTAGTATGAGTGGTAACTGAAATCTTCATTCACAAAGTTCTTAATGATTATGGCAACAGTCAGTGGTGTGTGGTCAGAGGAGCATCTAGAAAAATAAATAAGTACACATCTCTATACTCAAAACTGACCACAGTTCAACTCCTAGCAATAAAAATAAAATCTTACGAATTGTTTCATTTTGGTCCAAAAATGAAACAATGGGTGGAATGCAACCCCCCAGGTATGCAGTATGGATTGAGTTACTTGATTTGATACAGTGAATTTGCTAGTGCATTTATTTCCAACTTCATGTTCAAAGTTTGAGAAAAAAGATTATATTAATACTTCTATATTCCAACAGAGCTCTGATCCCATTTTTACCACTAACAATTTATCTGCAAAATACAGTGACCTAAAATGAAGAGCTCCCCTTCTCATTTCATAACCTACAAAAACAATGGGTCATGTTCTTTCCTACAAGTTCAAAAAAGGTCCAAAGCTCTTTCCTTTATTCTGGCTAATGGCACTGAAACTGAAAACCTGCCCATTTAGGTAAGCATAAAAGCGTTAGTGGCCTTAGCTATCCCAATGCAGTGGTCATCAAAATGTTGATCACAGTTGCTAAAGTTGCCACTACTTATGTCCTCACTGATGGGGAGGCCAAAATATGGGTTTAACTATCACATTTTAATTGCCAACTATTTTCAATCATCAGCCAAAGCTGAAGACCATCAACAGGTCAGAAACATAAGTACAGATTACCATATACCTGTAAAATGGCAACAAGTATTTGTTATGCTTTCCACGGCTGAAGCACTAAGAAAAAATACCTGCATCTCCAACTGTATTTCCTAATGCATCCACTCACCAGAATTTACCATTTTCTGATGACAAATGTGAACATTCAAAATATCCTTCTGTAGAAAGAATGTCTCTCAAAAGATTAAATGCTGCTTCCTCATTGTGTCCAGAACACTGGGAATCTGTAGCAAATTTTATATCTCTAAGCGCTCAAAAAATTTTGTTTCAACATCAAACAAAGAAAAAACAATACAACCACAAACAGTAGCAGAAAAGCATTTTTTTTCAAGCCTCCTCCACACCTCCACACCCAAAATATAGAAGCCATTAGTTGGAGCTAGACAAAAGACAAGCTCAAATATCTAACAATACTTAACATCTACACATTATTAGAATGGGCTATTAGTTTTCAGCTGAGTGGGAATCACTAGCCTCCATACATGAAAAGCACTAAAATCCAAGCAATGAAAATGTTAGTGCTCGATACAAGGACCAACCCCACTGTAGTTTCCCCAGCTTTGTGAAGTAAGATTTGTTAGGCACTACAGATGGCATTTCAACTGAAAATTCAGTGTGAAAAATCAGGAAAAAACTTCCCGAATCACAATTTCATTTCTTAAAAAAATAAAAGTCACACCAAAAAGCCAAGGGCATGTGAGCTCACTGTTACTCTCACTTCTTTGAAGCCTTCTATCCCAACTCACATGTCATCAGCAACCATGAGTAACATACCTATGCAGATCCACATTGTTGAAATCTTTCACATACAAGTCTTTGCTTGTTTACTTTTATAAGGATGAATCTAAATTATTCACACACAAATTGAATATCACAAATCCTATGCTGAAGTTTTGATATTTCTGGAGCTTTACTAGAGTTTGAATCACTGCCAATGTAACTCTTTCTACTGCATTGTCACCAGTACAATTGTCTCAGTACTCCAAAACAAGAAACTGACATCAGGAAACAACAGATAACACCAAGAGCTTTTCCTCCCACGTTCCCTGCTTGCTGCCTTAGTAAAGTTTGCTATCTGCTGGAAATGCATCCTTGGAAATAAAATGTAGTTAAGACAGTCTGCTTAGCAAAAAGTCTGAAATCTGGAATCTGAAAGAACAAAAGATGAAGATTTGATACTGGTCCAACACACGAGGACTGCTCAAAAAAGCACTGCCTCCTATTTTATTATGTTGGTCCACAACATCAGAGGTGGACATTGCTGGTATGGCAGTAATTTCAACCTTCCTGCCAGTATTCCATTACATGTTGTTGCCGTGACAGATGGCAGTAGAGGGGCAGTCTGTTAAAATGGTGCCTGAAATGGAAGTGCATATGAAGCAAAGGTATGCCATTGAATTCCTCTTTGCAGAAAAAGATGGCACCACTGACACTCATTGACACTTACTGAATTGTTTATGGAGACCAAACAACAGATGTGAATACACAGAAGAGTGAGTGAGTGTTTCAGCAGTGGTCACAGCAACATGGAAGACAAGCCATGATCTTGTCAACTATTTGATTTTTAAGAGCATAGCATGCAGGCTCTTTTTCATCACTGGCAAAAATGCATAGCTGAAGGTGTTGTCTACGTTAAAAAATAGCATTCTGTATCTGACAATTTGCTCTATCAAATAGTGTTATTGTGCTCTTTGTATCTAAGATAGTTTCCATAGAAATAAATAGGAGGCATTACTTTTGAAGCAACTTACTTACATTTTGTTACTCACCCTGCTTCTGTCATATTCCTTCCTTGAGGCTGCAAATAGCTGGGCATTGGAAATGGCAATCCCACAGAATGGGAGGTACATCTGCATCACCTAGTGCCAAAAGAAACGTCCCACCATTAAAAACAACTGCAGTTAGGCAGTTGTGTTATTAACAAAGAGACAAACGTAAGTGGCGTCTCTCAGGAACGTCTCAAGACCACTCACTCTTCAATAGACAACTGAGTACAAGCAAAATCGTCACAAAGCACTGAAAATTGATGGAACAAAGATCAAACTGCAAGGAAAGAAAAACGCATTTGAGTTCATAGCCCTCCTATGGCTTGACTGGAAAACCGTGATTTTTGAGTCTAGAAACTGTCTTCTGAAGGCAGTATTAAAATATGTAGACACTGCAGCTTCTCCAGTAAAAGTATTGCTCTTATTTTTCTGGTCTGCCTTTGTTCTAATACCTAAAGAAAAAATGAGAACAGCAATCTTGAGTCACATTCCTGCTGATTTTTAGAGGACACAGATTTTGCAGAATACTGGCAGAGTGTAACAGAACACATCCATCCCAAAACTCTTAGGTCATAGAGCTGATTGTCTTCTCAATGGGGGGAAGGAGGTTCAAGATACACTCAAGAAAATTCCAGAGAAGAGAGATCAAAGGCAAATTAAGTTGAAATGAACAGAAAAAAAAAAAAAATCGCAAGGTTTAGGTCTGCAAGAAAATTCATATTTACTTAGCCCTCCGGGAGGACCAAGTTGGGCCTTAATGCATGATCATCCATTAAGAAAGACTGCACAGGAGGGACTGGGAAATATTTTGAGATGCAAGCTGACCATACTTTAAACTGTCTCTGAGTGACACAAACTATTCTACTCAAATGCCTGAATACCTGTAGAATTGGCACATTTCACACGAATGTCAATGCACAAAAGACTAATAATATTAACATATTTAAGCCACATAAAAACAACAAGCCTATAGCAGTCAGTGCAGAGCAGTTCAGAGCGTAGGAAGTAGCTTTTATAGCTGCTGACAGCCTTAACATTTGCCAAGCCAATGGGAGCTGGAGCATTCTGAACTTACAATAAGCCCCTCTGTGCACGTGAAGTGACGTGAAAGAAGAGATCATTGGGTGGTTAGCAGAATATAAGGAAGGACAGATATAAGGCTTCAATAGACCTTAATGCCTTTGGACAAAATGCTTGATGAGGCAAGCACTGAAATGGTATCATCACAAAGGAAGGCATACCTGTTTAATTTTTAAAACTATTATCATTCCCATAGCACCATCATCATCTTCACGTGTCGTATGTATGACCTCCTCCTTTTTGGTTATCAAATACATAAATAAATGAAATTTGTAAGCGGAAGATCCTTTCCAATTAAAAAATAATAATAATGTTACAGCAGCTAACCTTCTCACCAGTCTTTGTCAACTGAGAGACCAACTGCAAGCTGTACTCTCCCGTGAGAAGTTTTGGCATTGAAAAACTGGCATTTTGTGTTTGAAGCTTCATTTAATTAGGAAGTTATTGCTAACTCAGGGAAGCAGGCTATTAAGACTACTTAAGGCCAAAAAAAAAAAAAACCAACAAAAAACAACATAGAGCTGTAATCACTCAGAAGAACCAAAACACTCTGCAGCAATTTCTGTTCTACTTCATCTTCCTTAAGCACTCTGTAGACTACGGGTCTACTAAATTTGTGTTTGCATAAATGTGAGTTTTCTAAGAGAATTTTCATATCCTCTAACTTCTGCACTTTCATAGCTGCCACTCTGTCAGAATATATGCAGTCTTCCTACTACAGACACCTATACTGCTAGTTTGCCAACGCTTCAGTCTTTCTCCACCATGGTTCCCTCTAAAGAAGAGTTACATACTTAGATTTGACAAACCCTTATCTTTGTGGAAAGACAGCAATTAAACTGGTAATTAAAGGGTCAACTATCACAACAGGTCTGCAGGAAAGAGTACAAGAAATGAAAGAAATTCTGAAACAAAATCACTGAAGGGGTCATTTTCTTATAAGAACTCCTCTGGGATAATTTTGTCTGTTCCAACTTAGATTTTACTTACAAAATGAAGTAAAAATTTATCTATATTTTCTTGTAATCGTACTAAACACCACAGCCAAGTAAAAGATGACCAAGGAAGAGCTACAGAACAGAAAAAAAATTAACTGAGAATAATTTGTCATAATTAATACATATCATAGTGAGACTCAATACATTCTTTTATTAAATAAAAGTAAAAATTAGTACTAATTGCCCACATGCTGGAACTTCTTATTCAATTATAATGTGATGTCGAGGTGACAGAAAGCGTATGAGAAGTTTTAGTAAGATGAAAATACAATACTTGGAAAACACCACTTTCCAGAATTTGAATTCCAATTCCTATATGGAAAGCAACATCCATGAAATGCTGGTTCATGAAATGTCAAGATTTAGGAAGCTGCTGACTTACATCATCCTTTTCATAACTCAAGCTAATTGTGTAAAGTTTATCACAACTAAAACTGACACCAAGTATCAAACTGTTAACTATAATCAGTAGAAGAAAATAAATGTATTAAAGAAAAGAATGTATAAAGAAAAAATGTATTAAAAAAATAAAATCAACTGTCAGAAAGAGAGGAACTACCCTGTAATAACAAGTAAATCAACTATCACTGTTTATTACTAGAGATCATGTGTCAAAACAAAAGCCTACTGTCATTCCTCTTTCCTACTTTCTGAACTGTAAAGGCAACTGCTGTCTAAAGAATCTTTGGCAAATTATACCATTCCAAATATAGACATTTCTAATGGTAACTGAATTTTAAAGAAGTTTTTTTTTAAATCCAAAATTACAGAATAGAGTACAAAACATTTATCACATTTTGACTTTAAGTACTCAAAACTTTTTCATTCATGTTGAATGTTTTAAGAGAAAGGAAGTCTTTGCAAGCATCTCAACCTATTGATGTTACAGCTGTTGACAATCCAAACAAATTAAATAACAATACTGAACTCTTCTCTGCCTGGGCCGCACACTGTAATGAACTGTTATTGTTATACTAGATTCCCTTTTGTCAGCATTCCCAAATGTCAGCATTTTCCCTCAGAAGGGAATGCACAAAAAGAACTGAGGAAATAGAAAGAGCAGAGGAAATGGCACATAACACCCTTTCTTCCTCCCTTCAAGTTACAGGTATGCTTTTAGAGACCTTTTGGTGCTCCAACACACTGCATTACAGAATAGCAATGCACTGTAATCCTATTTCCCTTCCTGCTGATTATTGCTATGGCTCCTTAAACAGAAGCATTTTACTCATAATAACATAAAAGCACAATTCATGTGCTTTGGTAATGTAGTATTGATTTTTGATAACAGCAAATAAATTAGGAAGAAGACTAAATTGTACAGAAAAGACAGATTATAGCTGGTCAGGGATACACTGTTATGCAGCATGTCACAGCAATGGGCCCAGATAACACACATAGTCATTTTAATTTGCTTCTGAGAGATGATCTTGTCAAGAAGGAGCTGTTTTCTTTTTCCCTGCAATTCTTCCCATAGAACTGGGCAGACCACACAAGCTCTGCACAGGTTTCATCAAATTGTTTTATTATACAATAAGGCCTACATGATGCTGGAACTTGTAAAGGTATCACTGACACCCAGACTAAAGCTGGAGTGTGCCGCATGTTTCAACTATACTAATGCAAAAAAACCATTGTGTGGGATTTGTGGAAAAAACAGTCCATATCCACTTTCATAAAATTATTTCCCCTTGCCTAAAGGAGATTAAAAATCATGTTTTGGAAGGAAAATGTGGTGTACCTGAAAGGAAATTTCCTTCCATATTTAACTTGAACTAATGAGAGGAGGAAAGCCTGCAGATTTATTAAACAAAGCAAATTGCTAAGAAAGCAACTAGACAGAATATAAAAACATCAGGAATATAGCTTCACCAGATATATCTTGTCCATTTATTCCAGCAAATAAGATTAGCTGTAATGACTCATCATGGTACCTTGCAGCACATTAACAAACAAATCAGTAAATTTATAATACTGTATTTTATTAAAATAATGTTCAATCCAAATAACAAGCTAATCTAATGAACCTACTGAGATGCTAGAAAAGACAGCTATTTGTTCTGGTGCCAAAATAGAAGGCATTCAGATAACTGCAGATTAACAACATTATACTGTGAATTACTTAGGCATAGAGGGACCAGGTAACCTGACACATTTTTTCATACTTAACAGTGCAGCAAGCACAAAACCTTCAGCAACTACAGCTGCCTCAAGTTCACAATGATGTACAAAAGCTAAGAAGTTGCATTCATTCACAAAATGTTCAATATTTTATCAGGGCAAGAAACCCTCTATGGAAAGAAGGTAAAGCAATAGGCATTAATTCAATATCTCATCCTCTTCATTTCTAAATTTTACTAGTTTGTTATGGGACATCTTATACCAGGAGTACAAAAACACAAATAGCAAGGGAACAAACAGCATAAGCACTGGAAGCTGCAATATTCTATTGTGCAACCAGCAACATTTTTAGCCAAGGTCCAAAGATGATGCATCCTTTCTGGAAAAATAAAATGGAGAGATCAAGTGGCTGCCCTGACCCCTGTTACTTTTTCCTTCCTGTATACATTCTCATGGTTTTAGTATCTCCACATATTTTTCAATTATTATGCCCAAAGTTAGACCCGTAAATCAGCAAACAACTATTGAAGCAATAGCTTGATATTTGGAAGTCAAAGCATTACAAAATTCCACTGTATTAACATCCAGGACAAGAAGACTGCAAATAAATGTGCACTTGTTTCATTTATTTTTTTTTTTTATGACATCAGATCTGAAATGCAGATAAAGCCTACCAGTTCTGCTTCAGAATTTCAGAATACAGTCTTTCACATGGTTCCTCTGTTCATAATCACAATTTTATAGACCAAAAGTTGTATATCTAGCTTCACAATTGTCAGTGTTGGGACAGCTATCCTAGTGCCTTGAGATATAGCACTCATCATCTGGCTTTTCACTGGTGCCAACATACAGACAGAATTTAAGTTAATAGATACTTCGCAGTGTTTCTCTTAACTGCTAAAATAAGGATTTTCTCTGGTGATCTGGTCTTGAGTGTCATAGTAACTTCATGCATGATATAAACCTTATTATCATAAGGAACAGACAGGACAAGGCTGAGCTCCTTCTGATAATGCCAGGGCTCAGAGCAACCAACTTATCCTTCAAACAGCCTGGGGAAGATGGTGCCTTACTGAACTGACAGTTCCTCTTTCTGCTGCCCCCAGAAAACTCTCTGCTAGCTCCCACTTTCAAAATTTGAAATAAGGCTATTTTCTCATTGGGTGTCCTATGGGTAATAAAGTTTTGAAATTGTCTATTCATGAAAAGGTACAAAAAGCCTTTAGTTTCCTAACCTCGGTATTCAATTTTCTCAGAGTACAAGCTTTACATCAACTACAAACCAGTCTGAAACATAATTTGTAGATCTCATTGTATCCTTTTATTTTTAACGACAGAGATGATAGAGATGAGAAAGCTGCATGCATGCAAACCTGCAATGCAGAAAGTTATTTGCTAATCATGAAAAACAGCCAGTGCTGCAATGGCAGCACACTGCAGAGGTAAAAATGCTGGCTTCATGCTGCTGGCTGGAAAGCAGCCCTGAATTCAGCTTCAGTGAAATGCAGTGACATTTACCTTGCCTCCCCCACAGGCTGTTTTGCCTGCACTAAGCATTCTCACAGAGCACCCAGTATCATAACTATTTGATGGATACAATCTAACTCAGGGATATCAACACGCTCCAAGCATCCTTCTGTCTGTGGTCACAAAAGATAGCAATTTGGGTATCTGATGGAGATAAGAAGCTTCTCAGTAAGGCTACAGTACTCAATCTGACACAAACTATAGGTTAAACTCTTGGTGAACACTTGTCTGGTTTGACTTTCATCTTCAGGGATTGGAGGAGGCACTTTTTATACAGTTTATTTGGTGAGGCTGAGGAAGCAAGGAAATTGAGGCTTCCTAGAAAGAGAAAAATATCCCTGTGAAGTAAATATTTTTACATTAAAGTTGGAAATGTTTTATGAATATACATAAAAACAAGCCAGGGAAGCCAGCTGCCCCTTCAAACATTTCCTGAAATGCTAAAAATAGGTTCCTGAAATGAATGAAATATTTTACTGAATTCCGAAAATGTGAAATTAAAATTGATTGCAAAATGGTTGGTTAAGCACAAGTGCTCAGTCAAACTCCATTGCCTTCTGCCAACTGTGCAGTCCCTGGCTACCCATGCCTCTGATAAAAACCTGATCACCACCAAGGTTTTCAGCTCCCAGAAATAGTTTTCAAAATTATTTTTCCATTCCAAGCATGGACTAAACCTCTGCTTGGTAGAGACATCCCATGAATTATAGGCATACAAGCTCAGCTCATAAGCTCACGCTCGCATCCATAGAACTACAGAGTCTCCTGAATCAATTTTCTACTGCCCCAGTGTTTTTTTCCCCCTTTTTAAAAATTTTTGTTTGCGTGTGGCTATTTGTGCAGTGCCATAAGAATGCCCTAACGCTCACAAACAGATAGAACCATCTCAGTCTTGTAAAGCTGACCATCAAAACATGGAATTGGTGGCTGTAAACAGCCTGAAAAGGAGCGCAAGAGCATTTCTTCAGCACTATCTCTTTGCTTGGCTGCCTCAGATAATTACTGGCACACATTCAAGCTAGATAACTGCGTCACTAGACAGATTACAACACACGTTGCCTGCAGGAACAGGTTTTAAAACTGCAATAAGTCTGACTTCTATGTAGGTCACCATTCTCATGAGCTGCGGCACTGGGAGACTACTGCACACAGGGCCAAGGGGCTGCGGAGGACACGAGCACAGTGTGTACAGGTTCAGCCTCAGCCTTTCCAGCCTTCCTCACAGTCCTCCAGTTTCTACAGCACAAAATTCAGCTTCTCTCTTATGCAGCGCACCTCAGATGTGAGGTGAAGAAACAAATGAACACATCTACTTTGATTTACAGTGGACTCCTGTAAGATTATTTATAGTCAGAACTATACACATCTACTAATCCTATTTCATTTTTCTGACAGACATTTTTAGGCTTCTTGTCCCAGCCATTTTGCAGCTAAACGTTGTTCATACCTTCCATCGCCAGCAGGAGACAAAGCTCAAAAAATCTAAACAAGCCATACTGAATTTTCTGTCATACACACAAAAACATGGTCAGGGTCTATTAAAACTATTCTTAGAAATATATGACGCATTTAAACACTTTAACATTGCACTGAATAAGTAGTTGTTATAAAGTGGAAAAAAACCAATAAATTTCATTGTAAATTTCCACAGAATATCTCACACGAAATGCCCTTGCTCTAGATAAAAGTGATCCATGAAAGCATTTCTGCTAGACTAGGACACCACCCAAAATTCAAACATATGCAAAATGGCTACTATTCTAGGATTGAATCTTGTGATCTCATATTCTCAGAGATCAATCTATTTTCATCAGAAGTTTTTCCCTGTATGACACATGCTACATCGGTGATGCCCAGTAATAATCTCTGTCCCAACAAGCACTTTAAAGCTACCCTTCAGTTATTCAATATGTGACATTAAGACAGATTTTCAGCAGGAAAATCAGAGACAAGAGGATGATAAGAGTAAGACAAGGAAGAAGAGTGGTTCTATTAAAGCTAGATGTGCAGAAAATGAGGAAGTGTAAGGGTGGCAGTCAAAGATAAAAGAGCATTGCCAGAAGGAGCATTGCAGTCACAGTATAAGCACCTGTAAGCCTCATGCCTGGCAAACAGCATTCAGTCCTAGGGCTTGGCAAAGGCACATCAAACTTGAAAGCTAGGAAAAAGACACCTTGTGAGCAAACCAAGTGAGAACTGCAAAGCTAACATAAAATGATCAAACAGGTGAACCTACACACTTCTGTACTACAGGAGCTATGGAGACTCCTCACTGCAAGGGCTTGGGATGACTCCCAAGACTGGATGGTGGGGGTGAACATACAACTACATACAGTCAGAATTTCATTAAATCAACACAGAAATTGTTTCCAGTGTTTCCATCCATTGGTTTTGAAAGGTGCCAGTGCATCGTTCTTTGTGGTACAGCCTGATAAGAGAAGCACTAGGCAGATTTTATTCGTTCCTCTGAAATGACATGAATGAACAGCATCATGGGACAGACACAAATGTCCTCAGAACCGCAGTACCTACTCAGCAATTAACTTTCTGTCCTTCAAAGACTGAACGTCAGTCATCTTTGATGCATTCAAATTATACCATCACCTTAATAAAAGTCAAGTCGATAGGGTTCACAGAGAACCTTTTACCTGTGTAATGTTTTCCAAAGAGACAAGAGGGGCTGTTAGTGCCTGGCTGCTCTTCGCTGTTGGAAGACGAGCCACTAGAGACTGGTCCCCAGGTGTGGGAGCCACAGCCATTGTGTAAGAGCACTGGCAGGCAGTTCTGCAGTGTTTTAAATCTCAGTATGTCAAAGCACTTTGGAAGACAAGCAGCAGCAATATAATGTCATAATTTTCTTCTGGAGACAGGAAAACTGAGCCAAAGAAAGACTAACTGATTTATCTATGGGGATGAAGAAGGTCACAAAGAAAGACTTTGTAAAAATTAGGGAAAAGCTCCTGGTTCCCATTGTGACTGAATCACTGGACCCCAACTGCTCGAAGACATAGTTATAAAAGCTTTATAAATGTCACTGCATAAGAACTAAGATGGTACTGTAGAATAAGAGCATAAGACTGATACTATCACTGATAAAAAAACAGAGCTCCATATCAGAACTCTAAATCTGTATAGAAGGATTAATAGACATCACTCTGAAGCAGATTTTTCATTTAACACAATTGCAGATTTCTGTTTTGCCTCGCCAGACTGCTTCACTTGATCTGTGGTAGAGAACTATACCTAATAACCTATAATGATAATTAAATAGTAATTGAAAAAATGAGTAAATTCCACATACACTCCTTGAGAATGTAATTTTCAGGTTCTACTTACAATTCAGTTACCAACTCCAAACTCTCATCAAAAATGAGAACAAGGTATACTTGTACACTTCTCGATGCAGTCTTAGCACTGAAGTATACGCACAGAAAACCATTTCTACAGACTGTTGGCTTTCATCAAGACTGAATAAAGATGTCTTTCATCTTTCTTACAAATTAAATTGTCTTTTGAGTCAGAGTGCAGGCATGCATTTTTGTGAGTTGTGAGCAAAACATAATCCTATTGTTGCATAAATACCATGTGCAATTTAGCCAAAAAAAGAACTTAGCTTGTCTATATATAGCAGCACTCACTGACATCACGGCGGTATTACTCTGTCTTTATTCTTCTCTCATGTACTTCAAAAGGAGTCTTGTGATTTTGGAGAAAAAGTTACACAAACAAGTCATTTTTTTCACACTGAATTTTAACAGAGGTAATGTTTCTGTAAGAACTGACTGCAGAGGTCTGATTCTTTGCCACACTGAGTTCCTGCTTTAGGAACAGGCATTCTCAGTGGAAGTTCTCCCTTTCTAGCTGAACCCCCGAAGAGAATACCAAAGTCTGGGACTCATATAAAAACCAACCAGATTCCCTGGGTTAAATTTTAGCAGGTAGGAATTAAAGTTAGCTACCCTGACTGCCTATTGTTTGAAGCATTACTCCAAAGAGGGATAGAAAGATTTGCTTCTGTTTTCACAGAACATTTGAAGTTTTCTTGTGCAAATGAGACAGATACTCAGTTAATAGCTTAAAAGACAGCAAAAGACCCGCACTAACTGTATTTCCTTATGTGTTCCCTTACATTACTCCTGCCAACCAAAGCATTTCTATTATTTTATAGGCTACAAAAGCTTTACACCCAGATGGAAAAAGAAGAAATGGAAATAGTAAAAAGGTCAACATAGTAGCATAAGGGACCCTTACTTTTACCACACCATCTCTCTTCCTGCTGAGATGCTTCTGTGTTTATTCACCTTGTTGAACTTTCATGATACATAGAAGCATGACTACTAAACAAAATTGCATTGTATTTTTGACATCTTATGTTATTTAGTTAAGTTTCTCCTGAAGATTGGGAAATTTGCCAGCGCTATTCTTCATTTGACTTTTTTCAGTTTGTGTGTATTTAATGATTAATCATCGCTACTGAATGTCATGGGACTTTATAATGGTGATGCTTGCCTGCTCTCCATGTACTTATTCAGAGAAAGCTGTTCCTGTTCTTATTTCCATTTCTTAAGATGAAAAATAATTTTAAGAAATATAATGCATTTTCAGTCTATTTTTTATTTTGTAAAAAAAAAAAAAAAAAAAAAAAAGCAATGTATTTCTTCTTTATCATAAAGTAAAAGTACTGAAACTATCACACTGGGAGAATTGATTATGCAACTGGACAAATTCAACAATGTTGTGATCTCAATTTGACCAAGCTAACTCGATAATTTGAATTAGTTTATATTAGGGTATTTTTAGACCTAATTCCTTACAGTATGTAGTGTAATTTCTGCCTATCGCATTATGAGTGTTAACATTCCACGTGAAGTGGTGAAATAAAGCCTAGAAACCTGTCTACAAAAAGCAGCTCACACACCCTTCATGTTGAGTTTGCATATGAAAAGAGAAGTGTACGTTCATAACATTTCTTTAGAACAGCTTCCATCCAAAGTAACAGAATGTTTGCTAGAAGGAAAGTATCTGTAAAATATAGACAGTATAACTCTTTGTAGTCTAAGGTTAGAATAATTTCTTAAATTACAAGGGGAAGAAAAGCCATTTCAAACAAAGGGAGCTTTTGAAAGACCATCACAAAGTATATAGATAAAAAAAGTATTCTAAAAATTAAACTACTTCAATGTGTTGAGCAATTATATTATCTACATTTTTTCATTGCAAGCATAGTTTAAAGGAACAGCAGAAAAGGATACTGCTCTCATTTATACCACTATGGGCCTGCAGTGGTATCTCTGACATTTTAACTTGGGTTTGTGTGGTTATAATTTACAGAATTTTGTCGTCTTTAAAGGTGTAGAAATGTAGTTGATGCCTGAAGGACATTTTCATCAGCTCAGGCAGTATCAATTTCATAGAAGGAAGACTAACATTAAAATATATTTCACCCTTTCCAGACAGATGCCAGTTGGAAGAAGCTGAGCATAAATATTAACAGCACCTCTGTGAAGCCATGTAATCTGTTAGACAGCCTGATCATTTTCAAGTTTTCTACTTTCTCTACCTGTTCTACATCTATCAGAACACCCAAATCTCACACCTTGCTCTTTTACCCATGCACAAGAATGTCCAACAAAAACAGGAAAGAAATAATCTCTGCATAGAACTTTGAACACTAATCATAATTTTAAAGACAACAAGCAAAGCAAATACATGCAGTATTTTGGTAAAATTTACAGACACAAATGTAAAAGAAAGTGCTAGAAAAGAACACATACAGGGAAAACAAGGATTATCCTGCAAATAGTAAAATGTGCAATTTAGGGAGATAAACAATGATTCAATTTGCAATATTGAAAACATACCCATTTCAGAATAAAACCTTGTTTTTATGTGAAAAATAATCCGCTTCTCCTTTTTCCTAGATTAAGGCAAACAAAACCCAACAACCTGAAGCCCTTTTGAATTCAATTGCCCAGAGTCCTCATTAGGCACAAGGTACCAGACCAGTTAGAGGTAAGTCAGATGTATTCCTGAATTAATCATCTCCTGTTTGCCCTTCTTTGATGACATCTGGAATTCTCTTTAGTACCAGCACCTTATGATAAGTGCTTTTCTGGAACTTGCCGACTTCTTCCTTATAGACTCCATTAACTTTGCAGTCAGGGAGGTGAATACCATTAACTGATTCCACTATCAGCTAATGAACTTTTTAAAGTATAACAAAGTAATTGTTTGAGCAGTTCACTAATTCTTTAGAACTTACAAGTGGATTAGTCTGGGGTTCCAGGCTAAAAAAGTTAAAATACTCACTTCTGTATTGCAAATTCAAAGAAACTGTGGCAACAATACTGATACTACAACCTCAATGCCAAATAGTATGAGTAAGATTCATTAAATTAAGTAAAATTAATTAAAAATAAAAATCAATAACTACCTTGCCAAATGATATAAGCTTGGACTGTAAATATCTTCTTCCCACTAATTCGAAAGCATTTTTTTGTTTGTTTTTTAATCAGACACTGATAGCACTAAGAAATCCAAAGTCTTTGTTATTGAAAAAAATGCGACAAAGAATGCCATCTCTTATGTTAAAAGAAATAAAAATAATCAAGAATAGATATTTTGGTGAAGAAGGGATGTTCATCTATTCAGTTCAAATTGTGGCAATTAACTAAGACAATAACTTACTGTCTTCCAAAACTGCCTTTTGAGCACCGCTGACTGACAGAGCATGAGGAAAAGCACTGTGTTGCCTATTACTGCACATTTGAGTTTTAGGACTGGGTAGGCTGTAGCAGACTGACTTGAAAAATTCGATTTTTGTCTGTGCTGCAGACTTCAAGGTGCTGATGAAAGTGTGTGGGCTGGTTTGGATGTGAGCCATGCTTATTCCACACATCATTGTGTCTCCTGCACTAATGACTCACACCTGCAAATGCTGCTATCTGATTTCCAGGCAAAGATATTTATAAACTGGGACTGTGGGACCAGATCTTGCTGGTATAACCAGATCACAGTGTACCTAAAGCACCTGTGAAGCATAGAGGATTTGGGGATTCCTTCAGGATGTCATGAAAACTGGGTTTTCTCTGCTGATAAAAAACCACACTGCAATATTATTTTGCAGACTGTAATCTATTTGATGTGATAAAGCACTACTTTTCACTTGGCTGCACAAGAAATATGATCATTGATCCATGAGGTCCACTGGACACAGAAAAACATCCCACTATCTTCTTTCACAGAAAGTACAGGAATTATTTGCTGTAAAGGTTATTTATACCTAGAGTTTTATCTGTTACAGGCTACTTCAGACAAAAGAATACTTAATTCAAGCAAAAACAGTGTCTCCTAAGCTTGTGATTACAGTCTTGCCTCAAGTATCTCACTCTCTGGTCCAGAGAAGCGTTCTAAGTCAATGCTCAGAGATTTTTCCTACTTAGGGCTGCAGACGCATACGCTTTTGGTAGCACCTACATAGCTTTTCCTCCTTTCTCTGCAACTGGCCTTGAGTAGTTTTACTACATCTTCAGGTGATGCCATTTGTATTCTCTCTTTGGTGAATTTAGTGAATGGCACAGAAAAAAAGAATTCGAGAACAACTGTCTAAATGATCTCTGTGTGAGAACAGCTCTGTGAACCACACAGTGAGCAACATCCACTGAGAAATAAAGCAGTGATCTGCTGCAGTGTAAATTTTGAAAGATGTTGATCTTACACCTAAGTACACAGCATCCTGCACCCTAATGTTGAAAATCACATCGTTTTCTTAATCTGAGATGAAGGCAATTGTGTATCTAAATAAAGCTTTGTTTAAATGGAGGGGCAAAAAGGGGGAAACTGTATATACAAAATGGGTGCATAAGCAAGTCTGTATGAGTTATTTATACAGATACATTTTGCTTCCAGCAAAACAAAGGTTCTTCCAAACAAGTTTATGTATACTTCATCCTGTGCCTCAGAGGAAAAACAGTAAGGTATCAATACTGATATGGCTGTTGAACTGCAGACCAGAGGGCATTTGATTTAAGGTAGTTGAAATGTATTCAGAAATCATTATGCCACCACCATCTTTGGTGTGAAATTACTGATGTTTTAAGGGCTTACTTCTGCCTATATTATAAACTATTCCACCCAGCTCTGTAAATGTTTAAAACAAAACAAGGCCTCTCTTCCAGTTGTAGCCTCTAAGTAGTCAAGGTAAAGCAGAATGCACCCTGATGCTCCCCAGTAAAAACTTCACAAACTGAAAAAGGATACCTGGTCTTTAAGCTGCAATACTAACAGAATAGAAACCTGTCCTGCCATTGTACAGGCTGTTCTTCCCTCTCAGATATTTTATGAAGAAAGGCAGAAAGACTATTGTTCTTTGATTTGATTAGGATTTGAGTAGGGCTGCTTTCCTTCTTTTTGTCTGTATAATTTTGGACTGCAAAAGCTGTCATCAAACAAGCAAGGAAGATTAACAAACCAAGCTTGAACAATAAGGGATATGCCCTGCATTGTACACCTCTGTTTCATATAGCTGTGTGGCACTGCAGCAGAGGTGCAAAGATAAATCCGAATTTAGCTCGCTGCACATTTGCCCAACTTTGTTCTCCTGATTTTATTCCTTTTACATATCATTTTAAACACATTCCCAATGCTCAGTATTTTTGTGTCACTTTATCTGCCTAAGAAACTATCTGTCTCAGCTTAGATTTCCATTTGACAGGCATTCAATCCTGTTGTCCTTACACTCACTTTCTAAGACTGTTTTATATTCTTTTCTCAGAATTCTTATTCCCAATTCCCTCTCTGCTTAAGGAACAACCAGTTTTCTCTTAGCTATTGCTTCCTTTTTAAATATATATATTTTTATTTTTTTAATGATAAAATATTCACTACTAAAAAAAAAAAATATAAAGATTTCATATGCCTGGAACTAGAATATTCTAAGAAACAACGTATGAATTTCACCTCCTACCCTATCAGTTGTCCGGAAACATGACGTAAGTAGGTAAATAAGATTTATTCCTAGTACTTTCCACTGTAAATGGCTATTTTCATTTATTTTATCAGTATCTGTGTGACTGTGGATTTCATGATGTTTGAGAGACTAAACTCAAAACACAAAGTGATTTCACTGAAAAAGACCAATAGATGGTGCCAGTACTATCAAATCCAGACTACTAAAAAGCTCCATATCCTTATACATTTTGCCTGAGGCATTTAAGTAAAGAGCTTACTGCTTTTGTTTGTTTGTTTGTTTTGTTTATGCTAGCTAAGGATTTCTTGAAAATAAATCATTTTCAATTAGCAACTACAAATCAGACTGCAGGTTCTAAAATAAAAACAACAAAAAAAAAACCATCAAACATCCTTTCCACACCCCAAAAACACCATCTTTTCAACCTCATTTCTTACAGCTGCTGGCTTAACGTAGAAACAACTAGTTATTTTTAGCACTGGCATCACCACTCCTTCCTTCCCCTCTACCCACCTTTAGCCCCATGCAGATTTGCTGAAAGTCAGAGACTACATCCATCTCGAAGAAGAGCGGAAGCTCCATGGCACAGGGCTAGTTCTAACTTTTTACCTGCTGCCATGACCAATCTGTGTTCACGCTTTTATTTTTACTGAATCAACTTTGTATGAATCAGCTGGAGTGCTTCTTCAATGAAGAAGATAGGTTGAGGAAATTGGAGTCATTCAGCCTTGAGGAGTCTCCAGGGAGACTTTACAGCAGCATTCCAGTACACAAAGGGGACTACAAAAAGCTGGAGAGAGACTCTATCAGAGAGCGTAGTCACAGGACAACGAGTGATGGCTTTAAACTAAAAGAAGAGAGATTCAGATTAGATATTAAGCTGAAATTTTTCACTCAGAGAGTGATGAGGCATTGGAACAGGTTGCCCACAGAGGCTGTGGGTGTCTCATCCCTGGAGGTGTTCAAGGCCAGGTTAGATGGGGCTCTAAGAAACCTGGTTTTGTGGGAGGTGTCTGTGTTTACAGCAAGGCAGTTGGAGTTAAATGTTTTCTTAAGGTCCCCTTCCATCTCAAGCCGTTCTGTGAATTTATGATATATTCCCTACCATCTTTAATATAGAAGTACTTACATAAAAGAACCTGGGTAATCTTTTATACCTTCCTATTCTCAGCTTGCTAGCAAAAATGCTATAAACGAGCACCTCAGCCAAGTGTACTCATTTTAAAAGAAATATAGATAATACGTTTTGCTTTAAAGTAACTTAAAATAGGATCGTATTTCAAGTCATGTACTAAACCAATACTAAGAAACATAGCTGCCCCCCTCAGAAGTAAGATCACTATAGGCGCTTCAAGAGCATAAACAATAACAAAAGAAATCTAGATTTCGGAGTTACATACGCCCAAAAAACATTACATATTGATGCAAAATACCTTCTTACTGCCTACGTGTAAAATAATTATAAACGTAATGTTTCCCTGATGACCACGTTCAATCACACTAGGTTCTACACTGGCCTTCTAAAGTTTTACTTTAAAAAATATCAAATTAAAGAATCTTTTATTTCACAAATGGCATTGCAGTGCCCAAAAGCCTTTCTTTTTCAGCTCACAGGGAATAGAAGACATAATGAAATGCACAGAGTTGTTGAGGTTAAGCATCTCACACCCAGCTTACTCTGCAAAGCATAGCAGTGCGGTTGCATCAGAAACAAGCTGTACACTCAACGAGCACACAGGAGGTACTATGAGAAAAGTTATAAACAACGACTCACATTTTCATGCCATAACTGTATTGTTAACACCTACATCACATAGCAAAATATATATTAGAGTTATTATTTCAATAGTATTATACATCAAGGAGGAAAAAAGGGGAGATGTAAACATAAACAAAATTTTTAAGTTTATACAGTGATCTATTTCAATGGAGTTCACAGATGAGAAGAATAGATGCAACATTTGCTGTTCTACGTTACCCAACTCTGTCCCCCTTCATACCTTACAACATTAAGAAATCTTTCTTGTACTTTATTCTTGTCCTCCGCCTGATTTTACAAGTTTCTAGTGGCTTGCACTAAATCAATTCCAAAGGGGTATCTAGGGCAAGCCAGTCAACCCCATGCCTCAAGACTGCCTCTGCCATTAAAGTAGAGTACACCTGTCTCAAAGGGGCAAAAGTATTCTATTCCAGAAGTTGGCAGGGCTCATCAAGAGTACTTTAAGCTAGATTTGAAAGGGGAAGGTGATAAAACCATGCTCCCTAGAGATGAGCTAAAGGGCAGCATGCCAAAGTTTGGAGCGAGAGCAATAGCTCAGCTGGCACACACCTACACTGCTGGTAATAAACTACTGGCTAGCACACTGCAATCAGATGGGTTGTAAGTTAGTAAGATCCTCCAATCTACTCAGCGAGGTGCTGGGTACAACAGAGCACATCTGAGAAGATTCCACACCAATGTGCGTGATGAGGAACAAGTAAGAGCTAGAAACCTTGGCTCAGTCCCTGAGCCACGACATCACTGACAGAAGCAGAACCTAGTGGGAAGAGTCCCGTGACTGGTCTAGTGCAATGACGCAGTGTGCTCAGCCAGCCAGAAAGGTCAACCACATCCTGAGGAGCATCAAGCACTGCATTGCTAGCCAGCCAAGTGAAGTGATTGTTCCACTCTACAGTGCACTGATGTGGCCTCACCTTAAATACCGCGTGCAGTTTTGGGGCCCGCAGTACAAAAGAGAACCTAAGACTGTTACAGTGTCCAAAAGAGGGCTACAAAGATGGTGAAGGGCCTTAGAGGGGAAGGCATGTGAGGAGCAGCTAAGTCCCTTGGTTTATTCAACTCAGAGAAGAGAAAAACAACTTCTTCAGGAGGAAGAGGAGAGGGGCAGCCATTCACCTCCTCTCTGGTGACCAGTGATAAAGTAACACAAAAAAGCCTGAAGCTGTAACAGTGGTGGTTCAGGTTGGCTATCAGGAAAAGGTTCTTCAAATGTGTGGTGGGATATGAGAACAATTCCCCAAGGAAGTAGTCAGTGCACCAAGCTTGCTGGAATTCAAGAAGTGTCTGGACAATGCTCTTAGTCATATAGTACAATTTTTGAGTGCTCCTGTGTGGAGCCAGGAGTTGGACTCTGAGATCCCTATGGACCCATTCCAACTTGAAGCACTCCAACTTTGAAGAAGAATTCTACAATTCCCCATTTTTTGAGCATCTGAATTGAACTTTTTTCTGCACCTTATGGTAGTACTGTGTTTGAGAACACCAGGTTGGTTGGCCCAAAAATAAGGAAATCTTGTAGACTCTTGAGCAGGACAACAAGTAATACAGTGCATCGTTTTAACACACATCTCCACATTTACCAGAGAATCACTGATAGGATTGGAAAGACTATCTCACTGCTGCAGTCGAAAACATTTTAAGTGAAGATACACTGATGTCATCTGCATTTTAAAATGAATACCCAAAATAATAAAATGTAAACAAGGGCAAGAGTGTCAAAAAAGTACAACTTCACACAGCATAAAGTTAAATCAAGAAATAATCATATCATCTTAAATACATGAGCATTCATACTTCAACAGCAGAAAGCATTACGTAGGCTGTACTAAAATGTCTGTCATCTTGGTTGTATGATATTACAAGAAAATGTGTTAAAAAAACAAACATGAACTTGAGCATTAGATGGCCCAAATCATTTGACAGCAATAAGGACACATAGCAAGTAGTAACTAACTTGTTCTGGTGCTGTTTTACGACTTCAGCTTCCTAGGACCACTGCTTTCAAAGCTGATATTTATGGTTAAGTGACTATTTCAATTAAAGTGTCTGGTTGTTCATGTATACACAATCATAGAAGATAAAGAATGAAACACAAGTATCACAGGCTGGCCTGGAAAATGGCTGTACCAAATCAACTCTCTTGAGAGTATGTGAGGGCAAATTTGTACCTCACATAGCTCCTGTTCGGGGTTTTGAATGATTCAAAGTAAGAATGGAGCATTTCTTTTCACCCAATTTAACAGTTTGCTTAGCTCACGTGAGCTGTGCTTGTGCTGCAAAAGTTAGGAGGTCAACATTGCCAATATCACAGTGATTTTCTTTTTTTTTACTAGAAGACAGGTTTAGTTCCAGTGGCTAGGACACAAAGAAGGCAACAGCTGTAGTTTCTTTCTCAGCTCTAACGCTGGCCTGGACAGTTACTGTGAGTCACCGCATCTTAACAGAGGTACCTGCACGATTTTCAAGTTAAAGTACCACAGAATACAGAAAATGTGTTTTTTTTTCGAGTCTTCATTGAAGAACATGTTTTGCCTCTGTTCCCATGTATCTGAAGAACTTAAAAACTTTCACACTGATAAAGTCATCAGTAAGAATACTGCAGTTTTTTGTTCTCCCAGTAAGCTATTTCTTTTCTTCTCCACTCATTCTGTACAGAGGAGCTGCCAAGTCACTAGACAAGCATTGCTTATTTTTTGCTAGTGACCTAGCAGGATTCACAGCCTGTGGATCACAGCCTCCAGCTTAGGAAGTGCTAGATCTTTTCTCCTAGCTAATGCTGCTTCTCAGCTGCATTTCCTTCCTCTGGGACTCTGAGTAGGAATGACAAATCTCTAAGGTTTCCTTGGTGGGGTGGGGACAACACATGCTATGTTCAGATGATAACAGCTGCTAGGTAAAGTGCCAGAAACTCAAAGGAAACAAACCAATGGTTTCCAAACCATAGCTCTGCTCAGTATGTGGACACACGCATTGAAAACTGAAACTTTCAGTCATCCTCCAAGTACATGTTTAAGACAAATCCTATCCTTCCCACCGTAACTAAACAGCCACAAGAGTTATCTCTAGAGCTCGGAGACTAACTGCACTACACACAAACACCCATGAAGCTTCATTTTGAATATAAAAATCCATTTCCTACTGGCATATTCCTGCCTCCACTAATATTTTTGCCCAAAAAAGCATTATGCTTACATTCGCAAATCTTAGTTTCAAGAGAAATAAAATATTTCCCTTCCCACACTGTATAAAAACAGACATTAGGACCAGCATTACATTAATACCAGTAGCAGGCCAATATTTAGGGAACGTGAAGTGTTCTGCATGACATTTTGCATGAAGTGCAAAAGAAATGTGAAAGGGCAGCAACCAGTCAGCTCATTTTTGGATTTCTGAAGGTTAAAATCAAATAACAAATGGCTACCACAGACACTTCTGCAGCTTCTAGCAACATGTTTGAATAGCTTTCTTTAAAGTGAGGAGTTGAGAGCAGACCTGTTTCCACTGAAAAGAGCTGTTTCTCATCAGAAGAAAATTAAATACAGAAATAGCAGGTACAGATTTATTTTTACAGAAGTACTGATTTATTTATTTTTAAACACTCATGCCTTCCTTTTGGTCCATTTAGCCCAACTGTGTCTGCAATTTGGTTTCATCAGAAGTAGTAGATAAAGTAGGCACCGCTTTGAAGCAGTGTTGTTTTATATAAGCAATACATTCATTCTCACACTTTAAACCAATTTCCCTCTGTGTTAGCCTTCAGAAAAAAAAAATCTTCTGTCTTGTCTTTCTCGGGTCACATTACTTCTCATTAGTACATGCCCACAGAGCTTCTCAATGCAATCAGACATGTTCCATATGAACACCTCTGTTTTGCACTTCGACAAGCATGCATCAGTTTGGGAACATCTGCTGACAGTCCCTTCTGTTCTGTAAAGGAACCTAATAGCTTCAAAATGGCTATTAAAAAATGAAATGCCTAATGATTAAAGCTACTAATGTTAACAAGTCTAAACCCAACACTTGACAACAGCACACTTATAGTGTGCATATTCCATTAACCACTGAAAAGTACTCTGCTTGTTATAGATATGAATAAGAACAGTGTTGTGATCATCTCTGTGTTTTATGGTGTGAGTCATCTTGCATAAAAAGTCCCTTGATTTTACCTTCTGCAGAACACATTAATTTGCTTCCAGCTGTGTGGAAATCTGTAATCCAAGTGTCTGAGAGCTCTTTGGATGCAGGCTGCTGCCCATTCTGACAGCTGCTAATACAAGTGGCTAATATTATTGGACCCCACTGATTGTGTATATTACATAACACGAAACAGAATTTGAGTTTTATTTCAACAGCATTAAAACTCACAAGTCATATTTCTTGGTAATGGAGTACTCCCTGCAAATTAAAAGATGGATTTCTAGTTAAGGGGACAGAATCTGACCTTTTCTCCCCAACTCGTAACTCAGAAAATCACTGACACCTTTTCCACAAGTCACAAGAGAAGAAACACCTATAGGTGAAAAGCAGAAATGCACACACACATTATCTGGTAGGACAGTAGTACAGAGCACAAGGCAGCGATTGGAGCTGTTACAGAATGCAGAGACAGCCTAAAGAAGCTGCAAAAATTGGATTTGCCAAGTCTGACTGTTGTAATGTCCACTAAAGATTGTGATTACCTCCAGATTAACAAGTAATCTTGAAAATTTAAAATAACTTCCAGGCTGAGCTATTCTTCGAATATTTCTACCACATACAATGAATTCTCAGCTACGTGATGCAGATTTAAGCCAAACCCTACAGCTGGCACACTCTGAAGTAGATGGAAGCTTTAAGTAAATAGGCTACTTTTACAAGGTTTACAGCCACCCAAAAAAACCACATTTTCCTCCGTAAGTCTGATGATTTTATAACCTTTGGTTCCATGATACCTTGAATATAGCTGTAATATTAGTTAATTACAGCTTCATTAACAATTTGACAGAGACATAACTATTCACTTCCTTCAATAACTTTATAAAAGTTCAGAGACACAACAAACTCCCACACCTCCACAGGAAAAAGACCTACATTAAGAAAACTTTTCTCCTCCGTGCTTGAGTACACATTAGTACCTACAATTAATAAATAGATGGTACACCAACAAGAGTGCAGAAACCTGTGTTCAAGTACCCAAACCAAATATACGAGCTGAGAACAAAAAATTACAGAACTTGCTACAGGAAAAAGGATTCCAAATAACTGACTTTAAGATAACTTCCTGAAAGCATTAACTGTGTAATACAGTAAATCCATCAAAACAATATAATATCCTTTTGATGCACTAAAATGTAAGGAACACACACAGTGTGCTTTGATACATTTGACAAGGAAGTGTCAGACTTCTAGACTATTTTAATTATTAATACACAAAAGCTTCAATGAAAATACATTGTCATTTTGTCCTTGAGGAGATAAGATCAACCTTGCAACCTTATGGTTCTACTTTGTGATTACATGAGCCAGCCTGATCTGCAGCCCTAGTCTAGTGCTGTTAAGTCAAGTTAGCCTAGTTCTAAAGGTGAAGAGTTTGCCGCTTTTACAGTTTCTCACTTCTACATGACTTTTTAGTTCCCTTGACATTTGTTTGTGCAGCCTTCCTTCAGCTGAAAAACTTAAAAATTCAACTCCCACAAACTATACAAAAGGACTTCTGAAGCCTACTGAAAGGTCAGCAGACACGTGTTTGTGACACCCAAGCTTTTTTTATTAAAAACAAAACAACACTACTCCCTCATCCTCTCTTTGGATAAGCAATTGCTTCCTGCTCACTGTTTGTACAGTGCTCATCACAACCATCAAAAAGCAAACAAATGAAAACAAGATACACTCTTCCAAAAAAGAGAATAAATTATGTACCTAGAAAAAGATGATCCTTCAACTCCATAAAACTTAAAATCTTCTCATTAGAATTGCAACTTCTGTTATTCTCCAAAGTGAATGTCATTATTTAAGTATGTCAATGTGATGACGTACATGTGATTACATGCGACTTGCACAGGAGAAATCAAAACATTTAATAGTTTATTTCAGACTACTGAAGAGTCATGCATGTTAATAATAAAGCACATCGTGTCTTAATGTATGGGTTTGGCTTGGAACTTGCATCCAAGCGAACACTGAAGGAAGAGCTGCAATGGCTTCAAATGAAACCTTATCACCTCCAGTCCGAGCGTCACCACAGTTAAATCAATGCCAAGACTCAAACCCTGGACTCAGTGTTTTGCTTGGCTGGTGAATTTTGTCTAGCGCACATTTTGCATGGAGCATTTTCTAGCATTCAAGAGCAGGCAGACTTCCCATATGAACACAGTGATTACACCCAAGCACAGTGTTACCTTCAGAACCTCCTTGTAGCAATCTTGTGCAAGAGGAAATAGAATGGGATTAATAACAATAGACCAGAAGCTAAGAAATATAGAATAAACTACCACTCTTTCAATTTCTACCTGAAAAGTACATTATCAGTAGTATTTTGTAAACAGTATTACTTGTTTAAACATTTAAGACTTAAGAACACATTTTGGCTTTCATAACAAACCTATTGATGTTTATTTTGCTCCTTTACACTAATATATAACTTAGGAAAGCATCTCTGATTGCTGAACTATTTAATCATGCACAGATTTTATTTTTTTTCCCCATCCTTAAGTCTAATTTAGCCTAGTGCAGGTGGTGGTCTTATCAAAAAAAAAAAAAAAAAAAAAAAACTCCAGAGAATGCATTAGCATTCTAGTAACCACAGCTGACAGCCACATACAGAAAGACAAAATGAAAAGGCAGCTTCCTACAGAATTTCATATACTTGCATGAAACATTTTTGCCACTTGTCTTGTTGCAGATAACTTGAGTAACGAGAGGTCAGAAACCAGAATGTGTTGGAAGTAAGTTTGCTAACACTCAGCTTCAGAGAATCAATGACCTTGAAGCATTTTTGCAATCAGCATCATAAAAGTATTTTCTGAAAGTGTTAGTGCCAACTAAAATACCGTGAAGAAAAAAGTGGTAAAGATACATTTGTATCCTAACCTCATTTCCAAGTATTTCCAAGACTGAAATTACCACCAATGGAACCTCTCAAAACAGGTGTG
Organism: Centrocercus urophasianus; assembly: GCF_019232065.1. Taxonomy (NCBI): domain Eukaryota; kingdom Metazoa; phylum Chordata; class Aves; order Galliformes; family Phasianidae; genus Centrocercus; species Centrocercus urophasianus. The sequence goes on along the minus strand of NW_024884756.1, from coordinate 15,139,419 downwards.
AAGGCAAACATTGCTAAAGTCCCTATGCCTTTGCCTATGATTTCAAAGTTTTTTGGTAATTTGTATTTCCCTAAGTACTGAAGTCAATTGACATCATTGCTAATCTCCCCACCCCCATTAAACTCTTTCCCCCTGCATATTCTAGGAAATACAACCACACTGGCAAGAAGACAACCTGCCATCCTGTGCTGCCTACCTACCTAGAGATGTAATTACACATACTCTTCACTACTGCTAATATAACCAAAGTTGTTTGCATCTTCTGGATCCTTTCCTATTTTTTGCTTCTAAACAGATGATCCATAATTCTGTTTATCTAACTTAAAGTACTCTGCTTTGTATTGGCAAAATATAAATACTACTTCCACATTTCCCACATACTCTTAGCTTTTCATTTTATTTTTTAAGCAGTGTCAGGTTGTGATAACCACCAGTAGCAGTTTTCATGGTCTGACATCTAATAGTTCTCTGAGCACACAAAGACTTCTGTAACATCAAAAGATTTTATGGAATGACCTCACCAGCCACCAGCATGTTTCAGCATCTGAGTGCAAAGTGATGCATGCTGAGCTTTAGCAAACAGCAAGTCTTTCAAGAACCCTACCCCTTTCACAAGGGCACTCATCTGTGAAAAACATAGCAAAAACACAGACAGAAGCCAAATCATAGCAACAGGATAACAAAAAAGGTAAAGCACTGAGGGAAAACAGGCTTTATACATAGTACAAAGTTAAGATACTGATCAAAAAAGGATAATACAGCTGTTGCAGGAGAAATTGAAAGAGGTAGAGTGATACGTAAGCTAAAAAGCAGAATAGCAGAGTTCCTGAACACCCACAAAACCACAGAGAGCATCAGGCTACTCCCAATATCTGTGACACTCATGCATCCAGCCACGTATACCCCAACTCCTAGCAGGTTGATTAAAACTCTATCTGCTAAATATTTAAGAGTTAGATTTTTCTAACTTCAGCATCACAGGCCACTGCAGGCATCTAACATCTAAATTAATTTTTTTATATAAGCAAAAATAAATCTTAGTGTGACTTGTCATATCTACTCTCATAAAATCCACGAAACTGACAGCAGAAGCAAAACAGGAGGCCATACAAATTAGAATAAATTAAATTACAATCAACAATCCAAGTTAAATTATCATTAGAAGAAAGTCTAGGTACATGATGAAACAATAATTGAAGTATTTTTTCTTAATACTCAGGATGTAGTAATTCAGAATTACATCAGAGAAGTAGACAATCATTCAGTAATCTGAGTGGAAAAGTGTCTAATCGATTAATACACGCTGAGTTCTGCCTACTTCACAGTATACAGGCTTACAAAGCAAATTTCTTACTAATCTATTTTTTCCTCTAGAAACAGAACTTTTTTTTTTTTTGGTAATGCAGAAACTGCAACAGCTTGAAAAAACCTACCAAATTAGTATTCATTCTTCAAAATATAAGCATCAATGCAGCAACATCAAACCTCTTGACAACTGAACACACAGAATGAGCTAGAGACCCTCTATTTCTACAGGTTGTGATAATTTATCAGGTGTTGTCACATCTCACATGAATGGCCTCTGCTCCTTGCTTACAGTCATTTCTCTTAACCTACTTCAGAAAAATAGAAGACTTATCTGTACATGAACAGCTCAGGCTGGCACCAACTACTGAGCTTATCACTTAGTGGCTGGGTTTTGTCAGATGTTCATGAGATCGCAAAAACCAGAATATCTTTGTGCTTACAAAAGAAAAATAGTCTATATTGCATATTGTTCCAAATTTTCAATTCGATGCAATATTCAATTCCTTGATTTGTTGGTGAGAAGCTTCTTGCAAACCTGCCAGTTTAATACTTCTGTGGGCAGACTTCAGCTGTTACAGACAAGTTTTCCAACTTTCTGAAGTACAGAATTATTCAACACTATTTCAGAGACCAGAGTTTACCATTTCTTGCAATAGCAATTTAACTACAGCTATGTTTCACCACTGTGCACATCCAATCTGAGCTGCTGTTGATAATGAAACCTTCTGGACATACAAGATTAAAAGTTCATGATTTTATGCCTTAAACTGAAAGAGAAGCCCTGCAACCCCTCGGTATTGCAGTTAGCAAACCTTTGTGATTCAGGCACAAAAGCAAATATATAGCCCTTGTCATGTTTTCCACTGAGCGTGACAAAAGGAAAACTCAGATCGTGTTTATGGTAACAAGCCTTGGTGATCCCTCATCTTTCAAAGCCTCTTCTTTTTAGAAGTAAGCTTTTTAGTAGTAAGCAGGATCAACTCACAACAGCTCTGCCCTTTAGGACTAGTCTTAGGACTGCTCCAATTCAGACTGCAGTACATGGCCACTGTCTTACAGGACATCCCACTGACACTGAGAAATACACATTCACATGCTAATGAGTATACATTCATCACATAACTCTTACTTATATCAAAAGGAATTTCCCACATAAAGACAATGTTATCACAGCACCAGCAAAGAGGGACAATTTCCATAGGCTCCACCACTTGTCTCTTCACCACCCTACTGCAATACAAATTCACCACAAATTTTAGACTGAGAAAATAGTCACTAGGACATCCTCAGGTCTCAGCCCTCCACAAGTCTGTCATCGCTCCACACTTGCCTCCATTTGGACCACACAGCCTTATGCATCACATCCCATCCTATGGCTCCAAGGCATTTCCACTCATCTTGGTGAGAAAACACACCATAACACCACTGAACTATTACCATGCCAAAGAGCTATTATCCTTTAATTTGCCTTGTAACCAGGACACCAGCATAGCAAAATTCGGCTGGTCCATTTTTACACAGCAAAACTTTTTTTTTTTTTTTTTTTTTTAAATGGGAAAGTAAAAATAACAAGATTTGGTTTTGTCCATTCCATGCTACAATACTGACAGGCAATTGCCAACAAATTAACAGAGGTTAATTTCTTCTTTTGCCAACTTCAGTCCTAAGACTATAGCCTTGAAGACTGCTAATATTGACATGGTTTTGCTAAAAGCATGGTGATAAATCTTCTGAGTTGAAGGTCTCCCCCTCCCAGACCAGGTTGACAATTAAAGCACTAGCTTATAGCTTCCACAAAGCACTGTTTGAGTGTTCTTCCTAGCCCCCCAGCCACTATCACTATGCTGTTCACGGGAAATATTCTCATAAAGAGTTTGCTTACCCTGATAGAGGCTACTTAAGTGTACTGCATAATTTTCCTACTGAAATTTGATCACCACTTCACAATTTTAAACAATATACATCAGTTGTCTCTGATAGCACCAATAATGGTTCTGACTGAAAAAAGAAACTATCATAGCGTGGATTAACTCTAGCATTCGCCAGCTGGGCAGGAAAGGTGAAATCAGTTCCACTCAGCAACAAGTAATCATCAACCTTGTTGACTGACTTTCACTGGTGGCCTGACATTTTTTATGCTTTGTTCTAAGGTTTTTTATTTCCAATATCCACCTTGATTCAGAAAGCCTTAGAATCTTTTTGCCAAAATTAACAGCCAAAGACAACCAGATTGGATACCTAACAAAGCCTTTTATATTCCTGTGATGCAGTGGCATCAAAATGCTAATACACAGCAAATATCTACCCCAGCTCTCAAAACCTGACATACCTGACAGTTAATTTTACAACAGCAGGAAAAAAAAAAAAAACATTTATCATTTTTCTTTATCTGTCTACAGCACACAGAAAAGTCAAATAATTCCTGCTTCTCAGATAGGGAAGTGCTGACTTGCCACAGCAATACCTGCCCACAACTTGGAGCAGACATCATTCCTGCCAAATCAAACAGTTCACTGCCTGGAGGAGCTGCTCCAGGTGGCAACTTCACAGCTTTTCAAAACTAAAGATTCTGAGAAAAACAACTGGCATGAAAATGAATAGGAGGAATCAACTCTTTAAAAGGGTTGACAACTGCAGGACAAGGGAAAATGGTTTTAAGTTGAAGGAGGGAAAATCTAGGTTGGATGTCAAGGGGAAGTTCTTTACAGACAGAACAATGAGATGCTGGAACAGGCTGCTCAGAGAGGTTGTGGGTGCCCCATCCCTGGAGGTGTTCAAGGCCGGACTGGATGGGGCCCTGGGCAGCCTGGTCTAGTATTAAATGGGGAGCTTGGTGGCCCTGCTTGTGGCAGGGAGGTTGGAGATTCATGATCCTTGAGGTCCTTTCCAACCCTGACCATTCATCTTACTTCAATAAATGCCTGAAAAAATTTATAATTGGAAAGTCCTTGGGTTGGTAATGAAGTCAAGATACCACATCTGGTAAACCATGAAAAATAGGAGTACGCAAGAGGAATTTCACCTAAAGCTTGTCTTATCCAAGGCGTTTTTCTCTGAACAGCTGACAGAAAGGTCACTGAGTCAGTCAATCTTTTCACATATCTTTTATGTTTCTATAGAAGAGGACAAGGATTTTACTCACTTTATGGCCACAGAGTTAATTTTCTAGATACAGAGACCACACATTCCTGTGTGCTCCACATTGTTGCTTACATACTCCAATTGCTGGATCTGCAAACTTCAGTTTCTCCAGCTAGCAATAAGAAAGACAGAGAGGAGGAGGATTGAGTTCCTCCTTTTGATATACAACCAGGAGTCCACCAATGTTAGACTCGCTATACTTTCACAAACCAGTCAAGCACAATTTACATTGATATGTAAAGCTGAGCATATGTATTTTTTGCAATTTTGTGTTTTCTAACCAGATCCGTCCAGACTACAGCTGCTGCATGTAAGAAATGCATTCAGCTAATTTTAAAAGCTGTGGCTGAGCTTAACAAGAGGGGGAAAACAAAAAAATAATTCCTTTTTATTAGGTGAGAATACTTAAAATGAAAAGTCTGATAAATATTAAGTGTGGAAACACCTAATACCATTTTTATAATTAGAGAGCCTACTATGCAATTTGCCCAAGAACATCACATGAGTCAGTGCCAGAATGACAGAATATAGTCCATAATTCTAAGGAAGCCTGTAGTAAGAAGAGAGGTAGACTTAATTTTTAGCAAAAGGATTTACTAAGCAGTTTTCAATATCTTATCATGTAATCTATAGTTACAGACAGGCTCAAGATCACTATTCTAACAGGAAATACTTTTGATGGCAAGAACTGCTGTACAAACATCTTCCCCGAAGCAAAGTGAAATAAGTAATTGTCAGGAGACGTGACATGCTATTTTCTAAAAGCACATAAATCCTCACAGTTATCATGAAGAACAGTTATGGAGAACTGAACAGACTGGCAGAAGATCAGAAAAAGCACTTCACTAGGGACAAGGCACTCCCATTCAGCCAACAGGGCACATCTCAAGTAATTGTTAGAATTGAGGTCTTCACTAGCTGTACACTAGAAAGGTTCTTTTACATGCTTCTACATGGAACCATGTTTCAATACAAGCTTTTCCCAATACAAGCTTTGCTTAAAGCAAACAAGGTTTGTCTAATGAGCTGCCACACATCCTTTCTACCAAGAGCAAAATTGACTCAGTTGCTTTGGCATTAGAAGCATTTTTTTAAACCAGTAAAAGTTATTAATATACTGTTCTCAAAGAAAGATTAAATTAATAGTTGGTGAATACAAAAACATCACACACAGTTCCTGAAGCATCTGAAGATAATGATCAAACCCACACAACTCTTAGCTTCTGGGTTTTCTGTTTAAAGTGTTAGGAAAGAAACATACTGGGTTCCTCTGTGCTCTCACCAGATTTGTTTCACAACAAGCAGCCAACAAATCTTGGTTTCACTCTGTCTAATAGCTCTCTCTATAGGTCAATTTCCATGACCAACTAACATTTTTACATCAGATAACACCCGCTCCCCCTGATGTTTTATCAGCTGTCTAGAGTCTGAAGTCACACCTAAATTAATTGAAAAACCCGTGAAGAACAATCTAACTTGAGAGATACTTATGTTTTGTCAGAATTTGTTGTCTGACTCTAACGAATGTTCACGAAATTAAAGAAGCTATTTTTTCCCCCCCATGTCTAGCAAATCAAGCGGCTTGTTTGATCAAGAGCAGAAACTGCATTCAGCCTATTGGAGCCTTTTACACATCCAGTGGAAGGGAAAGATAAAGAAAATAACTGGTCCTCAGCTTATTTCATTGGTGCTCTGACTTAGATTAATTTAAGCTCCATAGAATAAGGATCTGCATTTAGTGAAATACTCCTAAACAGACAGAGGTTCAAAGTTTGTCTAAAAGCCCATGAAGTCAGCAGAGATTCTTCCATTTAGTTTATTGAGCTTTGAGTTGGGCTCTAAATCAAATGCTACAAACACATTAACCAAATCACAGTCTAGGTTTACAGAAGAAAGCACTTATTTGTCCAAATCTCTCTGTATAAATTAAGAAGACACAAGTAACACAGGAAGAACAAATGGATTTAGACTCCCACTGACAACTATGCGTAGAATCCAGACACCTTCCCCACACTCACTGAATACAACAAGCTCAGAACATCAGCCCCCACGAAGAAATAAAACAAATGAAACACTGAGCTGTTCAGTAGAAAAGTCATTCCAGATGTCTGATCTAAAAGTTTGTTTCATGGCAGCATCTAAAAGCTTCAAACAGGTATCAAAGATTCAGTGTACTACATACTACAAACACAAAGTAGCCCCTAAACTTAAGATGCATGTATTTGAGATAACTATTTCACTAAAATATCATTGTAAGACGTCTTAAATTTGCCTCCACTCCTCAGAGGTGAGACTGGCAGTTAATATTTGAATTACAAGTCTTCAAAACAGATACTGAGACATGAGTTAAAGCACATTTAATATTCTGTAATTGAAAACAATTTAAGCATCCTCCATAGCTTGAAGTTATGACTGAATGTCCACAAGACTGAAACAAGCCCACTGAACTATTTGTCACTGCAGTTGCTTGGCAGTGTTGTTTGCAAATCAGTGATGTGAGCATGTCCTGATAAAACCAATATTCTAGTGACAAATTGCTTTAAACTCCCCCAGCAAGAGAACTCAGTTACCATGATTTATTTTAATTTACATTTGTGAAGCAAGTACTTTCAAGAATAGTGCCTAATAGACTGTTAGTTTTCCAAGATTGTTGTATTGCTTCAGCACCTTTATCCTTCAAGTGTCTTTGTTAGTTTCTGCCCTCTTTCAGCAAATTCATGTCTTGTGTTTGGATGCAACGGCACATGGTCCCATGAGATATCTTTGAGAATTATGCCAATTTTAAATAATAGATTTTAGAGTCACACTGCTATGCAGTTTTATCAGAGAAGGTAGAGGTTAGCAGGAGCATTCAATGCCAACATTGTCACATAATGAAATATATAAAATATGCAATAAGATTATTTACCTAATTTGTTTCTCATGTTCCATTCTAGTGCACCCAAAGTAATTCTCAGATGACCTTCTCGCACATTCTTTAGATTCAGAGCTGGATGCATGATTTTCACAAGTCAGATGCTAGCACGCTCTGAATCACTCCTCCTGATACCTTTATTTACTGCTGATTATTTCCACAAGGTAACAAGGCAGTAATACCTGACTTAGAGATAATTGTCTCTCAGCATGACTCTAAGCCCATCATGCAAAAATTCACAGAAGGCAAATTAGCAGGTACAGCAAAATCTCTACAAATCATTCATCACTATAGTAATCCCAGTATAGAATGTATTTAGGCCTTAGCTGTTGAGAACCAGAAGAGCATATTAAATTGGGCCATTTAGAATCACTAGGGCTGTTATTAGAAATGCAAGAAATAGAAATGGTAGAGCATGCAAGAGCCATAACTTAAGGTACTCTAAACCACAGAGTTCACTAGCTGAACCCTGGGGTCTGGCTATATTGCTCTTAATAGAACCATTCATAGAGCATAGACAACCAAATCCTTCCTGGTAGGGGCTGTAAAAATCGGATCTCACTGCATTCAAGATAGCCTCTCTCTAAATCAAGCAGAACTGAACTCTAGCTGATCCTGTGTAATATACCTACAGCTGATTCACTTCCTTCAGGCTAGGAGCATGCCAGAGAGAGAGAAAACGGACACTAGGAAAAGGGATGGTGAAGCTGACGATGCCACTTGTTAAGCCTCTGATGGAGGATTAGATTTGTTTTGACACCACATCTCAGGAGACCATGAAGTGCGTACAATAGTCTAAATCACAGACTGTCAGACTTCTGCTCGGTAGTTTCCTCACTTGTCCTGCAACACGACTCACCAACAAACAGCACAAATACTGAAGTGTCTCGTGTCTCTCCAGGACAGCACTAGCAACACACAGGCTGCACCCTTCTTTTCAAGGCTTTGTTTGTTTTTAAGCCTTCCAGATGAACTGATGTCCACTGTTGGAAGAAAACTGATATTCTTCGGAGAATTTATTTTATTTTTAAAAGTTACCTGGTAATGACAGTGTAAGGCAATGACTGTTAAATTAAGCAATACTTTTGTAATTGTCTATACCAAAACAGAAATCTGTACATCACTCTGGCTGACCAAGCCATTGATGCTGAGGATGTAAAACCTGTACAGCAATTTGTCAGGTCTAGTGTAGCTCCAAGCAATGAAATGGTTGAATCATCCTTTATATCAAAAGGAAACAGTTTGTTTAGCAATTGGAAGCAATCATTACATGCAAAAAACTTAGCAGTGATATTAACACCATGGCCAGAGACACAGAAGAAAAACCTGAAAGTCTGCCATGAAAAAGAATTGCATAAGCTTGGAAATCTAATACTCTACTATTTTACATGTTGCAAAACAAACTTGGTTACAGCTTGGGAGCATTCAAAACTCCCCAAATCTTAAATATTTTATTTGCTCTAAATTTCAAAAAAATAACTAAAAATACATGAAGTGATGCCAGCATCTACTTAATTGTAATTGAAAACATTATTCTTTGTTTTCTATCGACTCAAGGCACTAGTGCCCCCAAGTGACATTTTATTATACAATAGTCTAGAAGCTTTGCAAAAAAAGATAGAATTGCTTCACATAATTGTGAGTATAGAAAGACACCTCTAACAGAAGTCATACGTAGAAATACTGAGATTTGTTTGAAAGGGCCTGGAGGTAAGGTCAGTTTATTAGAGTCTCATTTTATAATTATTCTGAAGTTGCTACTTGTCAGAAATTGACATCAACATAAAATGGGGTTTGCTTGCAAGATTGTCATCAGACTTTACTGCACAAAGCACCGTAATACCCAGGCAGATTTTCCTTTCATTGTTTCAAAAACATTTTCCAAGTCTCTTTTCTTGCCCCTCGTTTTCTCTTGCCTCCTCTGATATAGTCTTTAAAAAAGCATTCACCAATCCTGCAAGACATTCTCCTGGAAGTGCATTTCTTGGTTTCCCAGAGTTATATCATGTTTTCTAGGTTACCAGTGAGGGAAAAAAGCTTAAGAGCACAGAATCTTAAAAAAAAAATAAAAAATAAAAAAAAAAAACACCAAAACAGACACCAACAAAAACCATAACCAAAAATAGCACATAGGCTGCCAAGCCACAGCCAATCCTAGACTTGCTACAGACCACAGTAATTTTTACCTTCTCACTTATTTTTCCCTTAAAGACTACATTTGAGAACCCATTTAATATATTACTGAAGAATTATTAGAAACATATTTGTTACTAACTGTAACAATAGTGTACATGACTAGAAAAAAATAAAGATGGCAATTAAGTTACAAGAAACTTGCTGATTGTGAAAAATCTTTAGTAACCTCAGCAAGGAAACAAAACACCACAACCTCAGTACTAACATGAAATATTATATTAACATGTTTATGCAATACTCAGTTGACATCAACACAGCAGTTTTGCCAGTTGAATGTATGATATTCGAATATTCTATCAAAGATGAAATGTACTATAAGATAAAGGCAGCACTTCAAACATGATATTTTATACAGGAACAAGGTATACTAAGCAAGTACAGAAACACCCATTCAGGAAAAGGTCCAAGTTTACTACTTCAATCTGCATTTGACTACCCATTCTAGCATATTCTGTATGTACTGCACCATTCATTTTACACATCTGTTGCAGAAATAATTTATTTTCATAGGAAAAAAAATTATTGCAAGAAAAAAAATTACCTTACTGTGGTACTAGAATAGTTGATGCTGATAAGTGATTTGTTTTCTTGTTGCTCAGCACGTTAAACACACTGCAACGAGTATTGTTCTAATAAATTCCTTTTGAGTTTTAGAGAACTACTCATGTTTGTGTGAATGGTAGCCCCAGTTACTCAGCTTTAATACAAATAATATAAAGCTCACCTTAGAATAACTGAGTAGCTGACCCACCTGAATTGTCTGCCATACCATAGGCATTCATCTCATTAACCTAATTTATGTTTCACTCCCTATCACCTGTTGAATGCACTTTCAATAAGAATATTACTATCCAGGCATAAGCCTAATCTTTCAACTCTGATCCAAACGGCTAGGTCAGTGACAATCTGCACTTCAACTAAGAGTTCACAATCAGCTCAAGAGCAGAACAAATCAGAACAAAATGTCGAAACAGATTTAGGAAAAGTATCCAAAGCATACAGCAGCACAGAGGAATAAAGCTGACTCTTCATGTGCAAATGTGTACTGTTTAGAGTAACTGCTTGAAGATCTCTACTCAACAGCAAGTGAGTGCTATGTTAAATCTAAAATATTTGCTCATAACTGTTTCTATTAAAAAACACCTGGTAGTTAATAGAAGGCACAAGAATGATTAAATCTTCTTTATACTCTCAGATACTGTGTATTCACTTTGTTGTATTTCACTTGGCAAGGATTTTCCTACCTGGATGGCAAAACATTCCTTTGTGTAACAATATTTCACAGAAAACAATCTATTTTGAATTACTCCCACTACACAATAAATCAGAGCATGAAACTATTAACAGACATTAGTCACATAAAGATTCATATCCTCAAACCACTGTTTCGAAAAACTATGAAATGGCTCTCTACTATGACTTGAATGTATTGCCACACATACATAAGTAGTAAAAATAGCCATGTAGTAACAAATTAAAGGAATACGCACATTCCTATGCTTTCTACAGAAAATGAGTTTGATTTGTGCAATGTTTCACAGCCTTGAAAAACCAAGGTTAGTTTAGCTTTAAGACATTTCATTTATGTCATACTGTCTTGATTCTAAACATTATTCCCATCTACTGCAATGAACCAATGAGGCAGGATTTTCTCTTTCCAGCAGGTATCACTTAACACCTCTTCTTTGTCATAGCACAGGAATGTCAACATGTAATAATGCACCAACAACGGCTTTCTGTCAAGTACTAAGTTCTTTTGAGTCAGCTTAAGTAAGTTTCAGGGGCAAAGTCCATCTCTACCTACGCTTTTACAAAAAATAGATTCAATACTACACTAAAACAGAAGCGGGCATTGTTTCATAGTACATTCTTGAAGGATACTCCATTTCTCTTTCCTGGATAGAGTTGCTATGCAGCTTGCTGACTCTACCCTCTTCTTTCCTGTCATTTTTTGGCTTCATTCACATTCTCCCTTCATACTCAGGTGTAGATATCCTGACTTTAATAGCACCATTTCCCATTTTCCCTAATTCAAAAGCCCTCCTTGTTGCTACTTGAACTCCCTTTACTCTCCAGATATATCTTAATGAAAAGGACAGAAAGGAGAAAATAAGTATTTATCCTTAGATAGGGATTTGAAAGTTTCCTATGCTTTATGATAGCATAAAGTGGTAAATGTAACATCCCCTAGAATAATGTTAGTGTATATGCCACAGGCATATATCCTATGGAGAGCATTCAGAGGAGTTGATGACTAAGGTGAGCAAGCTTAGGATTTTATAGGAAAACTATCACAGAAACTTATTACTACAGATAATTTTTCTAAAAAAAAAAAACAAACAAACAAACAAAAAAAAACAAAAAAAAACAAAACAAAAACCAAATACCAACATATGAACAAGAAATCCACAGCTAGTTTATCACCACACAATATTTGTTAGAACAAATAGAGTTGTCTGTTTCTCCATTTTTTCTCCAAATACTTTGAGTGTTCATATTAAAAGAAAATAAGCTATTGTTTCAACAAAAAACAAAAATTAATTCTTTGAAAGATTTTATTTAGAGATTAACGCTGAAATCTTCCCATTAAAGTATCGCATGAGAAGCCTAACAAAATCTAAAAGAAGTGTTAAGCTGAAGTTTAATAGGCAAGGTCTCTTGCATTTACAGAACAGATGTTTTATGTTACAGCATACGTTTTATATTAAGCACTTAAACACCATTAACACAAAAGGCTGCTCCCCATACCTTAGTGGTATTAAGCTCCCAAGTGCACCTGATCTTTATAAAAATAGTTACAGACTGACAAGTCATCTGAACCTAAAGCAACAGCTTCTACCAACTTAATTTCATTCTGAATCAGCTTCTAGCATCTCATTTATTGGTGATACAAATTCTTCATTATGTTTATTTTTAATTGAAATTACCTAACTTCAAACACAAGCTACTCAAGCTATTATTCCTACAGTGGGGGAGGCATATGCATTAACATCTATAAAGAATACGTCAGTACTGATGCTCTTAGTCTTTCCTTCAAAATGCAATTTGATATCTTAAGGTTTCTCTAAGCTTCTCCACAATGATGGCAAAACCCTTAATTCACAGCTTCTAAATTTACAAGAGAATAGGTTTCTGAAACTCTAGCTTCCGTACTGCAAGTTAAAATCTACAAAGAACTTAACCCATATGAAACAGACTATGTCATGAAGGGTTAATATATAAAGACACAAAAAAGGGTTTTCAAACATAAGTAACAGATTGCAGGCCAAATAAGGAAGCTAAAATTTTGAGGGCTGAAGAATTGGGGAAAAAAAAGAAAAAAAAAAAAGCTGTGAGAAGAAAGCAATAATAGTGTATCAGTTGTAGGTTTCATGAAACAAGTATCAGCTTTTCTGCTTTACAGCTGATTTTCTAAGACATTAACTCAGATTTTTTTTATAAAGCTAAGAAAGCATTAGAAAACAGATCAGCAGGAGTTTTTAGTATAACGTGGAGTAATAAATTATCAAGATACAAACTGAACAAAGAACTAACACCAGCTCTTCCCTCCACTCTGATAGGTAAAAAGAGGAAATAAATCGTACATAAAATACTGCAGCATTGTCATACCTGAGAAATTAACTACAACTTAATTACAAAGTCAATAATATTGAAGAATAAGTCTTCTATTCATAGTATCTGCAGTAGGTACTCTTAAGAAGAGTCTGTCAGGCTACATACAAGAAAACAGAAGAAGGCAGTCTTACTTTTTCATCATCATCAGAAAACGGGGCACCTCCAGGAGTCTTATTTATTGCTTGTGCCACACCAATAACCTCTCCATCACTGTTTCTTATGGGCATGCACAGAAGTGACTTCGTCTTGTATCCAGTCAGTTTGTCAATCTCATCATTAAAGCGACGATCCTTCAAGAGAAAACAAGGAAATATTAACACGCATAGCGTATATTTGAGCTTCCTTCAGGTAGCAGGGTACTTGACTATACATGACACTGAGGAAAATAATATTATGTTGTTGTCTGTGTTATTACATTTCCTATTAGATGTCTTTCCCCAATTACGAGGCTGAGGGAAACAATTGTCAAACTGCTGTACTCAAACCACACAAGCATAAAACAAAGAAGGACTTCATGGATACCACTTAAAAAGATCAGCCACAATACCAAGACCCAACCGAATCATCGCACAACTTGCTGGGAGCATACAGGACAGTATTTGGGTAGACAAAGTGCCTAAAACATCGCATACATCAGAGTATTTTTTAAGTTACTCCACAGTGCTCTAACAGGAAATTTAGCACCACCACTCTAAACAGTGTTAATGGGAACACAGCAACTAAATCGCCCCAATGGTGAGCAGCTACGTAGAGGGAAAATTGGTGTGATTCCATGTAGTATTCTTCATTCTTGAAATTTTTAAGACCAAGAACAGTATCATCATCAAACCAGGTTTTATTACTGTTACCCTGAATCAGATGAGGTTGTTTTAAATGATTTTGTTTCCACTTGCATCTAAGTATCAGAACTGTGGTAACGCAAAGTTCAAAAATCTTTTAATTATGTTAATTAATGCATATATTAAATCTCTTCAGCATGCTTAAGTACCTAGTATAATCTCACTGATCATAAAGCATCCACTTTCTCAAAAAATACAGAACACATACTATGAGCATGAGTCTGCTTACATTGCTTTCCATTCTAATCTCACAATCAAATAAGAATGGTGATAAAATGTTAAGGAGTAAACATATTTCAAAGACCAACTTATCAGTAAGATTAGCAAGTATTCCAAGTGCTTTAATACTTGCAAGAAATTTTAGAATGCACTAACTGTGAAAGAGGGACAATCCACCATCTTCACAAGCACAGAAATGGAAAAACGTGTGTAGGGTGACAATACCACATCTTTAGACCAAATTACATTTGCTCACTTCAAAATAAGTTCCATTACTGGATAGAATGCTTACTGAATGACATTTTAAGACTGATATCTGGTGATAGTTACATAATCTTACATACACATACATCCTGCCATTTCACATCTATATTTTGCAGATGCCCATGATTTCTGGTAAACAGATGGAAACACTTGTTAGCTATACTTCTTTGCCTGCTGCACTTTAATTTTAGTAAGTCAAATATGCCTTGCTGTAAGGATAAGTATTACACCACAGTACAAGTGTTTGCACTACAGAAATTGAAGAAAACTTCGGTTCTTTCCAGAGGATTATGAAAACATGTTGATTTAGAAAGACCCCCTCATGCCAGTATCTCTCAATGTATTGCTTCCTGAAGAGGAAACTGTACATTGTTTGGATGTGCAGTTTAAGCTTCCACCGTAGAATCCACACAGCTGGTTACCACTGAAGAAAGATTACCATGTATACAAACAAAAGAGCTAAAAGATGTATAATACATTTTTCATACAATTTTCTAAAGTAGTTCGTTAAGTACATTAACATTTGAAGTTAAAAAAGCTTTAAAGAGCATTATTCAAATCTTAGCTGAAAATGACATCCCGTATAGATTGACCAAAGCTAAGGGAAACTGAACTCAACTTTTTTTTGCATGGTGTTGTGCAGACAACTATTCTGCCATGAAACAGTACTGCTGAAAGACGACTGCAAAGTCACTCTCTGTAGAGAATCATCTTCAGTAACTCTACCATCAAATGGAGAGGGAATTGGCAGCTCCATTCTTTCAGGACAAATTTAGCATTTGGGTTGCAACCAGTTCTGGCACTCCCAACCTAAGGTAACTAAACTCTTCTACAAATAGAAGCAAGAGATATGATTTTAAAGGTTCAGACAGTATCAGCTGCAAAATAATATCCGCACATATTTTTGTCCTGTGATGAAAGCGCAATTGTTACATCCATACAATCCTTACATTAAGATTAAATTTAACTACGATAAGAGAAATCATTAAATCTTTATCAATACTAAACATTGACACATTTTCCGGACTACCTTATTTCTACATTACCTGCAGATCACAACAGGGAAAAAAGAAGTAGGAGGATCATCACCACTTCAAAAAGAATGTGCTTTAAGTGACCTGCCTCAATCAACATTAAGATTTACATAAACATTTGGGTAATTTATCCTGTTACGCAAATTTTTAGACCTCTTAACACCAATAATTAATAACAATTGTGATATTCACACGCAAGCTATAGCGCTCTTCTGCCACAAAACACCAAACTCTTGAATCTGTTTATTATACCATTTTTTTCCTATTTTAATTCTGATTTTGTTAGGGTTTGTTCTTCCTTAGACCCATTTCTGTCTCTTCAGTGTATTAAAAACTTTTTGCTTTCAAGAGAAGACTTTCAAGAAGAGCAAATTACTTATATGCAGTCTCTGAGAAGACAGTGAGCTTCCTTTGAAATATTTGTGTTTAACAGTTTGCTTAGGAAAGCCAGAACACCCATAATATACAATCAAAGCAACATCTGACCTGCAGTGGACAGCATCATGTAACACAGGGGCTTCTGAACCTGTCCAAAATGGTACCTCTATTGTACAAGCTGCCAGTACTGCAAACAGATGTGACAAAGGTACCAGTCTTGTATTCCTTAGTGGACTCTATGGAGAACAGCAGGCACAGAATGGACTAGCAATCTGGAATTAATTGCTGCTATATCACATCATATTTCATGTGGATTTAGGAAGTTTCCTGTCTGTGTTCTTTGTCGTGATCTCTACAGGAGAAGAGAGGGACAGGGATCCCAGAGCAATCAAACAGCCTCAGTTCCAGATATGTAACAACTTGCTCAAGTGGTTTCATCATCTGATAGCAGATTATCAACTCCTTACCCTTCTGTGAAAGGTAGTTCAGTCCCCTAGCATATTCAAAACAGTGAATAAGAGGAATATAGAGAAACTTACGCATTTGTTTGGGAAAAGGAAGAGATTAAGGCAAGCCTAATTAAGAACTCAGTAAAAAAAAAAAAAAAAAAAAAAAAAAAAGAAGTAATCAAGATGCGAAGTGAAACTTTGTCTCTAACCTCCTGTTGAAGTGCAGGCAGGAATTTCCCTTCAGTGACATTTGCAAAAAGCAATGAAGGAGACATAAGCAATGAAATACTAGTTCTGCCAGCATTAACATGCAATACATGAGAAGGAAGTGACCGGATGACCTGCGTTATATCCCAGACCTTCCCCTTTTCACACCTATCCTCCCTCCTAGTTTTCTTTCATCATTTATTACATCTTCATAGGATGCACACAGTAGGATCTAGCTGAGAGGTTTAGCTGAATTTAACTGCATCAATAAAAACTCAATACCCAAGTGTGAACTATGAAGGCTGAGGAGCTTGTACAAAATTTACATCCACCTCTACTTACAGGGTAGTGACCTTGAGCAAGAAGGCCTGTTTAGCAGCTGATAACAAAGCTGCTAAATCAGAGAGAAGAATTCTGTTAGACTGAAAGCATTTTATGATACAAACTATTACCCCATTTTTTAGAGCAGCCTGCAGCATAACAAGCACCTGTGCTGGGCTCCTGGCTGTTAGGGAATATCAATATTGATGCTACAAATGCAGCATGCTCTTATAGGTTTCTTTTTGTAAAGAAGAGTTATTCAGTAATTAGAGATAGACTAGATATAAAGTATACTAATTTTGAGATAAACTTCACTATAATTGCAATTGTATCAGCAATATTTTCATGCAAGAGCACTCAGAAATCATGAAGTCAAGACTTCTGACTGTTAAAAACACTGCTAACACAAACAAAAAAAAAACCAATTATTTTTAATGTCCTGCATCTACATAACGAGGTTGCTAGATGCCAAAAACATTGCAAATGTAATGACTTAGGTACTCTGAACTTGAATTTGAACTGCCAACAAGGAGTGGTTATTTGGGAGGATAAACATCATCTTGTCTGAAGTTGCTTATTGATTGTAAATTCTTCTTTGGGGAAATAATGCCCTGTAAAATGTGACAGTCAATCACAGGAAAAGAGCAAGATTGATTCATCAGTTCAAGTGCTGCTATTTCAACTGCTGGAGCAGTAACGCTTAGTCTCAGTTCTTCTTGGATCTACTTAGAGATTTGCAGTCAGCAAGAAAAATATTTTCATGCTTTTATACTACAAAGCTTTTATTCTATAAAAGGACAAATTGGGGCAGAGTTAAATCCTGTAATTCTAATTTATCATGATTTCAACTTTCATCAATACATTTAATTTCTAGTTCCTGTAATTTTGAGAACAACATTAAAAGTGTGGACTACAATTTGAGAACTTAACTATCAGAAACATTAGAGTCTTGAATGGAAGTTGTGAGCAGCAAAAACATTTTCTAGCTGTTTCAGCTGAAAAGCTGACTGTGCCCAGAAGCTGTATGTCAAGTCCTCTAATGACCTCTGCATTCATAAGATTAGTTTAATTCTGACTATGAAAGATATAAAGGTACTGGGCAAGGATTGAAAAAAGTTAATTAGGTGTACTACTGATAGGGTTGGAAGTGGAAAATGAGAAGTCTTAGGGTTTAATTCTCCTGGAGACCAGCAGCAAATTAACCATGGATCTGTAGTCACTAAACAATCTGACCATTATGAAAATGGAACAGCTATACTTAAAGGGGGGGAGGTCTACATTTCAGTGTGAATTTTTGTTTTTAAAGAGGCAAAAAGCATAATTAAAAGTTACAAATTTTATCACTTGCTGAAAGAATATAGACATTCCATAATGATTCCCAGCTTCAGGAAATCTTTAAAAACATTAACAACAGGAAATCTTTCACAGAAGATCACAGAGGACCTCCACAACTCCCATGAGATGCTCTTGTTCTTGTTTTTAATGTAACAAGATCTTCCCCTCACTCCCTAGACAATTAAAGAATTAAATAGATTAGGGTAATAATGAAGTCAGTTTCAGAACAACTAGAATTCAAGTTTGAATTTCAGTTTAAGTAGATGGTTCACAAATTATTAGCATAGGTACAGTTAGTCTAAACACAGCCCTTGGAACTTGAAAAAGAAAACTGGTTTTCCATATCCTTACCAAAGCTAGTACAACTAATGCTATGCTATCAGAATGATTTGAAATGATTTATAAGGAAAGTATGCTCCTAAAACAATGTAGCTCAGAGTAAAATGACATAATGCAGGATGAAATCTTTTTGAAAAGATCTTCAGCAATGAGAAGTCCATGGGACATTGTTTTCACTATCCAGAGTCAGTGGATATAATGTCTAACTGTAATAAAGTGAACTAGATGACCCAACTGAAGTTGACAACTACAAGCAAAAGGTATCTCTTTTGACAATTTGAAAATACTGCTTGTTAATCATACAAAACAGAAGAACACAAGAGGTACGCACAGCGGGACAGGACTGCTCACTAGTTTTCCCTTAAGAATGGCTCAAAACCAAAAACACCTTGAAGCTCCTTGAAATACCCTGCATTTAAATTACTGATTCACAATTAGCTATTCAGCATCAAAATCAGTATAAGGGTAAGAATGTCAGATAACATTGTTTACCTAAGATGTATTGTACTACTGCACTGCACAGGATATAAAAATGTGATTTAAGGTTTTTTGTTTGTTTATTTCACTTTACGGGAAGTTGATATGCAGAAGCACTGACATTTGTAGAAATTGAAAAACTGACATCAAAAGACTTGTTAGATTTCTTAATCATGCTTCCTATGAGTATAGAATAATACATAAGCTTTTATAAGAAAAGAGCAATCCAAAAGACAGCATATTGTCCAGAGCCAAAGCATAATATGAAAAAGCCAAAATACAAGTAAATGAAGGCATCTGTTCTGGATACTCCTCTCTGAAAGAAAAAAGGTTCAAAATGCCACAAACAGTGGCACAAACACAAGCACGAGTTATGTTGTGCATGAACAAGGAGCAGAAATAAAGCAATAAGACAACAGTAGATATGGGCAAAACCTTGTAGAAAAACTCGCACATAAAGACCAACCAAGTAAACCAATCTCTTAAGGGTCTTCAACATAAGGATTTTTGCAGCCATTCCTGTCAAGTTCTGCAAAGTCTCTAAAAGCCCCAGAGACAAAAGGCAGCAGGAGAACAAAGTAGCACCATTCCCCAGCATCTAAGACCTAATTCTTCCAATAAGCACAGTTATCTAGTGACAATCAGTGGCAGCAATATTTCTTATAAAACAAGTAAAACAGATAAAGCATAGAACATCTCAGCCAACTCCATTTCATCACTCTCATAACAATTCAGAAAAGTAGGGAACACTGACACTCAAAATCATTAACTTCCAGATTAAAAAACTAGTCTCTATATATTTTGAGCTGAAAAAAAAAAAAAAAGATGACTTCAAGGGGAGAAAAGTGATAATCAAGTGATAATGTTTATGCTTTGGTTTTAAATGCATCAACAGTTTAGGGTTCTCTCTATTTAGTCAGGGTGTGTTATATTCTCTCTCCCATTTTAATCACTGTTACATTTCTTAGTTGAAGAATGGACACAACAGCCCACGTTGTCTGCTTATGTAAGCAATGGAACAAAACAGAAATTCTTTCCCTAAAAAATTGCAAGCACTAACAAGTTTTTAGACATGAATATCAAGCTAATAATAATAATAATAATAATAATAATAATAATAATAATATCTCATGCTTCACACTCAGAGCTGATCAACAGTGGGATTGAGATTCCTCTGCAGGACAACACTCCCCAGATCAGTACAAAATAGTTTTGCTGTTCCTCCTTCCAAACAAACTACCAGTAGTGTGCTGATATCAGTACAGTAAATTAAGTTGTAATCTAATTTATAGTACCTTATGTGCATTTCTACTCTGCTCATGTACTTATCAAAGAAAATAAGAGTTATTTTTTTCCACTAATTTTAGTTTTAAATATTTAGAGATAAAATCCACTACTGCCCCATCACAGTGGCCTTGGGCCCTTTGGTAGCGGGCACACAGAACCCCTGCTGAGAACCAGCCACAAATATCCTCCCATATTCCCATTTCACACAAAACTCACTTTCAACCACTTCTTCATGCTGTTCTCCTAAACTCAATGTTTTGGGCTTCTTTTTTTTGTTTTCTTGTGTTGTTGTTGTTTTCCTTAAGCCATACAATACTTTATATAAAATTTTATATATATATATATATATATATATATATATATATACACACACACTTACGTAAATATATTTGATACTTCCCTTAGAAAAACAACCCAGCAAAACTCCTGCGTCCCTCAGTAGAAGCTTATCTATAGGTTAGCCTAGCTCCTGCAAATGATTGCATGGGAGCAACAGGCGGCTTCAAGTGTTACGGAAGTATAAAATCATTGAACAACAAATTTAAAATGTCATTGTGATAAACCAGTAGTTATTAATTTTAGCCATTCTCATTTTTAAAAAGTGCACTTTGGACACATTAAACCCAGTGTATAGTCAATGAATATTAAGATGTTATCACACAAAATAAACAAGAGAGTTAGGCAAAGCAGATTACGATAACAAAAAGAGGATAGAAAGCTTACCCCTATCCTGGGCTCACTTACAAAGCCCCAGAAGAGCAGGTCTACAGAAGAGATCCTTCCCCACTGGCAGCCAGCTCTTAAATAGGTCTAGGAGGGGTGCAGACAGGCTCCACCCCTTCCTGCAGTACAGGTGAATTGCCTTCACCTGTGCTCCTCTGGCTGACTCACCTGACTTCACGTGGCTCGCCTCAGGTGATCAATCAGAGGTTCAGGCCGTGATTCAGCAGTTCCCATATACCCAGATTGCATGCAGTTATTCTGCAAACACACTCTGCTGAATCATTAGCTCAAGCTGTTTATTTCATAGTTACTCAATAGGATTGTTGTAGAAGAGTAAAACAAATTAACTTGTGTAATGATGTATGGGTACTTTTTAATTGTACTATTCTATAGAAAAAGAATACAACATGAAACTGTAAATAACTAAAAGTAACATCCAGTTGTTTCAAAAAATCTGAAACCATTCCAACAGAGCAGCAAGATCCTTTACCAAGCAAATCCACAGCTTTATTTTGTCTTGTAATGGGATTTCTGCTAGAACTAGAACTGCAGGTTTAGGTACATCCAATCTCACAGTCACTGAAATACCCTAATCAAATATGTAATTGAACTATATTATGCTACACTGTACATCATGCCATGTAAGTGGAAAATACTTCCCTTCTGTCCCTATAGTTTAGTATATTTAAAAAAAATTCTAAATTATATCCCCTCCTAACACTCCCTGATATCGTCTTCCATACCATCTTTCTAGTAATGCTTGTACATAAAATGAATAGAAAGACACATGAAAGACAAAGCCAAGCACCAAATATACTTAGATAAGTGAATATCTGCTATAAGTATAGATTTACATAAGTGCAATGGAAGCCAGATCCATCTAACAGAGATTTTCAGAAGAGTCAGCTAAATCAGCATAAAGTATTGATTTCAATTCGTCTTTCAGACTTAAAGCTTCCTATTGCTATCACTGGCCAATCTAGCAGAATTCTCATAAAGTGAGAAGCAATGATTTAAGAAATTTTTTTTGCACTTATCTTCTAAACTCACTTCTCATTAGATTATTTTCATTTATTTTACAAGTGTTTGCCATTTAATATTTAGTTTGTCTATATATTATTTGACTCCAGTTCTTCTACTGATCAGTTACCTTCTCATCCTGGACGTGGTCAAAAATACATTTTTTTCATGTTCAAGCAATTCCACAGCATAATAAGAACATGAAAATCATAGGACAAAAGGGAAAAAAAAAGTGCGTGACATGCATAAGTGAACTATATTAACAGAAACGAAATTAAATCTACTTTTTCCTTTAGCTGATATTCATGCTTAGTAGTTCTAAAAAAAAAAAAACCCACAAAAAAAAAAAAAACACACCAAAACAAACAACAAATAAGATAACCTGTGATGAAATAACCCAGACACAACATGAGAAAAGGGTGAAGACTTCGAAAATCTTTTATCTTTAAATATAATTTGAACTGGATCATATGTAAAACCACAGCAAAAAACTGAAGCTCTTAACTTCTTTAACTGCATTTCCACATACGCAAACAGTTGAGTATTTAAAAGTTAAGACTCCTACAATATCTACATAAGAGAATCCCAAATCCTCAAACTAAATAAAGGACAGCAGTTCTGAATTAAGCGATGGCAAACACAGCCCCACCTGTGCCATCAGTTTCACCAGGGAGGGCAGGATGAATACTCCTCATCCTTTCACAAACCTGGATTTTTCCAGTTAAACAGAGCCAGGTGAAGCTCACCAGCAGGAACATCAACCAGAGCTGGGGCAGACAAGCAGAAAAAAGTTAATTTGCCCCATGAGATACAAAATGGCAGCCCTTTCAAAAGTAGGGATTCCAGCAACACCTACTCTCCTACTCCTCAACAAAGGTTAATATCACTCCAGTAAAACAGAAAAGTAACAAACACAAAAAACCCCATACTGAAGAAATGCTGAACCTGCCTCTACTTGATGCTGTAAACTTCATCTAGACAAAACTAGAGATCATTGGAGAACAGGTGCAGATAGACACACGTAGAATAATCCAGATTGAGACCCCTTCTGTATCTTATCAGCACTGCTACTTCACCACTTAGAAGACCTATACTGTTACCCACAAATGCTTTTGTAGCTATTGGTTTCCAGAATATATTCCTAAAAAAACCCTAAAGCAGTTTAACGAAGCCTGTACCACATCCCCATACAAGCCACCTCAGGGAAAGTAAAGCAAGATGCAAGTACTTCTACCTCTTTAAATCACCACAGACTCAGACAAGCTAAGAGGTGCAAGCAGGCATTGTTTTCCCCCCCCCCTTAAAGATTCCCTAATTTCATTTTCCACCATAAAAACTGGTGACGACAAAAATAAACCAGATCAAAAGGCTTTGGACTTCAAAGCATGCCACCATACTTCTCCAGCACCTAGGCAGTACCAGGGAACTCAGAGCCTCCTCTCTTCAGAGCAGCCTTGGGAGTTACTGGCCAGTGAGGGCCCTGCTTTCCCACCCACAGCTTCCATGAGGAAGTTCCAGAATGGGTGACAGGTTTAAAAAAAATTTTGAATGTTTTTGTTTCTTTAGACAGACATGCTAACTAACTGATAAACCAGCAAAGGCTGACAGCTTGCTAAAAGCAGACCTTACAAGGGAACAGGAAAACCACCCCAGGGGACTTATAGGAAAAAGCAATGAAAAGCCAACCCTGACCACCACAGCTTTTTTCATTGCTAGTGGCTGGTATGCCAAGTAGCTACTCCATTAAAGCAATAGAGAAAACAGACCAAACATCCTTTGATAAGGAAAAAAAAATCCAAACCTACCAATCTGCTGATGAAAGTCCTCCCCTCTACGCTCACTTTAGGAAGTCGCATTCATCACCTCACATCAGCAACACAGCCCACTTCAGCACTGTCAATAAGTGCCACACCTCATTGCTGATAATTACTTACTAACAGCAAATTATCCCCAGAATGCTTACACCTGAGCAGGGGTGGGCTTCAGACTTAGCTTTCCTGCAAACAGGACCCACCTGGGCACCCTTTTCCAGAAAACAGATCAGGCGCGCTCAGCTGCTGGGCAGTCATGAGGTACTGGCCCTGATGTGGTAAACAGGTCAGTGTGTGGCCTGGCCCGGCCCGTGAGGTAGCCTGGCTTTTTCTCTCACAATATGCCTTCTATCAGTATGGTGTGTTGCACAGCCTAAGAAGGTCCCAAGATGCTTTACACTTCACTCAGGATCTGCTCTCTAAGATAGCAGGCTCCTGGGCTGAGGCAGAAACAGAAGGTATAGGGGAACCAGTGCCCCATGTGGGCCATACCCCCGCCTTCCTACGTCCACGGCTACAGGTAGCATGAGGCTACTTTCCGGGGACTAACAACTTTAACTGTTTCAAGATGCTATATGACAGACTGGCGTGCTCTTTCCTGGAGAGCACACTGGACCAATTTAGTTCTTCACTGTTGCAATTATCTCTTGTGTTCCCCATGATGCTTCCTAGTCATGTTTAATGCATGGCAAAAGTTGTTCTCAATTTTTTCTGTGTTACATGGAACTACTTCTTTTTTTGTTAAATTATTGCTTATTCTGCTTGCCGTGTTTCATGCTATCAGAGGAGCAACCTCTGTCTGCATTGAGAGCCAGTACAGAGATGCATGCAGGAGTTGCTGGTGCTAGTAGCTGAAGGCAGCTCATAAATGCTTCCTACCCACAGGACTAGATCTCCCGGGACCGGGTGTTTTAATGCTGTAACTGCTCTTTAAAATGGAAACAGACACACTGTTAATACTGATGGTAACAAGTAGTTATCCTGCGTAATAAAATGTGCTTCTCATCTGTTGGCTGCTGCCTACATCAAGAGCCCTTCTCCTGGAAGGAGAACCTTTTCCTCTGTGTCTGCAATGGCTTAAATGTGACAAAGTCCAGAGCAAGGCAGTATTAAGGTCATTCGTTTTGTTTGATTTTAATTCCAGTAAGGTAGTTTTAATATTCTTTTCAAAGACTTGAGTTGTCCCAAAAAAATCACTTCTAATCATCTTTTACTGCCCTTTCTCCAGCTTCCAGGAGCTCATGTCTTAGCATAACTCCTTTTCATATTTCTTTCTCTTTCCTCCTTGCTTTATTAAAACATCAATCTGGGGAGCCATTTTATCTCTAAGGCGATTTTTTAACTTCCAAATTTAACATGAGATGTACAGAAAACTTTTTTTCAGCTGACGCTGGCAAATGGCCAAACATATTTTTTCAATACTTTCTGATATATACTTGCTATTCTGAAGAGCAAGATTTTTCAGTAGTCAGAAGGATGTGGGATGCTATTAAATTAAATCCAAACTTTTGCACATCTTAAAGTACAGCAGTAACTAAGCATTCCTTGTGTTTTAAAATTTTGTTATTTAAATGCTGCTCTAAAAGATGGAACAAAATAGAAATCATCAGGAATCTCAGCTGGATGTCATAGAAGATCTGTAAGAAGGGATTACTTGAAAAATCCATAGCTTTAAGTAGCGAGGAAAAAAAGGGGAATTTCTAAACAACTCATAAGATCTCTGATAAAGAATAAATACCACTTCTGTCTACTTACAATATATTTAATATGTTTCATACTTGTGCAAAAATTACATCTATGCTTTGTTAAAGGGAGACTTAAAGGACACTTAAGTCCTTCCTTCCTTGCTAAATAGGAACTGATTCTTCGAACACACATGCTCAAGACTTACTGGATTATTTGCAGGAGTCAATAAAGCTTCACAGAATTAATATAGGAAAAGGATCCAAGGCCATATTTTAAAATCTAAACTTACTAGGACTCCAACTTATCACTCAACAGGATTACTTCCAGGATAAAGTGTTTAAAACCAACTCCAAAATGCAAAGAAAGTATCTATCTCCACTCCTGCTTTGAAGAATTCTGTAGGACTCTTACAAATTAAATTACAAATTTTACAAATGTTTATACAGTTATAAAATCCCACCTTAATCACACAACAGTGTAGTCAATAAAACTTCTAATGTCATGAATGAATTTTGCACCTGTTGACTCAGTTATATAGCATTTACCTAAACCTTTCCATAAATTAAATATTTCTCAAGTTCTCTGATGCAGTGAACTTCCAAAGTGTTTGTTCAGTCACTTCATATCAAGTTTATAAATCAAGCTACAGTAAGATATCCATAGTTGTTGCTTATTACAGTCATTTCAGCTCATATTTGATCAGGCTCTAAGAAAATAAAGGTGGTCGCATGATCATAAAATAAAATTCCCAATATTGGAAATGAGGTAAAAATGATGTGGAAGTATTTTTACCTCTGTATAAAAAAAAGTTTGCTAATTTAAAAAGCAAAAAGCCATTACATTACCCTAAAGGTGCTGCTCTGACCTAATACAATGAAAGGCCTTTCCTTACCAAATGAGTAGCATCACTGTAAACATTCTCTTCAATGGACAAAATGGTGCTGCTCTCTCACCTCTTTTTCTCCATCTTCGTCTGTCACCTTGACAAAGTTCCCTGATGGTGCTATTTTTTTTTTAACCTGATGGTTGATTAAACGCTTCCATCATCAGTGGTAATGCTGACAAAAATCGTATTATTGCATTTGTTAATTTTTTAAGAGTGATATTGTGAGCACCACAATGACCACAGATGGAACAGCTGTCACTTTGTGCACATGTATCTGGCCCTCCCTAGGGCTCTTTATCCGATTAAATTAGAAAGGTCTCCTTTTAATGATGCACCATGGGTATATACCTGCCAGGTAAAAGAGTGAACTGCATTAAGGTGGAAATGTAACAGACAGCAGATGCCTCTTTTATTATCAAGTAAAACGTTCATTAAAACTACAATGCCTAAAGTTTCTGTTTTGCTAGAATTAGTCAGAAGTAACTCCACAGAAAGCAGTGAAGTTGCAATTGATGTAATTACAGAATAAACTTGGCTCAGAACTTTCTCTTCTAAGGTACAATAAGCTGTTGAAAGTAGCTGGGCTTTTCCACAGGGAAGTAAATACAAAGAGAACAAACGCTTGAGAAAAAATAATAGTCCCTTATGACTAGGAAAACACCTACCTTTCCAGTGGCATTCTCACCTCCAAAAGAGGTGTCCAGGGCTATTCGGAGCTAAAAGATGGGACCAATCTATTTCCAGCTGAATTCAGATATTTTCAATCTGTTTATTCACTTGAAACTATTAAGAATATCTTCTGCTTGACCCCAAACAGCATACATTTTGGGAAGAGTACAGTTTTGGAAAGGCAAGCTATTAAAAATAATAATAATAATAATCAGATTGTAAGAGAAAGCTGATAATGGGCATAAAGGAAAGAAGAAAGGAAGAAAGCAAGCTTAGATTTTTACAAAGGTTATCCAATAAACAGTCATTTGAGGCTGAATATCGTAGTCTTTTTACCAAGCTCTGTTCTTTTCCCTCAAACTCTGTGGGCTGCAAACCTCTCTTCATGTGTACCTGTGAGGAGCTCGGTGTTTTTCACTGGTTGACAAAAATATAAATATTCAGCCCCAAATACATTTAGCCTAGCTCTTCTGTATTTCAAACAAAAACTCCAATATAGTATTTTTCTAAGTTTATTCCTTGGATGGTTTGTTATAAAGCATCAGGCATCACCTTTTTTTTTTTTTTTTCTTTTTCTTTTTCTTTTTTTCCCTGTTTTTTGTTATTATTCTAGAGAAGAATTAGACATTGGACAATGGTTATTACCAGAATTCTATAAGACATACATCTCTCATCTTCCTAAAACTTTCCAAGATCTCTGTTTAGAAATGTGTATTTCTCTGGTTCTTAATTGTCTAAAGACTGACACTGCTGACAGTGCCTCATGCTCGTACATATCAGAATCAATCCCCAGGACTGCGGGAGAGGGTTGTAAACCTGGAGCCAGCAAAGTGAACACACTGTTTTGCATTTGCATGCTAGGAACTTCTGTCCATGTACATTTCACCATTTAAACATAAGCTTCTATAAAACATGGGGAAACTCCTTCCAAGAGAATAACAGGGATGGATATATAACACTCCTAGGAAAGGCTCTGCAAACGCATGCCATGCGGTCTGAGCAAGCATAAGCAAATGTGGAAATATACGCTTCTTTGAAGGCAGAGAGATTATATCAGCAGCGGGCAGGCCGGGAACACTACATGCGACCGAGATTTGAGGAGATGATTACTGGGACCGTCACGAGCACCTCTCTAAACTTTTCTTCAGCGAATTCCAAAACGCTTTGGGAAACGCAGGGAACCACCCAGCACTCCCGAGAAAGCCGGCAGCACAGCTGTAGCGTTTCGCCGCTATCCGAGCCCTGCTGTCCCCCCGGGGTGCCTTTCTCGAGACCCCCATACCATCCCCGGGAGGCCCACCCGGGGGGCACCCAGAGCAAGGCAGGGCCGAGGGCGGGCGGCGGAGCCCAGCGCCGAGGGAGCCGGGGGCGGCGGAACGCCGGGTCCCGCCCGGCTCCTACCTGGTAGGCGTCGGGGATGTTGACCGTCTCTCCGTGCTCCGCCACGTAGCCGATGATGCCCTTGCCCCAGGGCACCTGCACCTCGCTGCTATTTTCGGTGGAGCCGCAGGGCAGCAGCGGGGTGCCGGCATGTACGTCGAAGAACTTGGAGACCAGGCTCTTCTTGCCGGCGGCCGCCCCCTCCACCAGGAAGAGCGAGCCCCGGTCGGCGTCCACCATGAGGCAGACGAAGATGAGGATCTTGTAGCTGAGGCTGGTGAGGTCCAGGTCGTTGGAGATGTCCTTGACCAGCTCCAGAAAGAACTGCCGTTCGTTATGCTCCTTGAGGTAGCGCTTGTAGTCCAGGGCCGGGGGCGGGTATTGGGGCAGGCTGACGCGGGACTCCAGCAGGGCGCTGAGGATGTGCGCGGTGGTGGGGGGCAAGGAGCTGGCTTTCCGCAGCAGTGCCCGGCGCCGCACGCTGCTCAGCGGCTCCTGCGCCCGGGCGTGCACGTGCTCGTCGTAGGTGAGGTTGACGTGGATGGCCTTGGAGCGGGCGAAGCTCTTCCGCAGCTCTTTCTGGGAAGCCCTCCGCTGCAGCCCCCCGGCTCCGGGCCCGCCCGAGCCGCCCCAGCCGCCGCCGACCCGCCGCTCCTCCGACGGTCCGCCGGCGGGCGCCTTGGGAAGCGAGTTTCTCCTCTTCAGCCACCTCTCCACCAGTTCGGGGTGCCTGTCCAGGAAACTTTCCACCGCCGCCACGTCGAGGCCGCCGTCGGCCGCCATGGTACGGGGAGCGGGGGCGTTTCAGGCCATGCCCCGACGGGAGCCGATGCTGTCCCGCGGCTGGGCCGGACCGGCTGTCTTCGTCCCCCCGCTGTTCCCGCGCCCTCCTTCTCCTGCCACCTTTTATTATTACTGTCCGCCTTATTCCAGGTATTCTTTCCGCTGCCCGCCTCCTTCTCCTCCTCTGTTCCTCGGTCCCGGGCTGCCGCCGCGCCTCTGGAGATGCTCGGGCAAACCCCTCCTGCCCGGCTCTGTCAGCGCTGGCGGCGGCGGCTGCGTAACCCAGGCGGCGGCCCACTGAGCGAGGGGGGAGGCGGGGAGGGAGGGGAGGGCGGCGGCAGGACGCGTGAGCCGCGCGGGGGGGGCGGCGGGAGGAGGCAGCGCCGGAGAGCCCGGTTGCGGGGGAGAGGGGCGGGAAGGGGGCGTGCGGGGCCGAGAGGGCCCGGGGCGAGGGGAACGCGCGCAGCGCTAGGGTATTTTGGGGCGAGGAGGGGTCCTTTTGTCTGCCACGCGTGTGCGGGGAAGAGGCATCCCAGCGCTGCGGGGAGAGGTAGCGCGAGTGTTGCTGTCGGAGCGGGTTAATTGATAGCATCATCTGCCAGGCTCGAACAGGACGAACGGAACGAAAGGAGCTCGTTCAGACCTAGTGAATTCTTGGGTCCTCGAGTGGAGGTGCCTGCATGTCCCGGTGCCCCGCTGGTCCGGCGCCGAGTCCGGGGACCGCCACGGGGCCGCCGCCGCCCGGAGCTCCCAGCGGGGATATCGCCATCCGCCGGGGACGGGCCCCCGGCCAGCGCCGCATCCACCGAGGCAGGCGGTGCGGGGTTATTCCCGTGCGCACGTGGAGCACGTTTCAGTGTTCCACCGATGCCTACGCAAAAGCGATTGAAAAAAAAAAAAACACGGAGTCATGGAGCCTAACACGTGAAAAATGTCTTTCATGCGCTAGGTAAAGACTGAATGAAGGCGGCTTCAGAAATTCATGAATGGGAGTTGGGCTGGCTGGGAAAAGACGGGCTAATCCGTGATCGGAGGAGATTCCCCGCCGCCGGACTCCCCGCTCCTACGGCGGTCCGTGCGGCGCGCAGCCCGGATACCCTTCAGAGCGGGGCTCGCGGGGACACTCGGGGCTCTCCGCCGCAGCCGCGCGTAGCGAGAGGTCGGGCGAGTGCTGCGGGCACCGCGGCCCGGAGACAGCTCGGGGAGCGGCAGACAAAGGAGCTCGCCGCTCGCCTCACTGCGGCTCCGAGCCGCCGGGGCTCTGCGCCCCTCGGCGGGCCCCGCTTCGCCGCGGCTCACCCCCCTACTCTCCCCCCCGCGCGGGACGGCTGCGGCAGGAGGCCGGCGCTCCATTGAGAAACCGCCGGTGGCTCCGCTTCTCAATGGGGCGGAAAGGGGCGCGCAGGCGCGGGCTGCCGGGGCGGGGAAGGGGAGCGGAGCCGCGCCCCGGCCGCCCAGGGGTACCCGGCTGCGGAGTCGCGGGGAGCGGGCGGCGGGGCCGCGGGGTGACGGGCTGCAAAGGGGCTTCTCCGAGCTGCCTGCGCCTCGGCCCGCCGCTGGAACGCTGTCAGGGCTGAGGAACCGGGATCGCTGCCCCTCAGCCTCTGTTACAGCACGGAAAGAGGACACCGTCGAGATGCCGGCCTCGCCGCCCGCGGCCGCTGTGTAAGCATCACCCTCGGGAGGCACCTGCTCGCCCGCAGCCGCCAGTTCCCGCCTGGCCTTTCCGCTGGCATTTACTTTTTGTAGCGCTGGTACAAACATGTCGTCTGCGCAAAGAAACAGCTTAAGCTGCTGAGCGCCTGGCAGGCAGGCACACACCTCGATCTCTCAGCAGATGCCCTTTAGGCATCTCCATACGGTTGAAATAATTGTATGTACACAGTTTTTTTTGCCATCTCAGTGTAGTAGCGCTCATACCAGCGCTTTACTACAAAATGGGTACTGTGTGGCACTTCTGTGTGTAGGCAGTGTAGTGTTTCTATAAGTTCAGGCAAAAAGCTTTTCCCGTATCTCTTCATGGAGGCTATTCTGTGAGTTGTTGCAGTAAAGCCCTCCTTAGAAGCTTGACCTGTTGTTTCAGCAGATGTTAGGAGAGAATTTGGGTTTGCCTGCAGCCTGGTGCATGTCAGAGGATGCCTCCGTTTGCAGCGTGAGTACACTGAGCACACCGTACTCTGGGCTCCAGCTTCAAGTGTGGGCCTAAGATAGATAAACTACGCTTTTCTTGAGAGAGACAAAAAGTCACATGGATTTTGTCAGCTCCACGGTTTTGTTATGTGCTGTCATAGTTCTAAAGGTATGCTGCCACTGCATCTCATGTATGGTCAACTGATTGTTGGTATGGATTTATGATGCCAACTCTGACAGCATGGCAGCTTTGTAGCCTGGTCTCCTAAGGCACAAAGCATACAGATGCATTAACAGGACAACAAGCAGAAGCATCAGTGCATTTGTCAGGCAGTCTGTTTCTCTATTGAGAAAAGTAGGGGCATAGCACCCTTCAAATGCAGTTGAGGAAAGTACCTGAGGAAACTTTGTCATTCAGGCAGACACTTTACTTTAATTGTCTGTAAACAGTCAACAGAGCAAGTCCTAAATATTAAACTTGAAACTGGAATCTTAGAGCTACAGGACACAAGGAAAGTAAAGCTGGTACTCATTCACTTGTGTCATAGAATGATTTATCTCACTTTCACTTACTGCCTTTGCTGAATACGAACTCACCGCACTGGAGCTCTTTAAGACAATTAATTGAAACCCCTAGTTGGCAAGCACTGGAACAGTGCTGAACATGAAAACCTGAACATGAGCCAGCAGTGCGCTCTGGCAGCTCGAAAGGCAAATGGGATCCTGGGCTCCATCAGGAGAGGGGTGGTCAGCAGGGACAGGGAGGTGATCGTCCCTCTCTACTCGGCTCTTGTGAGGCCCCATCTGGAGTACTGTGTCCAGGTGTGGAGCCCTCAGTACAAGAAAGACATTGAGATTTTGGAAAGGGTCCAGAGGAGGGCGACTAAGATGATCAGGGGGCTGGAGCACCTCCCCTATGAGGACAGGCTGAGGGAGTTGGGCTTGTTCAGCCTGGAGAAGAGAAGGCTGCGGGGTGACCTCATTGCAGCCTATCAATACCTGAAGGGAACCTACACCCACGAGGGGAGTAAACTCTTCAAAAGGGCTGACAACAGCAGGACTTGGGGAAATGGATCGAAGTTGAAGGAGGGAAGATTTAGGTTGGATGTTAGGGGTAAGTTCTATACAAGGAGAGTGGTTAGGCCCTGGAACGGGCTGCCCAGGGAGGTTGTGGATGCCCCGTCCTTGGATGTGTTTAAGGCCAGGTTGGACGGGGTCCTGGGCAACCTGATCTGAATGTGTGTGTTTGGTGGCCCTGCTAGGCAGGGGGGTTGGAACTACATGATCCTTGAGGTCCCTTCCAACCCGGGTGATTCTGTGATTCTGTGAACAGTACTGATGAGTACCTGGGCACAGACATGGCAGCAAATTAGTTTTGTACTAATGCTGCTTTTTGTGATGACATAAGGAAACCTTACTGGAGTGTGATACATTTTAATCATTTTTAAATCATTTGTGTAAACAGATAATTCAATTGTAAATCTTGTTTCAAGTGGTAAAGGAGAACTCATGAGGTTTTAGGAGGAGTGTAATCACCTTCAGCAACAAGTTAGTGAAAATATTATTACTAATCTCAGTTGCTAGAGTTAGTCAGCACTCAATCATTCTACGCGTTAGAGGAAACCTCAATATATTGGCATTGAGTGGAGAAAAAATCCACAACTCTGAAAGACAACTGGTAGATTATGCCGTTTTAGTACATGAAGGAGCTCTGACAATACAGTGAGCAAAAAGAAAACCTTCTCCAAAAGAGAAACTTTATTTGGTGGTCCAATCTAATATAGAGACCTTCCTGTTTGCTTAGCTATAACCAAATAACAAGTTTCAGTGGGTCTTTGAATAACTTGTTGCAGAATTGGGCTCTCTGCTTAGGGAAAGGAACAATATGTTCTGCAGTGTACTCCATAAAGATGTATGAAATACATGATTCAGTGTAAGTAATGTTCACCTCTTGAAGTTGTTTAAGAGGATGCAGCACCCTGAACCATACTTTTACTTGATTTTAAAGCCCTAATAAACAAATATCAAAACACTAAAACATGACACAGCAGCTCATCAAAATTGAACAGGTTTTTTCATTGTCATTACAGCTGCAGCAGCAATGGTTCACAAAGAAGTTGCTTTTTTCAAGTATGCAATAACATCAGCTCTTTCATTCTGCTTTTTAAGTCCAGCAAAAATCATTTTTATACCAGGAATGTATTTCTTAGGTTTTTCCAAATACTCCAGTGTACTCTCACTCCAGGTAACTCCAAAAAAAAAAAAAAAAAACAAAAAAAAAACCAAAACAAACCCCAAATCAAAACAAAACACCCAACAGAAGCAGCAAAATGTAAGGCTAATCTAACATGGTACATTTCTGGCAATTACCAAGAGTCTCAAGGTGTGGTGGTGCTCCTGAGCGTAATGTACCCACAGTCCAAGGGGAATTTGAACACAAGTGACACACAATATAGGATGCAGAAAATGCAAATCATCTTTGAGTCACTTCAGTAATTCAAACATAAATCCCTTTTTTCCCCCCCATCATTGATAGTTGCAGTTCATCATTCATAGTTGCAGCTATTTGTGCCAGTTCACATAAACTACACAGTGCTTTTGAACTATGTAAATATCTTTGTAATTTCAGTATTTGGAAGATCCAACTGCAAATGGCTGTATACAGATTGACACTAAATTAATGAAAGCTGTGGACTGCAAAAGGACCTGGATTATTGAAAGAGATTTGAAAAAGTATTATTGTTTCCTTTCAACCCTGCTGAATTCTGCCTATCAGCAGACACCTAATGTTGTACAGAAGCCTACTGAAGTACCTAATGATAAGGATACGTTCACACTCATGTACAATGGACTCAGATATCATTTTGTTGGTTTTCTTTTAAAGTTTTGTACTAACATTCATATTATTTGTTCACTAAATTTTCAGTGAGGTAATACATGTTGAAATACATGATATTTTATATGAGGGAAGTCCCACCACAAAGCAAATGTCAAAAAACACATCCCAGAAACCAGCAGAAAATTAAAAAAAAACAAAACAAATTCTAAAACACCTAGTAACCAGAAAAAAAATCCTACAGAACTGTAATTGTAATTAATAACTTCATTTGAATATAGTTTAGATTAAAATAATTCATTAAAAATGAACGCCTGAAATAGAATACAGAGTTACTTTCCATTTGTAGGAGCAAAACAAGTGCAGCGCACCACGATGCCAGCAGAGGGCAGTGATGAGCAAACAAAATCCAGAAGCGCCCTTAACAGAAATGATAATTTGCCTATTGATACTGCACAGTTTTGGGAAAGCTGCATGCGTTTTGACCTGGCATGATAAATACTGGTACAATTTCTTTTTAATTTATAAGCTGAGTGACTTTGTTTCTGAAGCTGTAGTTCAGATTCATTTCACATTTACGCAAAGCAGACAGCTATGAGTTAACTCACTGTGAATAAGCCTCAATGTTGTACCTCTAAAGAAAATGTTCTTTTTTTTTTTTTTAATTTTCCAAAATATGTTCCAAGCTGCACTGCTTGTCACCTCATATCACGTTAGCTTTACCTTTCTTCTTTTTTTGTTTATGAGTAGGTAAAGTTTGTCCTGTTCTGTGGCCAAATAAACCCCAAAGATTTGGTCCTCTCTTGTATTTTCCACCTTTTCCAACTATATGGCACTGAGAGCATTTCTGAATAAAGATCTTCCTGCCTTTTTCAACACCACCCACTTAGATCTATGTAAAAATAATAATAAAAATAAGATGACATTATAGAGAAGTAGTTTGCTGTTACTGGCAACATTTATTATCATCTACAGTTTTTAGAAAATATTTGTCTTGCACAGTAATAAAAGTAACGTCTCAAACTAAAGAAATCTTGACCTGAACTTGTTAAGATGCACAATTTCTTATGTGATCAGGTTGTTGATAGTCGTATCTGTGGAAGTCAAGGTGGTTTTGAGCTATCTAATCGCTCTTACAGCATTATTTCCATAGTGAGAATAAGAGTTACTTGAAGTTATTTAAGAGTTATTTAGAACTTCTCCAGATTTCCCTGAGGACCACGGTGCAACTTTGATGTCTCTGTACTGTAAATTTTAACTCCTATGACACATCCAAAATGTCCCTCACTCCAGTTCCTTACTCTAATCTATGCTGTTAAATGTTTTGAGAGCAGGAAGGAAGCTGCCACCACAGTAGAGATGTGATGGTTTTTCCTAACCAGAAATGAAACTTTTAAGAGTACTCCACCCTGATCTCACAGAAGCAAGGTGTATAATCAAAGAATATTAGGTTGTTACAATCGCAAAATAAACAAGAGAGTTAGACAAAGTAGACTATAACAACAAAAGAGAATAAATAGAAGGCTTACCCCACCCTGGGCTCACTCACAAAACACCAGCAGAGGCGATCTCCAGAAGAGATCCTTCCCCACTGGCAGCCAGCTCTTAAATAGGTCTAGGAGAGGTGCAGCCTGGCTCCACCCCTTCCGGCAGCACAGCTGAATTGCCTTCACCTGTGCTCCTCTGGCTGACTCATGGCTCCCCTCAGGTGGTCAGTCAGAGGTTCAGGCCGGGACTCAGCAGTTCCCATACACAAAGCTACAGAGAAATACAAATCTCAATATTGTCTAAATCAACAAACACATGAAAATAGCCATAAAAATATCTGATGAATAATTGTAATGTTAACTGATTAAATATTATCATCTATCATAATTCATATAGAAGGACTTTTCAGAAATCAGCAAATGTCCTCTAATCTAACATCAAAATAGCTTTTCCAGTTCAGGAAAATGAAAAGTTGTGATTACTTCCCCTTTACTTAGGGATATGTATGGACCTTGTTTCATTAAGATTTATTAAGACTGTGCATTTATTTTATAACAGTGTAAACATAAGCATGTCTC
Source organism: Centrocercus urophasianus (assembly GCF_019232065.1). Lineage (NCBI taxonomy): Eukaryota > Metazoa > Chordata > Aves > Galliformes > Phasianidae > Centrocercus > Centrocercus urophasianus. The sequence continues at coordinate 15,103,106 of NW_024884756.1, read as the reverse complement.
GAGTTAAACCATATAAAAAATACTCTTGAGATTCAAATATGGCAATATCCTGAAAAGTGTATATTAGGTTGGAAAATGTTGTAATAAGAAATGCAGAACACGTTGAAGACTGTTTTTACAAACGTTATTGTAAATGTGCTTCAGTAAATAATAACTACATATTCATGCACTACATGTTCAAAATCAGAGAGTTGGACAAGAAAAGATGATAAAGAACAAAACCAAACCAATCCAAACTAAAAAACAACAAAAACCAACAATATCCACATCACAATTCTAATGTGTTATTTTGCAAAAACTCCTGAGACACTCCAGACACTTTAAGAGTGTCTTTACCATGGACGCTTTTGTACGCCAGTGCGAAATGTATCACCCTTTCAAAAAAATCCACATAGATTAATTTAAAAGAATAGCTTAATTGTTAAAGTAATACCAGAAGGGTCTGAAAAATACAAGGTCTAATCAGTGTAGATATATAATTGCATTAATAGGGCACATAAGAATGCAATCAATAAAACTTCTAAATAATGCAATTAGAAGCAAGATATCTGAAGTCTCAAAAGCAATAATGGAACAATGTTTTTCTGTATTCAAGATAACTTAGAATTGTATTGATGATGGCATGCCAACTGGGAAATATTCAAGTACAGCATTCAAAGATGCAGAATCAATGTTATCAAATTACACTGACATAAGCTCATTTAAGTATGGAAAAAAAAAGGGAGTTGTGGATTTAACCAAGAAGACAGTTGTGTTTCCTGGTGTTCTGTTTGGTGTATAGAACTATATTAGTTTACTTTTCACCATTCGGTTCTACTTTTATTTATTTGTTTATTTATTTATATACAGTCTGGAGAGCATCTTTAAAAAGCCTTCAACTACCACTACAGCATTGCCATTTATCTTAGCAAAAGTTAGCCTTTCAAAAAATTCTCTTCCAAGGTAATGTTCTTTCCCTGTAACAGTACTGGGCAGGAGCTCTGAGTTCTTCTCCGTCTGTGCACATACCCAGCATTGCCCCAGCTCAAGCGCAATGTCTTGCACTTGGCATTGTGGAACCTCATTAAGTTCTTGAGTGCACATTTTTCAAGCCTGTCCAGGTCCGTCTGGATGGTGTCTCTCTACTGTGTCTTCTATTGTGTCAGTGGCACCACTCAGCTTGCTGGCATCTGCAAACTCGCTGAGGCTGCACTTAATCCCATCATCTATGTCAGTGATAAATGTGTTAAGGAGTACTGGTCCCAGAACCGAGCCCTGTGGGATGCCACTCATCACCAGCCTCCATTTGGACATAAAACGGTGGAGCACAACCCTCAGGCTGCAACCACCCAACCAATTCTTTATCCACCAAACAGCCTTCAAATTCACGTCTCTCTCGTTTAGAGATGGGGATGTGATGTGGGAGCACGTCAAAGGGCTCGCACAAGCCCAAGTAGATGACATCAGCTGCCCTTCCTTTGTCCATTGGTTTTCTTCACCCATTTGTAAAACAACTGAAGTTTAATTGCTAACACAGCTGCTGGGCAGGTACCAAACATCTAGAAACACTGAAGTGTTTTTTTTCCTCCTACACGTAATCTGCAGAGTTGATTAGCAGAAAAAGCTAGTCTGAATAAAAAATACCAAACAATTAAAAAAAAAACAAAACCAACAACAACAACAAAAAAAAAACCCACAAAAACAAGCAAAAAAACAAAAACCAGAAAACCGAAAACAAACCAAAAAAGAAACAACACCCCAAGGACACCCCAAAACAAAAGTTGTTCTCAGGCTGTGTTCCTTCAAGAGACCCATTTTTAACGTTAGCCTTTTAGCTGGGCGATCAAGCAATGACAGCATTCTTATGCAGAGAAGCTAACCGAGCCTTAGCTAAGACTTTCTCAGAGGAAGCCATCGCACCGAGCGCCTCAGCTCGTGGCACAAGCGAGGCAAAACGGAACCCGACCACCGTCTGCACCTCATCCGACTCCGCCTGGGTCCCACCTCGCACCGCCCTCGGCCCTGTCATCGGGGCAGGTGTCACGAAGAGGCGTCCAATCCCGAAGAGGGGATCTCCGCGCTTTCTCTTCTGATTGGCGCGTGGCAGATCCGAGGGGCGGGACTAAGCACTACGCCCTCCTTTCGGGGTGGGGGGGGTTTGCAAGAGGTGGCGGGTTCTACGCGCCGTCCCAGCGGCCCGTGCGGGGACGTGGCGCGGCGTCGGGGTGGGGTGCGGCCATGTTGTCTCCCCGGCGGAAGGAGCCGGGTGGTAGCTCTTCGCCCGTCCCGGAGCAGAGCCAGCGCTCGTTTACGGCCCGCGAGCCGAGCGGTGGCTCCACCATGGAGGAGAGCGGCGGATTCCGGCTGTCGGCCGAGTGCCTGGACGAGCCTCCCAACAGCCGCGTTTTTGTGGTGCTGGGCAAGGACGCTGGCGAGGCGCTGATTCGGGAGCGCTTCGCGCCGTTCGGGGACATCCAGAACATCTGGCTGCTGCGCGACAAGCGCACCAATGAGTCCCGAGGCATCGCCTTCATCAAGTTCGCCCGCAGCTCGCAGGCCTGCCGGGCCATGGAGGAGATGCACGGCCGCAGCCTGGCCCCCGACACCAAGCCCATCAAGGTACGGCCGGGTCGGGCCGGAGCCTTAGGGCGGCCCTCTCAGCCCGCATCCATCCCGGCACGGCGGGAGGGCCGCAGCTCGCGAGGCCCTGCGGGCTGCCCGGGTGCTGCCTTCGGCCTCATGGGTCATGAGAGCTGCTGCGGGCTTGGGCGAAATGCAATGCCTGAAAACTATCCTGTTTATTTTTTATCGCTGTCTTAAAACGTTTAATTCCTGTAAAATATTTAAAGGGAGTGCATTTTAGGTGCTTTAAACGGGATTGGCACGGATAAATAACAAATAAAGCTGTCTTTGCAAGAGTGCTTTATGTGGGTCTTGTATCTCGTGCACAAGCTGTTTGCGTTTTTAAATCTATAGCACGTTATGGTAGGTTTCAGCCTCTTGAATTGTTTTTGCATTCCTCAGATAATGATAAAATTTGAACGACTTTGAACACTGAATATTTCATGTACTTTACTGTGGGGGAAGGATAAGCACTTAGCTAAGTCTTTTGTGAGGACCTTGCTGTTAGAAGTCAGGAAATCTGAGCTGTGCGCCTTATTTTCCTGCACAACCATTACAAAACACAATTCCAGTGTTCTGTGAAACCACTTGCTACTTTTACACACAGAGCTTGTTTTGGAGGTTGTGACTGTTTTAGGGTTTTTTTTTTTTTTTTTTTTTTCTTGCCTGGATATCTTCTGGGATAACTTCTTGGGTGCGGCTTTTAGGTAAAGCTTGTTTTGAAAACTAAGATATTCTATGCTAAAGGTCTGAGAAGCTATGCTTAAGTGAGTGCTATTTGCAGACTGTGTTCTAGCTGAGCTGGAAACTGGAGCTGCCAATTTCCCCCTGCAACTCATTTGTTTCAGTTTGTGCACTCTTTTCATTCTTGTGAAGACTGCTATACCAGGGCTAACCAGTTGCAATAAAGCATTTGCCTTCTGTGGCACTGGCAGTGTTACTGGACCAGGTTTTAATATTCCTTGCCAGCTGCGTTATCCCTGATGGAAACTTGTGCTACCCTCTGTCTTGCTTGAGAAGCTGTTTTGAGTGTCCTGTACTTACAGGTCTTCTGTTGCAGGTGCATGTGTGATCAGAGATGTTTTTTTTCTTACTAGGAAATCTGTATAACGTGAGCGAAAAATGCAAAGATTTGCTTAAAAACTGACTTGAGATGTGGCTAGGACTCTCTTTCCAGTAATTAATGTTTATGTAATTTTTGTTAGGTATTTATTGCACAGTCAAGAGCTTCTGGAAGCCACCGAGATGTTGAAGATGAGGAGCTTACACGAATCTTTGTTATGATACCAAAGACCTATACAGAGGAAGACCTGCGAGAGAAGTTTAAGGTGCCGATTCACTGTTTTTTTTCTTAATTTTTCAGAGGAGCTTAAATCGTGGAACTTTAATGCATTTTCAAATATTGTGAATTAATACATTTCTTAATTGTTCTAGATGTATGGAGACATTGAGTATTGCAGCATTATTAAAAACAAGACTACTGGAGAAAGCAAAGGTTTGGGCTATGTGCGGTACTTAAAACCATCGCAAGCTGCCCGAGCAATTGAGGAATGTGATCGAAGTAAGAATCTAATTGAACTTGTTAAAACCTTTCACAATAAATGTGTATCATCATTAATACACCTTTAATTTTTACATTTGCTTGCAGGTAAATTATTTATGGCATGTAAACACATCTTGAGACAAAAGTTCTGTTGCAAATAAAAATAGTATTACTAACATTCACCTAATAATGTTCTTGCATCACTAGCCCCTGGAAGGAAGATCAGTGAAAAGAGTGTAGGAATTGATAGTTTGTCTTAAATTGGGTATTCTCATTTGGATTTCATACCCAGGGCAACCTCATTTCTAAATAAATAAATAAATAAGAATGTTTTTAATCAAACGTATATATCAAATATAATCCATAAATAATAAATTTGTTGTGAATAAATGTAGCCTAAAATTGTTCTTAGGAAATTTGTTTTTTCCTTCTTTTCCCCCACCCTCCATTTAATATCAGGATTAATGTATTGCAGAAACTAAGACTTTGCCCACTTTACGATCAATCACTTATGCTCTGGTACCAAACAATTGTTAAGGAATTGGAATAAATCCAGTAGAGGGCTGCTAAAGTGTGTGACCTGTGAGGAGAGGGCTCAGGGACTGGGCCTGCTCAGCCAGTAGAGAGGCTTTTGGAGAAACTTATTAGCACTTTACCAGTCCAACCTCCTTCACTTACTAAATATTAAACACTTCAGCATGTAGCTTTAGGTTTTTTGTTGTTTTTTTTTTTTTTCTTTTTGCTGTGTGGGAGTTTTTTGGGGTCGTTTTTGTTTTTTTAAGTAATATGCCTGGTGTATCATAAGAAGTTCTGCTATCCCTATGCAAGAATACTCACAAAAATGGGTGATATTTATTAGCAGTTCAATTTTATTTCCTTTATGATTTGAGTTTGGAGGATTGGAGATTCATAATCCTTGAGGTCCCTTCCAACCCTGTGATTCTGTGAAATGAAATGGATTAGATGGCCTAAGAGTTAATACCTGCACTATTGATAAACTGAATGTAGATCAGCCCAAAACATCTATGAGCAGCTGTTACAGTTCTGTGAAAGTTCATCTGATTGCCTTCGGAGCGTCTCCAAGTCCTGCCAAATATCACAGAATGGTTGAGGTTGGAGGGGACTTCTGGAGTTTGTCTTGTCTGGAAGCACGTCCAGATGGCTTTGAATCTCAATGAGGTTATTCACAAGGACGTGCCCCAGTTGTTTTAGATACTGATGCATGGTCTCCCAGGAGTTAAGTGCAAGTGAGCCTACTTACATGTTCCACATATGACACTTTCACTTCCACATCATTGATTATGCCAACTTGCAAGAGTTACGTGTTAAATGACAGTGTTTGGTGTTTTTTCTGAGTAAACTGTTGAATGAGATATCCAGAGAGTGCAGATATGCTCAGAGGTATTTAAAGTATGCTGAGATGTTGCAATATGTGTGATGGTTTCTTTCAGGCTATCGAGCCATTTTGGCTGAACCGAAAAACAAGTCACCTGAATCTTTTGAACATGAATATTATAGCAATAACGTGAGGCAAGAACCAAGGGGAAATGTATTTCCATTTTGTAAGTCACAGTTTTTTATACTGAAAATTATTTGTAATCGCAATTGAGGGCAGTTTGGAAGAAGGCAGTCTAAAGGAAGCTGAGTTCTACAGCTGGTAAATTGGATGTTTGAGTTAGAAATGAAGTGGACATTTCACTTCACTTGTTCTTATGGCATGCTTTGGTCTAGTTGCCTGATTATTTCAAGACCTGCATTCATGAAAAATGCTTATGACCTTTGGTGTATAACTCACTTAGATTGTTTCTGAAATTTGAATGAAAACTACATATGAATCGAAGGCATGCTTATTATAATGGATTTGATTGTTTATTTTTGTGTTGATTCTTGAGGTGCTCAGCCAGAGTTTTGTAGTTTTGAAAAAAATGAGACCAGGATTCAGGAGTCAGTCTCCAAACGTCTGTCAGTGGTATCACGGCTTCCTTTTATCCAAGAACAGCTGTTTGCCCTCTTTGATCTAGTCCCAGGACTGGAGTATTGTGATGTTCAGCGAGATCCTCATACTAATAATGGTAAGTAAAATTACAAAAATCTTTTTTCTTCTATGAAGAGCACATTTTTTTAATTGTGCCTCAATTCATTTGTATTGCTAAATACAGTGGTTAGAAGAAATAATTGGCTTTTTCTTGCGTCAGTGGTTAGTACTACCATCGCCTAAGACTGAAAATTCAATTTTGATTGAAGCCTAGTTTACAAAAAAAAACCAACTGTATTTAAGGCTAATAGAATCTCAGGAAGGGACATAATCAAATCCCTGAGAATCATTAATTTAGTCAAGTGAAGTTAATAGTTCTGAATGTAATGGAACGAAAAAAACCTGTAGATTAGACATCTATTTATAGGACATACAAACTAGATCATTTGAGTTCTCATCATGAAATTGTTTGGTGTGTGGGGGTGTGTAAAAAGCTGACATGAGTAAATGAGGTGAAATCATTCCAAAACAAAACTTCTTTTGTATTGGAAGAATTGTTTTAGTTTCAGTGTTCTTGTTTTGCTATAGATGAAAAAACAGGAAGGAGCCCTGCACAGTGTGAAATGGGAATAATTCAGTTCAGTGTAACTTTACAGTGCTGCTGTTGGAATAACTATATTTTAAGATTATCCCTCTACCTAAGAGTTAGGCAAGACGACACGTCTTATTTTGCTGTATTACCAGCTTTTCAAATTAATACAAACATAGCTGATCTGTCACTAGTTAATTTCATGGAAGTTTATTTCACAAATAATATGAATATTGCTAGTAAGGAATATACAATGTGGGAAAGAGACTTAGGAACTTTGTAGCATCCATGACTAACCTGTAGTTTGATCCTACTTTTGTACATGAGCGTATCTTGTTCTTAAGATTTGCTTGTGAAGCACTGGAACCGTGTGTGTTGTATTTCTAGGGTATGCTGTGATTCAGTACAGTACAGCTGCGTCAGCTATATATGCCAAGTATAAGCTACATGGGTTTGAGTATCCTCCTGGAAACAGATTAACTGTCATTTTTCTGGAAGATGGGAATGATAGTTCAGAGTAAGTACTGACACTTAGAAGAACTGGGAAGTTGTATTCTGGAGAGCAAAACTATTGTTATTTAACAATAAAAGATAACAGTGGTGTTACTAAATTAGTTTCACACTTGATGTGTTGGTTTTTTTGTTTTATTTTTTGAAGTTGATAATGAATATCTTGAATTAAGAGGAATTAATTTGAAGAAAGATTAAAATATGTATTCTTATGATATGTTAGGAAATTTGGCAGGAATCCTTAAAGGTCTCTGTAACAAGCAGGGTGTCTCTAATGTTTTTTTGAGGCTTTGTATTTAAAGCAGATATTGCTTCCTTGATCTGTTAGTGGTGTTTACACTGCTGCAGACAGTGGCCTTGTGAAATGCACAGGCAGAATAAATCTGAAGATCTGATTCTTGCACTTGTACAAGGATTGCCAGGTTTTACTTCAAACCTAGATATCTGAATATCTGCTGGTAGATGTGGAAGTAACCTACATGTTTTCCTGTAGTGAATATTACAGATTCCTTTAGGACTGAAATTGAGCTATTTGAGGCATCAGAGCTGTTCGGGAATATGAAAAAACGGTACTGTGCAGAGCCATGATGGGAAAATTCACTCCAGAAGTGTTATGCCTGGTCTAACCTTTAAAAAATCCATTGAGAATATCCTTCTTGCAAATGTCGCCTTTTGCTTTTCAGTACTTTTCTATGATTTCATGGCCTTAGAACATAGGCTGTGAATCTGTGTAAACATGCAGTTGCTTTTCTTATCTTCCATCAGAACAAAGGAAAGAGTACTAGAGAATGAGAGCTGGAAATGAACTTCCTTTGATAATGTTCTGTCTTCTGATTTGAATTCCTGTGCTTTTCTTTCTCTTAAAAGACAAGAGAAACTTCTGTCTCCTCTGCCACCTTGGCACCTTTCACATGAAGTTAAGGGTTCTGTAGAGTTAATGTTTCTTTTTTGTTATAATATTGGAAAAAGCAAGGGAGTGTTGTGTCTCAGTAGAACTGAGTTTTTTTCAGTGGATTCCTGCTACAATGTATGCTTTCAGTTTGAGTTTAGGGTGTTATGCAAGCTTCTTCTTTTAATTGTGTACTTGAGTTTGCAGATTATTTTTTATCTTCACGTGATTAGGAAGATCTTTATTTTCCTCTTGCTGAAGTTAACTAACGTAGTTCTTGCTCTAAAACAATTTATTATCGCTTCTTGCAGCCTCATCAGAAAAATGGCAACACAACTGGTAACAGCACATATGACCTCAGTGTTGCGAAATAATAACGCAGTTGTTCAGCAGTATAGGACACCTCCTGTAAGTTAATATGATGGATGCTGTTAATAGTCATTTTCTTTGAGTTAAGAAACTCCGGATGTGTCAGTAAGGAGCACTGCCTGCTTTCTTCTGTAGTAGCTTTAGATGCTACGTATTTAAGAAATACCTCTGGTTGATTTGTGTGTGTGTGTGTGTGGGCAGGGGTGTAATTCCCTTTAAATGTCTAACCTTATTTCTTTGTTAATCAATTTAATGAATAAAGTAAATGAATGAACTAAGATTCAGTTAAACTTTTAGAGCCTATCTATGTCTTGTTGTAGGAGCAAAAATTCTGAACGAGATGAAATGATGCTATTTTCTTCTCCTAGAATTGATTTATAGTTGATTTTTATTTTTTTTTTTTTTCCTCCCGTTTCAGCAGGCATTTGGAGGAACCTCTGGCTCACCATTACTTCAGCCCCAAACTGATGCTTTGCTTCCACCGCCCAAGAAAAAAGTTCCACCTGACACTTCTGTGAAGGAAAGGCTTTTTGTACTTTTTCATCCTCATCCTTTACCTGTGACTATATTGGAGGATGTTTTCTGGTAAGGCTTCATATACAGATAAGTATTTTTTCTAACAGTGGAGTACTTAAATGCTGAAAAAAAAAAATAAAAAAAAATAAAATAAAAAGGGTTGCCATCAGAAGAACTATTCCAAGAAAAAAAATAAGAAAGGATCAGTAAATAATGGCTTCTTTTGAAACAAGCATCTAATGGAATACCAGGGCAGTAGGTTTATAATAAATGTAACCAGAAGTGAAATTTCTGGTCTCATAAAAAATTATTTAACCAAGAACATTGAATTTCCTTTTCTTGTAGCTTAATTAATTTGTCACTTTCTTATACAAGATTACCATAAGGAATTAAAGTATTCTGGTAAATTTCCACAGTAATTTAAGGAGGGTAAGTTTAGGAAGATTTTTTCCAGATAGGTTTTGATGGTTTGCATCTTATTAATGCTGTTTCAGCAGTCATTTCACACTACTCTCATATGAGAAACAAAGTCATAATTGATAATTCTTGTCATCTTTAAGTCAAATCCACAGTTCAGCTGTTCACCAGTGGTTTGATTGCTTATTTTTATTATGCTGTTGAAGAGTACATTTCCCTTTTCTGATAGCTGGCATTTGCAGCAATTATCTGGAAAGCCAAGGTATTATCTAAGCCCTAGGATGGGAAAAGAAATGATATGCACTACTGTTAGAGTTCAAAATATGTACCTTTTTTATGTACTGGACTTTCTGGTCTTCATACTTCTATAACTTGAGTGTGAAGTAGACTTTCACTTCAAACTTGATAAGGAACTGTCTAGGAATCTCCTGAGGATTTAGATTTTTCTGTGAAACTTTAGCTTTTGCTTTGTGAGTCATTTCAGCAAGACCTTTTCAAAGATGAATCACAGCTGAATGAGTTGATTTAAATGAGATGTGAGTGAATTGCCTCAGATGCCTTTGCAGTTGTCTGGTGGTTTTTATTTGGGGTGGGTGAGGTTTTGTGCATTTGTTTAATGTTTACTGTGTGTGGCTATTTCATAGATCAGCGTTAGTGATTCTAAAAGAATATGTAATGCTTGTAGTTCTATTGTAATATTCCATGGAAGACTTTGCCTACGGACTCCTGGGCTTATTTCCATTCCTGTGCAAAATTGTAGACAAGGGAATGAAAGCTAGGACTTTTCAAGGAGGATAACACAAGATAATATAACATTTGTGTGAGGATATAGAATTTTCAGCTATCAAATTCCGTAAAGTTGAGATTGGATGATAGATGTCAGTGCTGCAGCGAAACCTATGAACTCCTTTGTTCTTTTTTCTTTTTTTTTTTTTTTTTTCTCCAGTCGTTTTGGAAATTTAATAAAAGTTTATCTTGTGGCTGGAAAAAATGTGGCCTATGCAAAATTTGCAGACAGAGCAAGTGCCAGTGAGGCCATAACTGCGTTACATGGCAAGATTGTGAACGGTGTCAGACTTAAAGTAAGGTTGGCAGACTCCCCCACAGAGGAATCTAACAAACGTCAGAGAACCTACTGAGTAGGTGAGTACCCAGTCAGAGTGCTTGTGTAAGCTGAAGTTCAGTTATTTGAAATAGTTGGAAACAAAGTATTTTGAAGTTGTATCATGATAAATTTTAAATTTCAAGTTGGTTGATAGCTAGAAATAGATCTAACTTACAGGGGTTGTGTGTGTGTGTGTGTGTGGGTATGGGTGTGTATATACTTCTATACACAAACTTTTATTTTAGTAAAGAAGTCTTTATTTTTCTAATCTTTCTAAAAATATGAAACAACAACAATCTGGATGCTCATAGGAACTTTATGTACATAAAAGTATCAGGTCTAATCAAAAGAGTATTGAGAAATAAATGTTGTAATTGAGACTAGCTTGTGTGTGTCTTTCTTTCATTACAAACACGTGCCCTGAGTATGATATTGAGTAAGGATGCAGAGTTTAGCCCCGGAAAGGACAGATGAAGGAAGGGGTAAATAAAGTGGCTGTGGGAATGCTGCTAAGTGAAACCAAAAAAACTTTAGTAATTTGGGACTGGATCTGGACTCTCAAATATCAGACGTAGCTGGAATGTGTGATGGTGAAGAAGATACTGCAGAATGTGTGGTGAGGTGAATGTTTGAACTGCTAAGTTTAAATATTTTAATTAATGACATGGCCAATAAAAAGTGGCAGAGCTTGTATATGGAGGTTTTACAGACTTCAGGAACCGTAATTCACTTGTTTGTATGAAACATTGGTTTGATTCAAATTTGTATATTACTTCTTTAGTAGGCCATTAAGAGTATGGTTCCAGATAATTTCAGTAACCAGATTTCTACTGCTGGAGCAAAAAACAAAACAAAACAAACAAACAAACCAAAAAACCAAAAACCCCCCCAAAACCAGTTGTTTCTTTGTCTTCTTTTTTTCCCTCCCTTTCTCGTTCTAAAAACATCACTTGAAATCCCAACTCTCTCCACATCAATATTTTACATGGAAGTTTCACTCCTTGTCATTTCAGTGTGTGGGTATTTTCCTTGACCTGGGAGTTATAAAGGCCAAAAAAGATTTCACCTGCATGGTTCTCCCTCTTTTCCTAAGGACTTCCATGTTTCTCTTTTGATAAGCAGCGGTTTCTGAAGGTCGTCTTATGTATCACTTAAAAAATGCATGGAATTGGAGCTAAAACTCTTCTGAAACGTGAAAATTGTCAGTTCCAGTAAATGCAATTAATACCCTTATTTTTATTTACAAAGTTTTTTTTCTTAAATGTGATTTTTTTTTTTTTTTTTTTTTTAACTTATAATAAAAGATCAAATCTTTCTGTCACTATAGGGGAAGCTATGATTTGAAGTGTAATGTAAAATCAATTCTGTCTTTATTGCAAAAAACCTACTTCTTACTATAAAAGTATAGATATGATAAAAACATCCAGAGTTAGTAATAAACCTCAGAAAATGTTAATTCTTGAAAAAAATAATTGCAGGCTGCAGTTGTGTCCTGAGCGAAGATGACACTGCTATTACTTGTAAGATTGGCTTTCTGGAAAGTAATGACTGAAAGTGATTTAGAGTTTCCAGGTAGTTAATTGCTTGCTATGCAAACAAGTTGTTAAGAGTTGAAAGAATTCTTGGGTTTAGTGAGAAATTCCTGGATGTAGGAGGGAATGTTAGTATTAGAGAAAGCATTAGTGTTCATGTTGTAAAGGTTATCTGTCTGAATGATAACAGACCAAAGAATTATTTATAGTCTGAAACCTGAGTTTAGGAGGACTGAGTCTGAAGACATGACCCATTCTTAATCTGTAAATATGCTCAAATAAAGAGAAGAGGTGGTATGTGTTGTTTAATTACTTTTTTTTAGTGATAATATATAGGATCCTGGGCAGGAAGCTGATGCCTGATGTATTCACCTGCTGTAGGGAGCCTGCTTTGGCAGGGGGGTTGGACATGATTACTTTTGGAGGTTCCTTTCTACCCCTACGACTCTGTGATTCTGTATTCACAGAGTAGGAATAAAGACGTGGCTCTTTCTAATGGTAATTACCTGTCAGATGACTTTATATAGGAAAAATCATGCATTTTTGCAAACTATAAATAATTTAGGATTGTGTCTTGATTCTAGGCTAACAGTATTTATTTTTGTGGTTTGGGATATTTAAAAACTGAAACTGAATGCATAATGGTGCTTTCTGCTTTAAAATGTCAATAAACTTGGTTAGTGTTTTACACTGCACTGCAATACAAAGAATATTTGGGAGTCTGTCATAGATGAGAAGCAAGTACAGGGTGGAAAGTTTTGGTTATTGCTCCAAGACAGTGGACTTCCATTGGCTGCAGAAGCTACTTAGTCCACTGTATTAATGAGGGAGGAGGGAGGGAAAGAATGAAATTATTAGCTCTACTGTCCTGTTTTTAAACAGTTCTTTTTGTTACTAAAATTAGATTGTTGCCTTACCCTCTAATTTTCCAAACACTGCTAACATCAGAGCATGAAAATGATTGTGCAGGATTTTCAAATTCACTGAGGGTTTGGCTATTGGTGAAGGTTACTGAGATAAGTGAAAGGAGTACTTGGCATCCTTCTTACTTTTACCTTCTTACTGTTACAGAAAATGTTTAAAAACAAAAATTCAGAATTTGGAAAATGCCTTTTAACACAAATCACAGAATCACAAATCCCTGAATTGATTTGCATTGTTTTCATTCACTTAAATCTTTTTTAATGAAAATTCAAGTTTAATGTGTATGCATAATGACTTACTGCTGTGCAAAAATATTTTAAAATAGTAATTACACAGAAGTTGAAAAATATGCCAAAATAATAATTTTTCAAATATTTCTTATCAGCTATACTGTAGGAAAATTGCTGACTTGCACTCACTGCTCAGAATGAGGCACTTTCCTTCTTAAAAAAGAGGACACCTATATGATACTTAATATTATTCTCAATGTGTTAAAAGCCTTTCTCACGTAGGCTGTTGTAACGCAAATAGGTATGTTGCTTTTTGATACTATTTTTGTGCTTGTGTTTTTTCTGCAGAACTAAATAATGACATGACCCTCGACTGACTGACTGACTGAAACGTGACTAGACATGGTTCCTGGGGACAGTGACATCTTTTTCTTTTCTTTCTTCCCTTTCTTTTGCATTGTTACTCTAATATCATACTTTCTGTTTTTAAGAAGTGTGGACATGCAGTTTTTAAAGAATCTAGCAGTTTTAAAATTGTATACTGATGGTTGTTCGTGTAGAATCCTGTTATCTTGTATTCCAGAAATAAATATCTTGTGCTAAACGAAGTTCCACAAACATGGAAATAGCAGTGATGGGAGTCAGGTTTTTGTGGCTTGACCTGGTTAATTGATAATGAATCAAATTGTAACTACTCTGTATCAAAGGCACTTCCAGTGGTCAGAATTGCATTGAAGTAGAGCAGTAAATGAAAAGAAAGTGAAAGAGCTATTTCAAAAACTACTAGCATGTTTGAGAGTGTTAAGTCAGATTTGGTGGAAAAGCCATACTCATGAAAGTGATTCAAGTACAGTCTTGAATATTTCACTGACTTAGACCAAGAGTATTAATTTTCTTTATATGCTGTTTAGTGTAAAGGGCGTTTAACTATGGGTCAAGCTGTCAAAGCTGCTTATGTTTATCATTTTCTTGAGGTACTGTCATTGTAACTACAGAGAAATTATGGAGTCTGGGAATGTTTTTTTTTTTTCCCCCTCTTTGACTTCTCTTAAGAAGCTCTCAATGAATACATTGTTGAAGAACTGGGTAATTGAACAACAGTTCAGTATTTCAGGAAGATGAAGAGGATTTGAGTGTTGCTAAAGAGTAAACAAAGATAATTTGAATAAGTATTTGCAAAGATAATTGTCAAATACAAATACTTCCTGAATGGTACTTGTTGAACTGAAAAACTTGTTATTAAATCTCTATAGATAAAACTGAAATTCTAACTGCATGCACGCTGGGGTACAAGCATGCTCTTTGATGTACCTGGCTTCCAACTCCTGCAGTGCTGATCCCTTGACCCTCAAATGGGGATAAGTAGCTGAGCATCCACAACTTCCTCTATCTCTGAGCACCTTCAGAAAGATGTCCTTCCAAAAAATCTCCACCCCACAGGCAGGTGAGAATGTAGTCCCATGACTAATCTGCCTGGGAAGAACCTGGCATTTGTTTCCATGTAGCTCTCTGAGTTTTAGCATTGTTCTATCTATTCTTTATAGAGTCTGTTAGCTTCTCAGTCCCTCTTATTCTTTCCAAGACAACTAGTTCTTGACAAGAAATCTTTCTAGCCTTCCATATGGTGCTCCAAGCCCCTGACTTTCCCAACCTAAGTAGTCAATGTGCAGAAGCACAATGTCTTTTAAGTGATATTTTTGTGTCTTGTTAAGCTTTTACCTGTGGCAGATAGCCTTTTCTTCTTTGTTGAAGGAGAAGAGGAATTAAGGTATCAGTAAATATCTCCAACTCAACTGAGGACCAAAAATATGCTTACTCAAATATACAACTTCATCATTTGGTGCTTCACAGTCAGCTGTCTTGAAGTACTGCCATAATAATAATGACAAAGTCCTCTAGATTAGCCTTCTAGTAGTGTAATGTGAATGGGCCTACTGTAAAATTAATGCAATTAGAATAATATTTACAGGCAGTACAAAACAGTTTATATGCTGCATTATTTTGGAGTGTCCAGTGAGTTGCTCTTTTATGTATGGCATGTTAAACCTTCACTTTTTCTTTCTAAAATATGTATAAAGAGTACCAACTTTTTTTTAACTTAGAGATAGTAGGTAAGAATGAAAGCTGTTGTTGCATTAGTTCAGAAATTTAAATTTTAAGTGACAAACTGTATATTTTAAAAAAAAGTACAAAGTAATGTTATTTCTGAAGTTAAACATTCTTTTAAGTTCAAATCTGCAAGTATTAACTTGCAGAAGGAAGGTTGCCTAAAAAACCTTGTTTAACTCTTCCCCTGATGTGTTATGATACGGTCCTTGATGACTCACCAGCAGCTTTTTTCCCCAAGAGTAATTGTTTCATTTAGCACAAAGAATTGAATTGTATCAGGGTAGCATGGTTGAAGGAGAGTGTGAAATTTCTGCTTAATATCTTGTAGACTTCAGAACTCATATAGTGAACAAAACTGCTTTATGGTTAAACCTGGAGAACTGGATCTTTGTGACTCTGAGATTGTTTGTGACAGGTGCTACCTTTTTTTTTTTTTTTTTTTTTTTTTTTTTTTTTTTGGAGTTCCTCTGGAAAAATTCTGCTTTTTGGATTTTTTTTTTTTCCTTCCTTTTGAGTAAGTATGGAGCTTTCTTATGTTTCCTCAGGGGAACAGTGCTGACCAGGATGCATAGATCTAAAACTCCAGAATTGTCAAGCAGTATCTTTGCAGACTTAACTCTGCTTTGTGTGCGTGCAGTATTTTTGGAAAGCTTTGGTTCTGCTGTGCAAAAGTGACAGTCATTCTGTGCTGTTGGTATAGCAGCTCTGGCATGCTGCTGAATGTGCATCATGCAGTGCATCTTTGCATCGGGAATAAGCAAATGGTGATGTTCTGTGCTGGTGCAAAAATCTTTGCAGTATAAGTGCAGAAGGTCCAATGGCTTATTTTTATTTTATTTTTTACAAACTTGAGGTAACTATGCATGATGCTACAGAGGCACTGAAACTAAATTTTTCTTAGGTTCTGGAGACTTTTGCACTTTTCTGTTGTCTGAATAGAAAGCTTGGATATAAAATGCAGAAACGTATTTCTTTGCCCAAAGCAGGGAGTTTGGAACAGAGTTGTGTTTGAGAGGATGTTTTAAAGCGTAGTGTAGTGATGCATGTGTAGTTTAGGTGCAAGTGTTATTATGGTGAAATAATGGGAATCTCTGCACAGACAGGGGAAAAAAAAAAACAACCAACCTGCTAATTTGTCCTCTAATTGCTCTTTTTGATGACTCCCTGCTATGTCAGGATCTATAGTCTAAGGTGACATTAAAGTTCCTATTTGTTTAGTTGATGTTAACATTCTCTAGGAATGTAAGACTCTGGAAAAAAATAAAGTGACAGCTGCCTGCCCTTGTCCTTCCAAGATATGAAAGGAGAATCAACTGTTCAAATGATCTAACAGCCACTTGCCAGAGCCTTCAGCCCAAAGGGGAGGGAAGAGACTCTTTACAAGTTGAAGCAGTGTTGCTATTTTCCTATCCTTCTCTGTCCTGTTACACTTACTACATGTCTCTGCAAAGGGGAGATCAAAATCTGGGAGATCTGTAGTCCTACTTCAGGCTGTTTGGTCAGGTCTTGCTCCAAATGGTTTTGGGCAGGTACTGGAAAGGAAGAAATTACCTCATTTTCTGTACTGAGACTTGAGGATGCCGTAAGAAGTAACTGCAAGCAGATGGTATTTTTTCTTTTGGGATGATGTTGCATCAGTCTATTAGGTGACTAACATGAAGTCATCTGTAGTGTTCTGCTAACAGATCTTAAAATATTCTTACAACCAAAACTGACTGACTTTTCTTAAGAGTTTAGTGTCTTTTCTGGAAGGGCAGATATACTGGTCGTCTCCAGATAAATGCCAGTTTGTGTAAATACATTTCGCTGTTTTAAAGTCAGCCAGCACTTCTGGTTAGATGTGATATTCATTATTGCCTGTTTAAATTGTTTTGTAGCACTGCCACTAAGTAGCTGTCACATTGCTTTTCCAGGCCTTTTCATCAGAAAATGATAATTCTGTCTTCCGAGAGTATAAGCATTAGGTACTGGAGGAAAAAACAAAAACTGTATAATCTGTATTGCTTTTGCTGGTGGTTAGTGAATTGGCAAGAACTGCATAATTTTTTTGTGCTGTTTTGCAGTAGTAGCACGGTAATGGTGGTAAGTAGAATTTTGCATGCTTATCTGTAAATGACTTCGATTTCAGCTGTGCTCATCAACTGTAGCTTCTGCTGGCATTTAACAGCAGAAGATTATCTCATTTTCCTTCTGAAAATGAGATAATACTTTTCATAAATTATGCTAAATGATGTCCACTAGAAATTTTGTCCATTTACTGAATCTCACCTGCATGGTCTGCAGGAGTGCCTTTTGCTTGTGTAACTGTAGAAAGATACTAATAATTTGTTTATGTTGCCACAATGTCTAAATTAAAGTATATCTGATCATTAAGTGAAATAAGGCTGTTCTCCAGAGCTGTGTTTTGACAGTCTGACTGCAGTTAGTCCCTCCACTGGATCTCCTCCCTGAGACCTTTCTCTTTGGTGCTAACAGGGTGCTACTGGAGTACCTAAAGTGGGAGCAGAGCCCAGGCTCTTTCTCTTCCTGTTAATGGTCCATTTTTTGACCCAAGATATTCAGTCATATTATTTCTGCTCTGTCTGCAGAGATACCATCTAATGTCTGCAGTGCCAGGTTACTATGTCAGTATATAAGAGGCAAAAGGAAAAAGAACAACTGTGGAAATGGAAGCAGCTGAAGGTGAAAAAAGCATGTGGTTATGTCCAATTTGAGAGCATTGCATGTTCTCAGCATACCACTTCTCTAAACTTTTAAGTGCTTTGTCAGAGACCCTGCTGAAGTTCCCCATGGAATTTCACATTTGAGTTGCAGTTATACTGATTAAAAATGTCTGCAAAACTAACTGAAGAAAAAATTATAAGTGAATGGAAGGCTAACTGTACCAAGTTGACTGAATGGTGTAGCAAAGGCACAGCCTACAGCCTTGCTAGGTAATTCACCCCCCTTTTCCAGCAGAGGTCTCTGGTCTCCTGGATGTACCTAACGTGCATAGGATGCAACTACTATTGAAATTATCTTACTCCCATTTAACGTAATCGACTCAAATGTAGGATTTTGAAAAGAAAGGGACTGTTTTCTGCATTCATAGGTTGAAATACCCTCAGACGATTCTCAATTTTTAACACATGATTCAAAACCTTTTTCTGGTATTCTGATTGAGAAGACAGAATCCTAGTTCATCTTCTTCCTGTGAATTACTTCTTAATTTTTTTTTTTCCACAGCCACTTATTTTTGAAATACAAATAATCTGTTTTCACTTGCATGAGTTCTATGTGTGTGTTTGATTATTTTAACTTGGTGTTCCAGAGCCTTGCCTTACTTTTGCATAGTTAGCCTGATAGCTTTAAAACTATCATGAAAGTAGAAAATTTTTCTAGTAGACACCCAAGAACAGTGTATAAAAAACACCTCTTTCTCTCATTTCTTAATATTTTGTCATTTCTTAGTAGAAATTTGTCAGTGACAATTTGAGAGAATGAGGAAGAATAAGGAAGAGAATCAGAAGAAAGATAAAATTTGGGGGGGGGAGGGGGAAAGGGGAAGCTATATTAATAAAAAATATCTGGTTTTGAGGCAACAAAATGGAGAACAGTCTTAATTGAAGAGGTAAAGCTTGGGGGGGGGCTTCCTAGGGAAAATCAATTCTCATATTGTGAGAAACAGGTGAATGCAAAAAACAAATATTAAGGGAGAAAAGATGGAGAGAACTGTGGTGATCTTGAAGCCAATTATTCCCTGCTGCCGGTGTTGAGCACAGGGATTTTGAGCCTTTTGGTGGATAGGTAACTTCATGAATGAACCACAGAACCTTATAAGTTTTTCTGCAACATGTTCAGTGTTGTCTTATCCTTTCTTTTCAAATACATAACGTTCACTGTATGGCGCACCATGTACTTCTCATAAGCACATTCTTAATATTATTGCACCAAGATTGCATTTAAACCCATATCTGTTATTCAAAAATGTGTGCTTTCCGTTGAGCAATTCTGTCTTGGGCAACTTCTTTGTTCTTCAGCTGCATGCTGTTTCTGTTGCTTCTCCTGGCACTGACAGCCCAGCCCATGGCTGCAGCTGCCTTGAGGTCATTGAACAATTTCAAAGCACAATTTTGCATCAGGTACCTCATCCACAGTTTGTGCTTTTGGCAGGAACAAATAGAGCAAACTCAGCTTGACTTACAGAGAAGATTCAGGCCTCATAGGGCAAGCCTGGCACTTCTCTATGCTTCTAAGTTACAGGTGCTTGCAGACAGCTTTGGCAGCTGAAGCCTTAGAAGATGAAATGAGGCAGCTCTGTGTTGGTGATCACAAGTTAAGAGTGACATGCTGCTCTGTGTAACACAGAGCACTTGTCAGCTTTGCTCTCTGCCTGGCTAAAAATACTTCACGGAAGCTGTGAGGAGCAGCTGCTTGGAGGGGTCCTTTATGGCCTTGGTGCTTTATAAACGCCATAAATCACAGCTTTAAAATAACTTCAGTACTGTAAGATCTATGCATCCCACAGTTCAGAAACACAGCTTTTGGGTTACTCTTGAATGGAAACAACTACAGGAAAGAAAAGTCGTATACAATTTATATGTATCAGTGTGGACTGGAGAATTTATCTGTAATTGTTTCATGTAATGTGGAAGCAGGTGCTTTACACTGTCAGGGGAGATGGAGGAAAAAAAATAAAGCAAACCTGAAATGCCATAAATTAATACAGAGCATTAAGACTCTACATGGCATAGCATAGATTGCATTTTTGCTGCCATTGAGCTGTTGAATTCTGCTAAATGCTGCTTCTACACATGGAGACTTTTTATGATTGCCATATCAGTGAGGGAAAAAATATTAATGGAAGTCAATGAATGTTCTAAAGGAATGGCAAATTTTAGACCCACTGGCTAGCTTGTAAGATGATTTTTAAAAATGTAAAATTAAATTTGTGTGTTAAATTTGAGCTTAAAAACTAAAATTGTGGGCAACTTATTAAATAAGTATCAAGCAGAAAACGAGTAAAATACATAGAGTAATCAAGATAGCCCATTTAAAAAACACCCTGAATTGTATTTCTTATTTTTAAATGATAAAATTGGAAATTTGAATAAGTTCCTATAGGCCCATGTTACTGTGAACGAAGGGGAACTGCAATATTCTTGCTCTTTAACAAGGCTTTTAGCACAACCAACAAAGCTTCACAATAAAAGGTGGTCATGGATGGGATTTTCTGAGTAGCTCGTCGGTCAACATTGGGTGGGAAAGAGGTTGGAAGTTATTAAGCTAACATCCACTGTGGGTAACACAGTGCTCAAGTACCACTATTTAGCACTTAGTCAGGATATGGACTGTAAGTAACCACACTAATTGGATTACAAGTAATTGCCGTATCAATTGAATGTTTATGTGATTGTTGACCATGCTGTTTTGATGTGGTTTTTGCTAATTGTTGGTATAATTGCCCCACCACTTCTTAACACCTCAGAAATGTTAAACAGAGGATCCGAGAACATAATGGCATACCAACCCAGTGTAGCATCCTGATACCGAAAGCTGAATAAATCTGTATGTATGATCTCAAAGTCAAATTCAGCCAGGAGAAAATTCTCATTTAAAACTTGACAAAAAAAAAAAAAAAAAGTAATGTTAACAGGGAAATTTGGAACAGTGAATGAGCTAATGATTGTTTTTAGAAGTGTCTTTTTTTGTACTTAAGTAAATTGTCCTGCAGTGAAGTAAGAGCTAAATAGTAAGGTGATTGTTATTTCTTTTAATGATAAGCACCAGACTACTCAAACTTCTTTTAACTCAGTTTATTCTTGTAAGTCTGCAAACTTGAGCTTGGGCAGAAATCCCTGAGTTTCACTTGGCAATTAACTTGCTAGCTCCAGCAAGGCATAATGACCCCCAGGCTTCTTGGGAGAAGCTGCTCTTCTCGGCACGCCAGAAAAGGTAAGAAGCATTTATATACGGTAGCAATTTCAAGAGACCGTAAGGCAGGTTCTCAGAAAGGTGATCTAGGAATTGGTAAGGATTCAGCAGAAGACAGGAAGTAGATAGGGTGAAATGTGGAAGCAGTGCTTTAAGCTGCGATGCCACTAAACGGCTGCAAGTGATAACTTTCCCAGGAGGTCGCTTTGGGATGAATGGTCTCCTGTTGATTTGCAAAGTTGCTGTGCTCTTCTCTTGTAGCAAGTTTTCTGAGTCTTTAAAACAAACCTACACAATATAACGTTCAGGATACATGCACTTTGCCCGCTGGCAAACAGGAGGTAGTCCACCCGTAGGGAAATATTCAACTATAAGGTGCAACAGCACAGGAGAAACACTTTGTTAATACAGAACATCTGCAGGGCCTTACTAAGACTAAAAGAGTTAATTGCTGACCTGATCTGCTCTGTAATTAGAGAAAGTGTTTACAAATCCCGACCATGAGGGTAACGAAGATATCCTGGGCATCCTTCCAACCAATCTGACAGAGTTCCGCTTTCTGAAACTGCTAATTGGTAACATTTTGGGTTGTCACTTTAAGAAATCCAGCACAATGTTAACAGAGCATATTTAGTCACTTGGACATAAAAACTCTATTTGGAAATGCAAATGCATGCTGGAAATATTTTCCATAAGTAAAATGATAAACAACAGACAAATTGAAAGAAAGCTGAAAGTTATTTTAAGTATCAGATCTTTGATTGTCCTCATCATGGGCACACTAAATCCCCTTCCTAATGTGTCTGTTCCATATAAGGACAGCAGGAGCAGAGTGGTTATATTTAATCAGTGAAACAAAATCAAAGGCAATGGCATATGAAAGCATGTACTCTGTCTTGAACTGCTGACTTTTTTCAAGTTTTAATCATGCCTATAGACTTCTAAAAGCATACATGTGTCTTAGCATTTCTTTCCATTTCATAATAAAAGTTATATCAATTGCATATTTTAAAAATATTCCTCATATCTTCTGCTGTCAATACAATTTCAGTTGTACTACATAGTGCACGCTTAATTTTATTTATATGTATATATAGAAAGCATCAGAAATCTTCACATATGTGTATATATTTAACAAGTTTATACTACTTTAGTTTCACAGTCGTCTAAACATTAAAAGGAATCATGTAACTTCTGCTGAACATGAAGTCTTGGCATTACTATCTATTGCTGAAATAAGGTATGAAACGAGCTCTTTTCTCAGTGGAGATAACTAGCTGTACAGAGTATCAGCCATACAGATTTTGTTTATATGAGATGTAACCACTCCGGTTGATTTATCATATGTTTGTCTTCAAGGATTCTTGGAGTTCTGCCAAACTTCATTTCAGATTTGCTTGTCAGATTTCCAGTTTCTTGTATTTAATAAGGGCATCTCTAACATGGTTCTTAGAAACTGGTTTCTATGCAGGACTTTTACCCGCTGCTAGTTTTTAAAGCATCTTTGTGTGTTTCTGCTTTACTTTACTATTTCTTAATCAAGAAGAAATTACTATCCCTTTCTCCTTCAGGATGTCCAAGGAATTTTATTTTTATGATCTGTGGAAGTGGAAAGTATTTTCAATATATTCTGAGCATGTTACACTTCAGAATTTCTCTCCCCATTCTTCTGTGAAGGGGAGCAGAAAGCAGTGTTGATGTGGATGACTGATGTATATGGATTGTCACTACTGAATAGGGCTAATCACTAGAGAATCACTGGGAAAGCATTCTCTTCAGGGGCATGGAAGAACTCTCAAACAGGAAGATAAGGAACTACTATGATCTTTCTCTCAGGACAGGGGAAAAGGCAGATGTGTGCTTCCATACCTAGAAATCTGTTTGACAAATCTGTTTGACCTTTCTTTCTCACACCTGAGCAGAAAGATAAGAATCGACGATGTGATGATCAGGGGAGCATTGGAACAAGGCACGTCAAGAGTGTCCCTTCTTACAGTTCTAGCAAGCAATAGGTGGGCACTGAAAATGAAATTATTGTGCTTAATAGCTGAAGTTATTCTTCATTCCTTCATGTAATCCCTGTTTAAAAACATCTGTGCCTTCAGCTCCATAGTGCTTTGTCACAGCAAGCCAAGCAATTTAATAACACTTCATAAAGCAAAGTTCTTTGCAGCTGTTGTCTTAAACCTGCTGCCTGATCATTAGCTTTGTCTCCCTCAGGTCCTGTAGAATGAAAAATGGTACGTGGTTGTTTCCTCTCGGGTTCCTACATCTCATTAGTGACTGTATAAATCTGAAGGCAATCCCTTCACTGTTTCACAGTTGGGATTCTCCTCACATGGATGGAATTCCATACCCCTGACTATTCCTTTAGCTCCGTACGTTTTCTTGTTCTCCGTTTCCATATGAAGGAGCCAGAACCATACACAGTACTGAAGTACGCAAGAGATTTACACAACAATGTAATGAGCGATTCTACTTTGTTCTCATTTGCTTCTGGAGTAATTCCTAACATTGTTTGCCTTCCCAACTAACGCTGAGCAGCAAGCTAATGTTTGCAGAAAGCTATTCACAACAGCTCCCAATGAAAAAGGTTAATTTAGAGTCCATTATGCATGTTTAGCAAGGGTTGTTTTCATTGCTATTTAGTTTGCAGTTATGGCCATAGAATTTTTTCTGTCTGTCTCTGCCCACTTGCTCACTACTGTGAGGACCTTTTATAGCTGCTCATGTCTTTGCTTTGGCTCTTACAATGAGTATCACCGGGAGAATTCAGAGATTACTGGTCCTTGCAGAAGGAATTTTAGGCTATTTAGGTGCAACGATTTTCACTCAGAAGTATTCTAAATAATTCAGTCCAAAGGAGTACTCGAAGATAACCAGTGATGTGCTTAGTAGTCAGAATATGAGAGAGAAACTGGAGGTTCACCTGGTTTGCTACTCAGAATGGAGGACTGCAGTGTCCCAAATGAATGCACCAATGCTAACAACGAGCAGCAGTGGAGAAACAACACTACTGCTACGACAGGAGAAAATATCTTTGCGTAGAAAACTGTTTTACAGCCTTCTGTTAGAAGGAATGCTTCTGGATAATTATGTACGATCAAGAATTGTCATTTGAAAGAAACACTTTATCTGCTTTTCTATACATTTTAAGTGTTGGCAAGTTAGGGAAAAAAAATGCAACTCTATAGGATACCCGCTTAGGAGTTTAACGTTGAGATTGTTAGAGAACACAAAAGTTGTTTGAAACATGGCAGATAATTACCAAATACACATTTCTGTCCTTGGTTTTCTTTTTCAGGTCGGTAATGGTGAGTGGCCACTTAACTGAAATTAGTGGTGGTGTTGAATGCTGTCCTTAAGGGATGATTAAGAGCTGTGTCCTTTATCTCCCTGCCCTGTTCTTTATTTCATATAGGAGAAAAAAATTAAACTTCTGATATTAAGCTTTAAATAGTATGAGATTTACTTAATACTTTAAATACATACTTTAAAGTATGAGATTTTTCTTAATCTGTGTTTTTATACTACACTTACTTTGATGTCTCCCTCTCAGCATCAGCTGTGGCAATGATTACATATACTTTTTCATTTGGGAAGCTTCTGCTGGACTAAGGAGACTGTGTCAAGAAGAATTGCTCTGGCTGTCTCAGCTTCAATAGGAAAAGAGCCAGGACTTTGTATGACACAGTCTGCAATATGGTCCTTTGCTGTACAGCAGTGACACTCAATCTGGGATCTCTAGTTGAAGAAATGAGGGAAAAGTTAAAGCATCATCATAGAGCCTGTTTACCTCACTTTAAGGTAGGGTCTGGGCCCAGTAATTGCATTGCTGGAACCCACTAAGTTTTTCACTACTTTTTCTATGGACTATGCCATATTTTTTTCCCTTTGTATTACTGACATTACCACCACCATTTCTTTCTCTGGGTCTTTTAATACCTTTTCATGGATACGCACGCATCCTGGCCCGTTTGGGCGACCCGTGGCTATCGGCTGCAGCTGTGCGTGAGCGGCCTGGCTTTCTGCCGGCCGAGGTGGGACGGGGGAGGGATGGCTGTCACGAGGGCTGTAACGGCAGATCTGCAGGAAAGGAGGTGAAAAAAAAAGAAAAGAAAAAGCAAGCTAATGTAAACCCAGGGAGGAACGTCTCGCGGTTTGCGAGAGCACCTGGCGCGTGTCTCTCCCAACCTCCCGTTATCAGAGGACAAAGAGCAGCGGTGGGGCGGAGCGGCAGCGCGGGGCCGGGCACGGCGCTCACCGGAGCGCAGCCACACCGGTGCAGACGGACCCCCGCCGCCGTCCCGGCCCCGTCGCTCCGACTCCTTTCCGGCGCGGTCCCCCCGCTGTCCCACGCGTCACCACGTCCCGCGGCTGCCCACGTCCTTTTACATCCATCCCCACGCAGACCTGACGGCGGCCGCTTTCCTGATGCTCGCTGCCCGCCGCAGCCCCGCTTCGCGACTCCACGATTCGCTCCGCGTCGTCCCCCGAGGCCTCCCATCCCCTCCTGCTGGGCCCCTCGTCCCTGTGGTAGGTGGGTGAGAGGAGGGCACCTTGGCGGCGGGCGGGGGGCGGCGCGGCGGGGCTGCGGCGGCGGCGCGACGCGGCTTCCCGCCCCCTCCGTCAGACGGGCGGGGAGCTGCGGCGGGCGGGAGGGAGCGAGGCAGCGGGAACGGCGGCGCGCAGCCGGCCGGGCCGCAGCGGGGATGCGCCGCGGATGCCGGAGAGGAGGTGGGTGCCGAGCGGCGGGGTGGGGGCAGACCGCGGGGCGCTGCGGACATCGGGGCTCGGCTGTGCCGGGCCCGGCGAGAGCCGTTCGAACGGTGGAGGGGTGGGAGAGAGCCGGGGCGCGGCGACGGGCCCAGAGCCGGAGTCGGGATCGTGTGAGGCAGCGGGAGTCGCGGGAGGCACGGACCGGCGCGAAACCGGAGCACCCGGAGCGGCCGTGATTATGTAACCGGCAAAGCGGTGCTGCGGAGCGACCCGGCCCCGCTCCCCCGTGTGCGGCTCTGTCGTCTCCAGTGCGGTGCGGCTGGAAATGCCCCTGTAAACTCTGCTCCGCCGCGGTGCGTAGCGGGGCCGTATGGCGAAGTTGATGCACTCTCGGGATACCTTTGTGCTTGCAGTCTCTGCCTCTCTCAAAAAAAGCAGGAATGGCCTGCTATTCCTCATTTCTAGCAGTGCTGCAAAACGCTTGCGAGCTGTTTGAATACGCACAGATCCGTTATAGCGCTGGTTTAGCAGTCATCCGTTTCCCAGAAGTGCTGATGCTCACAGCGACCATCTGACGTGGCTTTGCCATTGGTTGTATTTTATAGCTGCTTTGGCGTGTTGCAAGAGCACGATGTTGCCGCTCTCCCCGAAGCCCGGCAATGCAGATGCGGTGCCAACGGCACGGCCACCAAGAGAGCTCGCTGTGCTCCCTCAGGGCCAGGTGGGGGCTCAAGGTCGGGCCGAGCTGCAGCACACCTTGTGAAGGGTGACATCGAAGCACACAGTCCCGCACAGGGGAGTGACGTGGTCCCTTAAATATGCTCTCACAGAGTTGATGAAAAAGCTCTCCAGCGAAGGTGTGAGGAATTAGCTATTTCAGGAGAACAATTAACTATATCAGCTCAATTTTAATGGAACTAGTACATTTAATTGCATTCTTAACAGATTTTCTATTCTCTGGATGATTAGCTTGCAGAATGATACCAGCTTAAAGATTAACATCTCATCAAATATCTGATGGTTTCCATGCCGCATAATTGTGCTTGGTTTATATTAGCTTTTTTCTAATGACCAGCCTTTGTCTATAGTGCTGTGGGTTCTCTAATTAAACTGTTTTCATCTTGGTATGGATGACATGACCTTGACCTTAGTAGCTAAGCAGACGTGGTGGTACTGGTGACAAGCTTAACAGGACATTTATTTTTATGTGCGTGTAACACATGGGTCTTTCTTTCACCTTGGTTAAAAAAGTTCACAGAAGAGAAAGACTGCTGTTTCTTTTCTCTCCAGTTAAGATAAATTAAGCGATATGTACAACCTAAGTGCTTACTATTTAACATACTCTGAAGAGGTTTTTATTTGAAGAGGTACCTTCGGTGCTACTGTAGTTCCTCATGCCCATGTGTTCCATCTCTTGCAGGGCTCCTGTGTGCTTCTTTGCAGGGCTGGTGAGCTGCAGTGTAGGGCTGTTGTCAGTAGTGTTTCTTGTCACTGGCTCTTTGTGTTCTTTGCCCATTTGTACCCTGTGTATGCGTGTCAGAGATGCTCCAAGTTTCTATTGCTGCTTTTCTCATGTTTATTTTGCATCAGTTCTGTGCAAGGATAAGAAAACATTGGTTGCACTTGTAGAAAGGAGTGGTTCATTTCAAGTGCAGCTGTAGAAGGGCTGTACTATGTGCACATGTGTTTGTTTGGATGAATTGTTTATCCAGCTGATACCAGTGTAATTTTGCTTGCAGGTGTTAAAGGTACTGTGTGACTGAGCAGCCAGTTTGGACTTTTCTGCAAAGATACCATGGCCATGGGAAGGTAAAGCCTTGGTGGGACAGCCCTATCCTCTTGCTCTCCTGCATGTTCTGCTGGAGATGTGTCTTCTTTCTTCTGCCCAGGTCTGAGATGAAGTCAGAGAACATTCACATTTCCACTTCATTTTCCTTCAGTTCTTTTGCATGTGTGTGTTTGTCCCTTGGTGCCTCACCTTCCTGCAGTATAGTGCCTCTAGGTTTCTTGATGTGACAGAAGTGATTGGCTTTGCTGTTGTATGCCCAATGCATGCAGTATTTGCATGGGTTTTCTCTATGTTGTTGTTTTTTGTTTGTTTTTCTTCATATATTTATTTAGTTTTTCAAGAACTTAGGCTTCTGGTATGATGTGGTTTTGTCCCAGGAGATCTGCATTTCCCAGGGGATGCTGACCATCAGGCCCATCCTCCTAAACATTCTACTATCACTGCTCCCAGCACGGCAGGGGGAGATAAGAGGAGCTGCCAGAGGGGTGTGTGTCTATGTTCATGTGTGTGTGCATACCTTCAGCAGCCTGTCCTAATGGTTTAGTTAACCCTTAAGCCATACACATGGTATAGCAAAATATTGTCCATTTTCTCCATCTGTTCTAACATATTTCTTTTTAAACACAGACCTATTCTAAAACCCAGAGGTTCTTTTGCATGCTTGATGATAAAAAGAAGGCCTCCCAGTTGTTTTTTTTTTTTTTTCTCTCCCAGTAACTAAATGCTTGCAGTTTTTGAAGCTTTTGATGATGTCTGGCATGGGAAAAGGCAGTAGTTTCTGTAGATAATTTTCATGGGAAATGTTACTCTGGGCAATTGCACTTTTAAAAGGAATTTCTCCAAGAATTTCCTCCAGGGTTGTGTTTTTTTCTTAAGCTGGCTTTTAATGAGATTTAAAAAATCCCTCCCACTGAAATACTTAAGCAAATGCTTACTTTGGGTTTTTTTCTTTTATCAATATCAAAGTTGTAGATGTCAGAGGAGGTAGCAGCAGGTATTGTGTTCAAATGAGAGTAAATATACTCAGGCCATGTGAAGGGTGTTGTGTTTTTGGCAGATTCCAAGTACGTCTTTGTGATGGGGAAAGTCCAACTGTGAGAGGTGCATTGAGGAGGAAGTGGTGAAATGAAATGGCAGCTGAAGTTAGCTGAATTTGGTTAAAATACTATGGAATATTAAAAATACTAAATTATAGTAGCATGCACGACATGAGTGTTGGTGTTATTTGTGTATGTTTGCAATTAATTTTACTGCCTGTATACCTATGTTTTCCAAGCTGTAAATACAAAACTACAGCTTTCAGCTGTTTCCTGTATGTCAGAACATATACATGTAGGCAGTGAGGAGCTTTCTTTGAAAAAGAAAGTGTTTGTGTGTCCTGGTGAATGGTGTTTGTAGCACATCCCTCTCTTAGGGCTGTTCCCTTCAGAAGAGCTTTTCAATGCTGGCAGCTGATAAGCTGGTCAAAGGGAGGTCAGCTGAAGTGTGGAATATGGGAAAAGAACATGAGGGTTGTGATGCACAGGCAGTCAAACTAGTGTTCTTTAAGGGAAATTCTGGGTGGAATATAATAGTTAAAATAGTAAGGTAGGGAAAAAATGAGTCATAGAGAAATACTACTGACAACTGCTGAACATTGGAGTTTAAAAAAGAGTGGAAGGAGAGGGGTCTGGAACCATAGAATTGCAAAATGTCCTAAGTGAGAAGGGCCAAGGATCATCCTGGATCCATACAGAACCACACGAAAGTCAAACCTTGTGTCTAAAATAATATAGTATAAGTTTGGAAAATAAGTATTTTCCAAATACTTATTTAACTCCAGTGGCTTGGTGCTGTGACCACTGCCCAGGAACTGTATTACAGTTGTAATAGCCTAAAGATTAGATGAGCTTTTGACTCTTCAGAATGCTTCAGTATAGCAGAGAGAACAGTGGTGTTTTGAAACAAAGTTAAATAATTTTTTTTTTTTTTTTTTTTTGAGTTCCTCAAAGGCAAATAAATTTTAATACTAGTGGAGGGCACTTCTCTTGAAGAAAAAAATGGATGCATTGGTGTATGGTTACTGCTGAGTCACAGCTTGAAGCATTGATTGAGCACCTGGGGAAAGGACCCCATCAGTCCTAGGAGCATAGGTGAAGGCAATTCAGCTGTGTGACCAGAAGGGGTGGAGCCTGGCTGCACCTGCGCCTCTCTTAGACCTCATTTAAGGGCTGACTGCCGCTAGGGAAAGATCTTTGGTTGGTAATCCCTACCTTCTGGAGTTTTCCTTGTGAGCCTAGATCTTCAGATGTGGGTGAGCATTTTTCCTTTGTAATACCGTTCTATTCGCTCTTGTCCGTTTGCTGTTATGCTCCCCTATCACCCTTCCACTGTCTTTCTGATTGTTGTAGTTCACTTGAGCTGTAAAGAAGGTTGCATTAATTCATCTGTGTTAGATATTATCTTCTAAAATGCCCTCTTTTCTAACATAAATGCTGTTGTTTTGCTACAGAGTTTTTCTATGTGACTTGATGATTCTGGCTGAGTTATGGAGTTATGTTTATGCAAGATTTAAATATATTAGAATGATGTGTTAGATCGTTTTTGGCAGTACAGTCAGGCTCAAACTTGGGACTGCTTTGCTGTGGAAGGTACTAAAACCAAAGTAAGGGTGTGTGAGAATGATATGTAAATCAGCTTGAAGATACCTTATCTTAGTCTGCAATATCCTTTTTCAGGTGAGGAACTGAGAAGTTTTCATTAATTGATAAAATAAGCTCAGGTTGCCTTAAAAGAAAGGTCTGATGAAACTATTTTGTGCTATTTTGTGAAGGCTGTTCACCCACTGAGAGGAGACCAGGGCTTCATCTGCCCAGCTGTTGCTGACCTGATTAGTCCTAGATGAGTTGGAAAGTGAAGAATCAATAGAATTTTGCTTTGTAGTTGTTGCTAACTTCACAGTTTTCATAATACATTTGGAGTGAGAGACCAAAGAGTTGCAGGAACTGGTGATGACTGCTAGTTGGCCTGAGATGTGGACTATGGACTTTGAGCTCCCCTTGATGGCTCAAGCTGCCAACTGAATAAGAAAGCAGTAAATAATTAAAACTTGAACAGTGGCTGGGGGGGAAGACAGATACAGGACATGCACATACCTTTGGCACTTAGAAGGCAGAGCTGGAGGTGGAATGGCCTGGTGGGAGGCTCAGGCCACATGGCCACATCAAGTTGATGGAAATGAATGTCATGTTCCCCTGGGTCCCTGGTGATGGTCTCCCCGGACTTCGGTTTGTGGGTGTGTTTCATAGGATGGCAAGCTAGAACAGTTGTTTGTGGCCACCTATTGCACCCCTCCTGTTTAATAAAGCAAGACTAGATTATGTGCTACTGAGAGGTACTGAGAAGGTGTATTGTTTCTATTCTTGCAGCCTATTCCACTGTCACAAATCCAACATGGGTGAGATAATGCTAAAAAGAATTTGGGTCAAGAGAAGTTTCTGTGAACATCTCACAGGAATGATTCCAAGCTGGTGATTTTGCTTCCGTTTCCACCTCTTGCCTGGCAACCTTTTCTTTTATGTTGTTAGCCCTGTTTGTGCAGTAAGACCACAGATAGCCTCCTGACCACACTCTGCTATATGAGGATTTTGATGCCTGAGAAACTCGTGGTCTTCTTCGAGAAAGTAACTTCTAACTCCTTTTTCCCATCCTGTTTTTCAAAATGGAGTTTCTTGTTTTCTGGAAATTGTTGGCACTGTTAGTTGAGAAATTGAGAGGAAGGAAATCCAGATAGCGGCTCATCTTCTCAGTTTATCATCTTTGAGGCTTTGGCCACGAGATAAATGTTTCTTCAATTTACTTTCTCTAGTTGGAAGCCTTTAGAAAAGTAGCGTGGCACTACTTATTTTCTTTCTTTTTATGTCAAGTACTAGTTAGTTGTTTTGTCATCTGGTATAGTTGATCTGGGAAAACTGGAAGGACAAGGTCACTGGTGAAGAGCTACAGAAACAGTAACAAATGTGCCAGTTACAAGGGCTTTCAGCTCAGCAATATGAAGCTGAAATAGGTTAGTGACAAATTCTGATTCTTTCAGAGTGGAGCAGGTCAGATGTGAGAGAAGGTGATGTCTGTCAGAGGAAAGGACACCTGGTTGAAAGAAAAAAGGTTGAAAAGAAGACAGCTTGTTGAGATTTGAAACGGGCAGTTGGTGTGGAGTCATCTTGGGGTCTCTCTGACTCCAATATGAGCATGATGTGCCTCTCTGGAAAGTAATTATGTCTGTATGTTTCTTGGTTTTAATATGTTTCTGGAGAATAGAGTTGCAGAACATAGTTGCTGAAAACAGAATAGGAGTGATATAAAAATGGAGCTAGAGGTTATTCAGAGGGTGAGTTTGGATGTAAAGTACCAGTGTGCCTCAGTACTAGAATGTTAGTTCTGGAGCCACGCAAATTCTGTATCCGTCACTGTAATGGTTGCTGATGCATAGTCTTTTTTTTTTTGTTTGTTTTTGTTTTTTTTTTTACCATGCTTCTGTCTAAATGAAATTAGTCTCTCTGAGTTCATGTACGCTTGACAACTGTGCTTTTTCTGTATGTGAACTCCTGGTAACTATGGCCAGGCAATAGCTGCCACCTGCTGTATTGATTTTTGGGTAACACAATTGCAAGCAAAAATAACCAACTCCCTGGAGGAAAAAAAAAAATTCTCTAGCCTCTCCCTGACTGTGACCTGTATTTGTAGATACACTGTGGGCAATTAGTTATAAAACATAGGATGGTCTGGTGAGCTGGCTTCTCTGTCACCTCTATGGCTGGCAGCGTACCTTATGTGTGACACTGGTGGTCAGTTTGCTGAATGTGATTCAGAGTGATGTGCAATGCAAAGTCTTTAATAAAAAAAAAAAAATGTAAGGTGCTTTATTATTTTTAATTTTTATGTTTTAAACTAGCTGCACATTGCAGTTTGAGGAAGAAAGGTATGCCTGCTCTGGTCACCATAAGTATTGCTGCGTGACTGAACTCATAATGGCATGAGTGACTTCTGCCTGTAATTAATACAATGCTGGCTATGCATTTTGCTAAATGTGATTTCTGGATTACTAGGGTAGGCTTCAGATCAGAAAATGAGAATTAGAATTAGTCAAGCTGACTAACCCTCAAACCTTCCCATGTAATTCAACATGCTTTGCAATGCCTGTGAGTTTAAGGAATTGAAGGACTTTCAGAATTAATCTAAAATATTACAACAGTTGAAGAGGTTTAAAGCACAGTAATCCTGAACTATTTAAGCTGTGACTGATGCCAGCTAGGCTTCTATGCTCTCTAGAAAAGGAGCAGTTTCTCTCAACAAGGAAGTTTTATTTCTCAGTGCCACCACAGGTGTTCAGTGATAAGCTATATGTTCTGTTTTTCTTTCTTCTGTTCTCCTTCTTCATCTGGCTGTGGAAACCATGTTCTCTGCTAAGAAATGCTTGTGGAGGGCGTGGCGAATTTATTAATTTCATACTTTGCCATCTCTGGCAATGTTCCCATGTTGAAAGCTGATCGAAACAAGCCGCTCTTAGGCCGCAGCTATCTGGAGGAATGTGTTGCTCTGTTTTCTCGGCTGGTTCTTGGGCAGTTTGCAGTGAAAAATGTGTCATAGCTGTGTGATATAACACTAGAGGGAAAAAAACAAACGTTGGATAAATATCTTTATAGATAGAAATTAGTTTCTCAGAAATGTGCAAACTAATTTAAACAGATAAAGCAGGAGTCTTGTGCAGTTTTTCATTTGTCTTCTGGGTTCTCAGCACTCATATGTCCCTCTCCAGCTTCTGCCTTAGGTATCATTCTGCTTCTGCCCCTAGCAGGTTATTCCTGACCTGTTAATATACCCCTCCCAGAATCTGGGTCCCGAGTTCAAGGACATGGACTCGCTTGTACATCCAGGCTTGGTGATGCTCCAAGCCTCTCCAGCCCGGCTGCCTGCCATGCATTCTGGCTCGGTGCTTGTATGAGCATCCTTGGCCCTCTCAGTAGATCCTCTATGGAAGCCTGAGAACAGGGAGGGTGGGATTATCAGCTCTGTAACCTGGCTTAAAGCTGGGCATCGTGTGGAGGGTTAGATCAAAATTGCTATATCAAACCTATGGTGACTGCCTGAAGGAAATGAAAACATACCAAACCGTTGAAAAGAACATCACCAGTCTCCATTTCAGTGCTGATTTACAGATTTTGGTCTGAGTTAACAAAATCCAGTTGGCCTGTTCAAATATATGTATCTGTTCCTTTCATACCTACTGATTTATGATAATATGGAAACCTGTCTCACTCTCCAGGGAAAAAGTTACACAAAGGGTAAACAAAAGACTTTGAAATTCATAGAGTGATCATACCAAGGAAAATCAGTTATTACCTAACGGACTTTATGTGTAGTAGCAATGTAAGGTGTCATTTATTAAAGACAGTGATTGATATATATTTTCCATTTCTGTTGGTCAGGCTGCTGAGGTGGGTTATACAATTAAGTAATTCCAGAGCAGATTTAAAAGCACTGGTAAAAGTTCCAGAAGTTTCTTGTTTAGAAGGACAAGTCTGAATAGAAATAAATACTTGTATCATGAGATACAAAAGGTAATTCAAGCAAACCTCTCTGAAGTTTTTTCTTTTAAACAATCACAGTATGCTGCAGAAATTGATTTTCAATTTTGCAGACTCCCACAGATTGCAGCACAGAAAATCAATGCTTTTTCAGCTAGTGTCAATTTTTTCCATTAAAGGAAAAATGAGGAAGCATGAGGCTTCCAGGCTTTTCTGATTTCTGTTCATTTACCAGACAGATAATCTTTATTTATCTTTGCATTTTGTGTAATGCATACTTAGTGCTTGTCATCTTATTCTCTTTGCCAAACGTAGCTTGTGTTTAAGAGTTAAGTACTCGAAGCGTGATGGAATTATGGTGAATTTTTAGAACTTTTGTTCCAGTGCCTCAGGCTAGGAGGCTGAATGTTTCATTTGAACCATGGTCGAACCAAGTATATTTAATCTGTATTATAGTATTTGTTCCTTAATGAACTTCCAGGTCTCCCCATAAGCATATTTTTGAAAATACCTTTGGTCTGCATTAGAGAACATATTTTTTTCTAATCTGAAGCAAACAGGCACCTTGGAATGCATGGGAACTTTCTGTTTCCATGCGTTTATCAAGTGTAGCAGGGAATGGCATGATCAAAGGTAACAGGAGAAGTTAAAAGTGAAAGATAGCAAATGTCACCATTTGGAGTTAGCTCATTATTTCTGTTTTGCTAATGAGGGCGTGTACACATGTAAGCAGAGCACAAGAGGTAACAGTGCTCACTCTGCAAGATGCAAGTAGAGAAATAGAATACATTAAGTTGACAGTGCTCCATCCTGGGAGGATGTGGATGTTGCAAGTAATGATACAATAATGACTTTTGGTAAAGTTTCACCCATGATGTTTTTTTTAACACTGCTGCAAAGTTTGCCTTAGCATAAGTTAAAATTACTTTTTAGCAGTGGCTGACAGAGAAGTTTTACCCAAAGGTCTAAAAAATACCATGAATACAGATAGTGGGGGAAAAAAAGCTATGTGGAGAACAACTGAATGTATCCAGCAAACTGGCTTTGTTTTTAGGTATGCAGTGCTAGAAAAAATAAACATTTTTCACTTTGGGACATGCCTGATGGCAGTGGATAACTTAGAATGAGTTCATAAACCCACTTCCGCTCAAGTGGAGTTCAGTGGTAGGTTAGACAGCAAAGCAGCACCCAGTCAGGACAGTAGCTCTAATTATGGCCATGAGATGTACCCCTGTCTACGAGTATCTGTGGTTGTACACTTTGGTTAACAATCTGCAGCAAGTTGAGCAACATTTTTCAATATTTTTCATTATAATTAACATTTTACATGCTTTAGTACATTTAGTACCATGTTCTAGAATTTTATGTACACACAAGCAGATTTTTCCGTCTTTGTTATTAAACAGTCTAGCTATAATGGACAGTTTTTCTTAAAGGAAACTTCTTAAAGGAAAAAAGTACGTGCCAGAAAAACAAGATTGAAGAAACCAGTTCTGGTGCTATTACTAGATTTAAGAGAGAATATGGCATTTTGCAAGTGGTTTCAAAGACTAAAGCATGAAGGTTTGAAGTGAGTGAACAACAGGCTTCAAATTCCTACCAGTAATTTGGCAGTTACCCATTGTCTTGTGAGGTTCTGGTTGGAGCTGTATGGGACTGAAGACCAAGGCCCTTCTTTTTGTAGAGAGTTCAAAACAAAGAGTAAAAGCAAATTAAGGGAAGTTAATTTCATAATTCTCCCATTATGGGTGAATGCCTGCATGGTAAAATGCAGTTTTTCTTCAGAATGTTCCTTAAGTCAAAGAAAATAAGGATGAATCTGAATTTTTGCTTTCCATAACAGTGCAATTTCCAATTGGAGTTATGAAGTGTGCTGTGTTGTTTTTTTTTTTTTTATTTCTAATTCCTCCCTTGTTTTTATCTGCCTTTCAGAATGTTGCTAGTTGGGAAACTGCCCCAAAACACTTGTTTGTCAGGTGTTATGTAGTTCTAACACAATTAACCCTGCAAGTCTTATTTTTCTTTTTTAGACTGTTTGCTTGGTAGACTCTGGAGAATTATTTTATTGTTTTCTGATGTTCACTAATTTTGGAACAGGTATTGCAGGCAGCAGGGGAGATTCTCTTCTATGTAAATGGCTTTGGACATCTTGGCTGACGTTACTGACACGTACTTGGAGACATGCTGACTTATGAGCCATTGTCAAGGTCTTGGGAGTGGAACAAAAATAAAATGAGTAACTTAAGAAGTGTGACTCTCATTACAGTTGGAGTGATTTCTCCTCTACAGGATGAAAGAATTCTGTAACAGAAACAGCTTGAAATTTGGTGTTTAAATCAAATGGCAAGATTAACAAAATATTTTATCATGTTTGAATATTAAAGTTATCCTAAAGTGCTCTACAGAAAAGAACTTAAGTGTTCATAGAGCATACAGATTTGTAAAGAGTTTCAACTGAAAACCTTTGAATAAGACTTGCTTTTGGGTAGCATTCAGGTACTTCTCTGCAATTGAGTTCTCTGATTCAACTTTCAAATGGGTATTTATTTGTAAAAGTGCAAGTATTATGGCTGGCATAATACATTATAATACTTTTTTTTTTTAGTGATGATACTTATGTATAAATATAATATTTATAAATTGATATACCACAATGTATGCTCACTGTCTAGATGATAGAACGCTCAAAATCAAGACAGTCTGGCAATTTTATTCTTGTGAATTTATAAGTGCTACACAACTTGTGAATGATAACAAGGAGCAGAAAGAGAATTTTAGCTGTATTTCTATTTTTCTGTGCCTTTTATGGTTTATCATATAGGAGCATTTTTACTATTTTTGGCATTACTTTTGAATGTAGTACCTTTGTCAGGAGTATTCTTGTGCCTTGATACTGATGTCAGATCATCAGATTTCTCAGTAACTGAGAAATCAGTAGACAGAATTACAAGAGACTTAAAAACAAGGTGCTGAACTTCAAACTGGGTTGTACACCTCTAGAAGTTCAGGAAGAGTTGATGAATTAAAGTTTCAGGTGCAAAATATTCAGTTCTTCACTGCCAGCAAAACGTGAGGTAAAAAGCTCTGTTTTTCTGCTTTAGCTGTAGCACATAACTGTTGTATTTTGACTTAAATACATGCCATTCCTTGACATAAATATATGCCATTTCTCTGAAATACGCAAGAGGATGCTTGTATGTTGGCTACCAGTTCTATTCATATGAATTTATTGTTACAAACTGTCTGTATTTTGTTGAACCTCCCTGTGGAAA
This sequence comes from Centrocercus urophasianus, assembly GCF_019232065.1. Taxonomy (NCBI): domain Eukaryota; kingdom Metazoa; phylum Chordata; class Aves; order Galliformes; family Phasianidae; genus Centrocercus; species Centrocercus urophasianus. The sequence goes on along the minus strand of NW_024884756.1, from coordinate 15,065,541 downwards.
AGGTACATTTCTCAACATCTCTGGTATGAGTAGGAAGCCCTCAGACTGAGGCTGATACTTCCTGATCAGTGAATAAGGAGAAGAGAAACAAGGAGGGATGCATACTGAACATGTTTTGATCAGAGGAAGTGATGGCAGTGTGTCTTTTTAGCTCTGGCCAAGATCTCAGAGGAAGTCTTGCAGTGGTTGTTAACAGTTGAGGTGGAGGTGTTGCTAGGATCCTGGCAGGTGCAGAAGTCTGATGTCATGATCATGAAAGAATGCTTAGTGTCCTGTCCTCTTCTTCAGGCTGAGATTCTGTCCTAGAATTGCAAGTTTGTGTGATGCTCCATCTTCCTGAGAAATCATGACAGCAGTAATTGAAACCACCAGATTTACCTTCAGCTATTTACTGCTGGAGGTCTTTTTGTTGTCCTAAACCCAGTGTAATTTAGATCACTCTTTAATCTAAGTGATAGGTACCACATATACTACTTCTCTTGACTGCATGTCAGTACAGATTGCTCACAGAATGCTGTTTGCTTTAGTGCTAGTTTTCTGCTTTCTCTTCCTCCAGGCTTAAGTAAGAATAATGCCTTTTTATATCTGTTTATACTGTTTTTGTTAAAGCATCATTAAGAAATTGAAAATGCCTCTGAATGTGTTTTATGAAAGATGAAAGTCACTGAGTGAAAATGGCAGGATATCACTGACCATGTTGATGTAGTCAATGCTGCTGGCAACATTTCAGGATGTAGAATAGCTCAGCAGTCAGTTATCTGCAACATGGGCTTCTCAACCTGGCCTTACTGAAATGCTACCAGTGGTAAAATCTATTTGCTTTCTTTGGATGGTGAAGATTGACTGGAAAGGTAAAACACTAGTGTAAGAAGCAACCACCCATTCTGAAGTAGAGGCCAGGAAAGCTTTGGCCAGAAGTGGTTGCAAGTGCTTGCGAATACAGCCAAGCAAAGGCTTGACTGGAGCTCCACAATCAGTTGCGTTGAAGTGAGTCCATCAGAAATCTTTAAATACGTATCTTTTGTTTAGTGGGAGCTATTCTCAGGCTTTGGGGACTGGGATGATCTGCAGGGGGGAGGGGATGGAGAGGGGGAACTGAGTTCCAGTGAAGGCAGCTTCCTCATGGAAGTACTGCTAGAGGTTCTGGGAATGTTTTTCATTCCCTTGTTTTCTTTCTTCTGTGTGGAAGTTGACCACAGCTGGGAATAGTTTAAAAAAAAAAAAAAAAAAAAAAAAAAAAAAAAAGAGTTGCAGTTTTGTACCTTTGCTAGTGAATTCAGATTAAATTTAGTGAAAGTATCCATTAAAGCAAAACGAAACAAAACAAAAAAAAAAACCCTAAGAAGTAGAAATCTCATTTGATTTATTTTCAGTGAAATGTTCACACTGATATGTCTTGATGTAGAAACAGGCTTTTCCCCCAAGTTACTTGAAATTTCTTCTTTTTTCCTTCTTTTGGTCTCTAAACTAAAAAAAGAAAATAATCCAGTGTTGATACACTCAATGTAGTTCTTTTTTTGATTAAGGGTTTGAGGTTTATGAAACATGTCAGTAAACATGCCTAAATGAAATCCTGCCTGTTCCTAAAATATCAGGCAGACTTTTCTAGGGATGAATAGCAATCCCAACATATGGTGTGTTTCTTTTAAGATGCAAAATATTCATATAGTGAGATGAACCTTCTGGAGGAACTTTGAAGCAATAGCTGCTTCTCCCAAAGCTTTCACCATTCTTTTTTTCAACAGAAACTGTCTTTCTGAAAAGATTTCTTCCTAATCTCCAAAAGATGTTAACAGTGCCCTGCCAAAGTGTTGACAATCCATTTCTTGTAGGATGCTGTTGTGTATAAATAGCTTTTAATTTACTTTTTCTAGCGATGAGAAAGATTTAGTTTTGTACTGTTTAAATCTAGAGAAGCATTAATATTTCTGAATATATTATTGAAATATATTAATATTTCAATATTGTTGTACTCCTCTATGACAACTGCATTGTACGTATTAGCTTATGTGGTTGTGGAGCAGGTTGGGTGTTATATGTGACTGATGTGTTACTGCACACAGGGCTGCCTCACCTGGTTTTTCCGTGCCTCCTTTGTGATAGCTCTGACCTGTGTTCAGTATCACTGTGCTAGGATGACTTTCATGCAGGGAAAAATGCCTTGTTTGCTCAGCATCCCAAAGGACAGTTAGGAGTGGTTGCCTCCTAATTGTGGAGCAATGTAACAACCTTGTCAGAAAGCACAAGGACCTCCGTGATGCCAGTTGGGACCCCTCAGCAGAAGTGGCATGCTTCCATGCTCAGAACAGTGGACATCGAAGGAATGTTGTTACTTCCCATTTGTTTTTTTTTTATCTTGGCTTGGACTCTCTTCCACTGAAGTGGTGAAAAATAAGCAAAGGCATGGGGTAAACAGATGAGTAGGAAAAAAAAAAAAAGAGTCCTCTGGGGAGGAGGAGGATGCTTTGCATTGTGGATGCAGGAGGAAAACAGTGGAAGACATCAGAGTACAGAAAACAACTCAGAAAAAGAACGAGGAAAGCATGGGAAATGCTGAAAGAGTGATATAGGTGGATATTAAAAAAAAAAAAAAAAAGGCATTTTTTTCCATACATCCTGGAAGCGTTCTGCTAAAACTGCATTTCTTTGGGAGAAGTAGGGTTGTTTTTTTTTTTTTTGTCTTGGGGGAGAAATCTGTTTCAGTTTTCTTTCTTTATTATTGAAAAGAAATCAGCGGACTTACTGTGTTTTGATACTTGGCTTTGATTCCCTAATATAAAAACTGTTGAGGATTCCTTCTGGGTGCAGGTGGTGGTGTAGTTAAGGAATACTTGTATTCTGTAGTCAACAGCACGCAGGGGAGCAATATGGATGGTATCACATCTGTCTGCCTTTTTTCTTCCCAGCTTGAGCAAAGAGCTCCCTGCTCACAGCCAAGATAGCTGCAGGCAGGCCCTGGCCCCCAGCCAGGTGAAGTGCTCATGTCTCCACACTTGGAGCGTGATGCTGTGGCTGCGTCATTGCCATTCACCCACCTTATTTTCCTGGTTGTATACCCATGAAGCCTGTGACCTCTTGGATAGCTCGTGTTCTGTTCAAAGTATATGCTCCATCTGTTCTCAGCATTTGAGCTTTTAAATAAATTTTTGAGTAATTTGAAATTTTCTCTAGCTGGTAAAGAATTATATAGCGTGGAAATCTTTTATAATGAAAGGTAAGCCTAGAGAAAAGAAGAACAGAAAAAGGATTAAATAGGGAATAACAAGTGTCTCTTTGGTGTTTTCCTGAGAAAAGTGTGTGCACCTTTCTTGTTTGCTGTTTGCCCAAGGTGTTATTGAGAGTAACTTTGTTCTGCCATGTTGTGGTACTGCTGAAAGATGCTCCCTGCCAGTCCAGTACTGGCTGTGTTCTCTTTTAACTGCTGTTCCACTGTGTAATTTCATTACAGATGACGTCATCCGTAAGGCTTTTTGCTACTGTTGTATGGTTTGATGTGATCAACAAAACCTATTACACTGATGTGTCCTAATGTATTTAAATCTAATATTTGCTGGTTGGTTGTTGTACTCTGTCAGCTACTTTCAACGTGGCTGCTATAGAGGAACATACTGAATCTGTTACATAAACATGCTCATACAGCTTGCCCTGTCCTGATCTCTAAACTCTTCAGTCTTTAGGGTACCCCACCTAGAAAATGTGACTTATTTGGAGATTTGGAACTTGATTTCCTTTCCTTTTTTGCTGACATGTTTGAACTCAAAGTAAAGGCAATAGTAGCTAGATATATAAACCAGTCATCCCACTGCATGAATTAGGGCAGATTTCTCCCAAGGGCTTTGTGTGGCCAATTTTCTACCCAGGTTATCTGCTGCTGGGAATTGTTTTTTTATTTGGATTTGAAGTCTAAATACATGTAGGAGGTTAGTGTTAGGATCATTTATTCATTTACTGTTGACTCTAATCTCTAAATGCAACTAACTAAAATGAAAAGATGGTATGTCTGAATATATTGTCCTCAGGAAAAATGAACAAAAAAAAAAAACCCAATGAAATGTTTCTGCGTAACAGATTTTTATTGTTGTAGATGACAAAGAGGTATAATTTTTAGACAGCTTTCTTCCTATCATTGCTTTTGTGTTATAAGCAATAAGCGGAGAGGGCCAGCTTAGTTTACCCGGTGTTTAGGTAATAGAATAAATTTTACTCAAGTGTTTTTTTCTTTCTGCATTGGATTTAAAGTATCTTTTCTCTGGTATTTATATACAAAGATTCATAACCTTTATCCATTTTATCCTGTTATGTATTTTTGTTATGTATTTTTTCCTACAATAGCTATTTACATTATCCCCTGTAAAGTTGTATATTTCATAGGCTGTTTCATAAATTCTGTGTGTACCCAGATTTTCAGATCTTTTTTCCTGTTTTTAAACAATACATTCACTATAATATTCAAAGTAGTTCTAATCTCCTTTTAAAAAAAAAAACAAAAACAAACAAACAAAAAAAACCAACAAAACTGTGTCTATAATTGTTCAACTTTTTTCTCTTCCATTTATTTTATTCACTTGCAACTTGATTAATTCCTAATTTCTTTTCTTCTGCTCGTGTATTTCCCAGGAGATTTCCATGTATTATTATTTTTATTAGATTAAAATAGGATTTCTGAAATATTTTCTGAGTGTCTGCTATTAATGTAATTGGGAAGGGACTCTCCTGGCTGTTTTTTATTTATTTGCTTGTATCCTCAGTTGGAATGTATTGTGATGTATCACTATGCAAGTCAAGTGGACGGGTGAATCACTATGATGTTAGATTAGAGTCCCCCCCCTCCTGTCTTGCTTAACTCTTCAGAGGTATGTGGTCATTGGTAATCACTTATTTCTGTTATATTCTTACTATTTTTTAAAAACTTTGTTACTGTGGCATATGTAGTACACATACAGAATAAAATGAGGTATATTTTACATTTACCCACATGCAGGTTGTAAGTGAAGGGTGCAAGCTGAGCTCCAGTTACAGACTTCTAGTGTGCAGTGTGGTCCAGGATCTGCTTTTGGCATTGACTCTTTCAGAAGTTTTTTTAATAACTACATAATGAGTTTTCATGTCAGAGGGGCAGAAGTCTGCACTTTCATATAAATCATTCTTGGGAGTAAAGGAAGAGATGATAGCTGCCTTATTTGGTCTGCTACATGACACGAGATAAAACTTGTAACTCTTGCAACAAGTCCATGATACCTATTGGAACTGCACCGTATGTTTTTAGCAATAATTCTGCACTTCACTCTTACCAACTTCATTTAAAAACATAATACTGTGGAAGAAGAAGCCTCCAGAGTTATGAGTTCCAACCTACAATGTCACATTTTGTAGTGGACATTAAGTGCAGAAAGTCTATATAAGCCCCTGCTCTGGCCAGAAGTCAGAAATACACCTAGCATCATAAGTCCTACTGCATCAAAATCCCAGAAATAAAGGAAAAAACAAACAAACAACGTGCAGTATGCTACCAGGAGAACAAGACTCTCTTTATTGTCTTGAGGTACCACAATGACTTGGACTTGTTGGTATATCCCCAGCAAAGTCCTTGTATTTGCCTGTCATGTGCCTTGCTGTAGTTGTGAAAGTTGTCTCGATGACTGTGTCAGTTCCAACAGAAAGAAGGTCACAGTGGTTTTAATATACAAACTCATAGGAAATATGTTGTTTGAGTTGCTTTTTTTATGTTCCCTAGTAAGTGTAGGAGTGGTTTTCATAACCTATGGCTTTTTTTTTTTTTTAAACTGAAGGAAAGAAAGTTCTCAAAACCCACTGAGAATGAGCAATGTGAGATGGTCGAAAGGCAGAGAACAGGATGGGCAGCTCTGCTGCTCTTTGGTTTCTGTTGATATACTCCCTGAGCTGGGATGTCCAGAGTGGTGATGGGAGGTCAGCTCAGGTGTGGTAAGCACTGAATCTCATACATATTATCTTTAGTGGTCTAAGGTAGGGTTTCTTTGCTAAATTGCAGATTATATTCCAAAACATTTTTTTGTAACATTAGTTTATGACAGAAAGGAGTAATAACAGATTTTTGTCTTAATTTCAAGTTGTTATATTTTCCAAGAGCGCAGGAATTAATAAGCAAAGTTATGTTCAAATAGGAAGAAAACAAAGGGAGGATTATATTTATTAAAAAAAAGCCTCTTTAAAATAATTGTTTTAAAGATTTGACTGTGGATTTTCACGCTACTCAGAATCAGATCAGCTGCAGGCAATTTATTTTTAGAGTATTAGCTTTATTGAACATGAAAAAGGTATCTGTGTACCATCAAAAATCTTTGCATTTCAGCTGGTATACTACAGGCAAATTTTGCTGATGGAGAAACTATATTTTTTTTCAATTGAAAATGGAAATATTTCTTTCTGAATTCAGAATTACAAATGACAGTAAATGCAACAAGGTCTATCAGCAGGTAAGAGTATGGCATGAAGAACTATTATCTGTACTGTGGAAAGACTTTATTAGGAGATTTATAACATTCTGCCTTTTATTCTGATACATGCATACTTTTGACTAAAATGCTTTCAGTACAGTGATGGACTTACAGTTTTGCTTTATTCTTCTTTTGCTGTTGCAATTTGCGTGACAAACTTCAGGGTGTTCTTTTATGAATTATTTGTGCTCTGCCTTAGTCTGGAACACATTTAATGTGGCCTCGAGGAGTTGGTGCATATCATTGCTAGGGATGAAGAAGCTGTAAGGAAACATCTGATCACTCAGCTGTGCTGCTCCCAGTAGGGATGGATATATACCACCACAAGAGGCACTCTGCTGCTCCTAGGTTACTGGGAAATGGTTTTGTCCCACTGTTTTTTAGGGTGATGTATTTGGCCATTATGTTATCTGACAGTGGTTCAAGAAAGTGTGTTGTAGCACCACTGTCAGGAGTGTATCAGCTTCTTTCAAAGAACAATTATTTAATGACATTGTTTTCTCCTTGATGGGCTTGCTTTGCAAGTGATGCATTCCTTAGGATGCATTAGGTCTGTTGATTGTGTGGGGTAGATCTCAGTGAGAAAATAAATTGTTTCCAGGGAATTCTGGCATTTCTATTGGTATTGGTTTATTACAGTCCTATGCCCACTACAGCCCTTGGCTGTACTTCAAAAAGACAATGTGTACCAATGTTGTATGGTTAGGTTTTTTGTTTGCTTGTGTATTTTTTTTTTTTTTTTTTTGAGCCTCCTCAACATTTCTGCTCTAAAGTATTCATTACATCATAAAGCATTTATTGAAATCATTGGTTCTCGCTAAGTCCTTAAGCCCATCAGGTGAGTGAGTAGTCAAAATCTAAAATATTAATATTTCAAGAAATTCAAATTAAAATAATTATTGCTGCAATTTTTGTGTGAGCTTAGGACACTGCAGAACATTTTCCCGCTTTGGGAGTGTGGACAGTGAGTCACAGGCTCTTCTGTCTTAAATGGCTTGTAGGAGGGAGGGTAAGGCAAACCCATATTCCATGAGACAGACAGAAAGGCATCACCATTCTGGGTTCCAGCATTGGCCCAGCCACTGAGGGGGTCCTTTCTCTCTGAGAAAGTCTCCTAGGGCTTCTTTTGGGCATCCTTTCATGCCTGCTAGATTTAGGGGGTTTGCTGTCAACACATTTGTTCATCAACAGTTTCATCAATAAATGGGAGTTCTGGACAGAACAAGGCTGTTTCCTCTCCAGAGGTCTCCCTTCTCCAACCATATTTTCAGCCTTTTGCCCATTGTCATGGCAGTGGTCTTATCTTGCAAGGGTTTGAATTAATTCCAGGCATACCACAGGTAAAGCATTTTTTGTTAGGGTGCTGCACCTGATGGAAACTGAATGCATTACATCATTTTCTCTGTGCTAGTTAAGTTCTGTTTGGGTACAAACAGCTACCTCTGTATGGCTCAACAGTTAGAAGAGAGGTAGGTTGATGTTCTCTCACTATGAAAATTCAATGAAATAATTAAAAATCTGTAGAGCAAAAAAGCAAAATATAGGTATTTTTGTCTTTTTTTATATCAATAAACTTCTATTTTAGTTAACTTGGTCAACAGAGAAAAATGTAATTGCAAGCAGTTTTTGTTTCTCGTGGAGTAGCAGTTAATTGCAGTGAAATGTACAAGGTGATGGCATGATGACTGCTGTCCTGTGCTCTCTGTTCTTTAATTTCTCCATGCTGCTTTGAGTCCCCTGATTTCCTAATGTTTTGAATGCAAGTAGTAGTTTCACTTTTCCCAGATGGTGAGGAACTGGAAAGAGTGGCTAGTTTCTTCAGTCAGGAACACACGCACTTTAACTGCCACTTCTCTTGTCAGCTTGTTCAGGCAAGTCTGTGCAGTGGCTGAGCAGCTGAGGAATACAACATAGATGGTGTGTGACATGCGTAGGTATTAGATCAAAAAGAGCAGAACTGACTTGTTAATAGGTGTGGACTACTTGGATAATTCTGTTTATAACTGAGCTTTCCTCATACTAAAGTGTAATAGATTTGGTTTTAAGTTTGTGAGTATTGTTTATTAGGATATATTGTGATCAGGTCAACATAAGGAATTGTGTGTGTATACATGTGTATGTATATTTTTTGCAGTCATTTTTGTTTTGTATTTGTTCCTACACTCAATGTAGGGAGATTGGTTTCATCCCTTCCCATTTTATCTAATAGGGTCATGAATAGAGGTTTTAAAGGAAAGAGTACTAACTTCAGTTTATATATATAAATATATATATAAAATATAATTTATTATAATAAATTATATATAAATATATAATATATAAAAATCCACATATATATATATATAAATATATATGTGGAACAGATAATGTGTTTATAGCTGGAAGGTGCTTATAGAAAGGGATACCTCAAGACTTTGACTCTAGTCCATCTGATTAAATGTACCATCTCTTGAACCCTTCATAAATTAAGTGGTGAGTCATTTCTGACTCAGGCAAAGAAAAAACATCTATGATGAAGCTTGGCTTTGAAACAATACTGAAAGCTGGAACAGAATAAAAATATGACATGTTGGAAGTCTGGACATGAAATTATTTTAGCATCTCATTTCTTTACACTTTTATTTGTCTAGTGGATGAAGAAATGAAGAAAATAATTCTTAAAATATGCGAAACTATGGTCTGGGAAAGCAGGCTTGTGCTCTTTGCAAAGTGGTTTTGGTATCTTATCTCTTGCTGAGGTGCTCTCTGGGAGTTGGTGGCAGAGCTCAGCATAATGTCCTAGTGCCAGGAACAGTATTTCAGGCAGGGCAGTGTTCTATTTTGTAGTATGAGAGGAGGGGAAAAACTTTTTTTTTTTTTTTTTTTTTACGGAGCACGGTAACAAATGCAACCCATTAACAGCATGTTAGTGTGCAACACTTTTATAAGGCAGACAAGAATAATTCTAGAAATATCTTTCTGGGCCATGACAGAGCCTCACATTAAGTTACAACTGGACACTGAAGAAATCTTCATCTCAGTGTTGCCCTCTGGATGTGGTGCTGATACATTCTGATTTTACATTCCTGTGCTGCAGAAGAAAGACTATATTTAGAAGCAGAAAATAACCTAATCTCTAATGCTGTATGTTAGGGAAATATCCATCTGAAATGTGACATAATTACTAAAAAAAAAAAAAAAAAAAAAAAAAAATTGAGTCGAGAAAAAATGCATGTGCATGCATATCTGTCTGTAGTCCATATTCCAAATGTTGCCTCTTCCTCCTGCCCCAGTACAGTAAAACACTTTGGAAGTGTGCTTAAGAGAACACGTATATGATGAGTTTAGGGTAGTACGTTTCAGTGCCCTTGCAAATCAATTCATACTTTGAGATATCTGGAGCTACCATTCATGTTTATTTCTGAAACATATTAGTTGCACGAATTAATCTTCAGTAAGTAATCTTCAGCCATTGTTTTGGTTGAAATCTTTGATATGTATTAATATAAACATTGCAAAATTAATGGCTCCTTGCAGCACAAAATACAGTTGGTTCAGTTGTCATATGCATTTTTTTTTTCTTTGGAGATGAGATGGGTGACAGAAAGTAAAGGAAACAATCACAGATGAGAATGTTCAGTGGAAAGCAAAGGATAGATATGCAGAGAGATGCTCATGCCCTGTTCTGAAACTTTGTGGGAGGGCTGAGGCAAAGATACCAGAGGTTGAGAAAGTGGAATTTGGAGAGAGAATAATAAATAAATAGAAATAGTTGTTGGATTTGTCATAATGAGGCAACTTCTGATGATTGAACTGTCAAATGATAGATGTGTGTGATACAGAGCCTCTTTCTGTACTTGAAGTAGGCAGTGGGATTTTACTCAGGCATGGTGCTGGGGTTGCAGCGGGTCATTTAGAAATCAGTTATGTGTCAGCACTGGATAAACACGTAGGAAGGCTGTTTTAATGATACATTTTCAGTTGTTGCTGTAGGGCCATAGAAAATTGCTTTTTTCATTCTGTCTGAATGTTACACAAATTGAAAATGCTTCACATTGTTGCAAACAATTTGTGGACTTCAGTGCAAAGTTGCTGCCTTCTATTGTCCCTCAAACACTTGCTGATTCTAAAAGCTTCTGCTAGGTTACTGCAAACTTGAGAAAATGAACTGGGGCCATATTTTACTATGTTTTCTTCAGGACAAAATACTGCAAGCTGGTTAGTTCTGTGCTGAGAGCATTTGGCACTTCTACAGCTGTGCTTTGGGTTACCAGTACACAAACGCTGTGTTTATACAGGACAGCAAGCATTTCACTTAGATTATTTGAGACAGCAGCTGCATGGTAATTCAGAGATTTCCTTTGGTGCTTTTTCCAGTACTTAAAAATTTTACATCTCCGAAGTGCTTCTCAGCCTGTCTTTCCATTACAATCCCTTCACAGAATTACCAGACGTTTTTCTTGAGCAGGCTGCTTGGAACCTCTGGAACCACTGAACAAGGTTGGAATACTGCAAAGTCATACTGCCTTTACCCACTCTGCGGATGCAGCTTGGCTTGTAGTTGCTCACTGGTCCTGAGGCAGAGATCTAATTTACAGTTATTTGCTACTTGCTAAATTTAGGTTGGACTGCTTTTCTTGCCCCCCTTTTTTTTCTTTTGTTTGACACAAAGTTGAGGTATTTTAGAGTTTGTTTTGTAACTTTTTTTCTAAATTGCGCAGTTAAAAACAGGATTGTCTGAATTACATTTTGGAAATGAGCATTCTTTTTTTCTCATGTTGTTTATAGGTCCACAAGATAATTACACAAGATAATTCCCAGTATTAAAAGATGCTTTTCTAGTTGGGATCCTTAGTGTTGACTTAATGTAGCCAATGAGAGTGAAAATCTCTTAGTGCCCCTTAGCTTTATTGGGCAGCTGTGTGAGTGCTTTACATGAGCCTCTACTGCCAGCACTTCTGATACAGAGCAGAAAATACATGTGCAGCGTTGCCACCAGAAGCTGGGATAACCTAATGACCATCCTTGTAAACATCTATGCTGCTGGATAACCCTGCAGTCCCTCTGGGATATTTGGAAAGACCTGCAGCAGCTCCCTGCTTGGTTGTTTGTCCTAGATGGTTAATAATTTTGCCTAGTTACACATATGTAAGAGTTTTATTGCTATTCTTCTATTTAAAGTATGACTAAATGAGTTGGTAACAGAAAGATTGGTAGATAATGGTTTTATGTGCCATATATATCCAAAGCACATACAGCAATTCATGATACGGTGTGAGCCAGGATGTGTGGGTGGAAGTGTCCCCCTAATCCTGTTCAGGATGTCGTGCCCATTCAGGGAAAGTGCTTTTACTGAAATGCTCCTTTTCTTGGGGACATCTTCTTAACTTGCAAAGGAGGGGACATCAAGTTAACCTTTAATCATTCAAACAACAGAAGAGTAGCAAACAAATATTTCAGCTGCAGTGAACCATTCTGAGGTTGTTCTTTTTTTTTAGTGTTTTAATACTTTTTTGATGCAGTAAGTATATGTGTTTTAAAAAAAAAAAAATTAGCTATAATTCTACTACTGCTGCTGACTTCGATAAGTTCAGTGTCTCCTACCTTCCAATTCTATTTGCAGTTTTTTGATAAAGAGATAATAGTACTTACATCACAACAATAAATAAATAAAATCAGCTTTGCAGTAGCAAAAGGCAGGAAGAACTGCTTGATCCTGCCATGCTGATCTTTCCATGGGTCAAAAATGGCGACAGGTTGAGTCTCCCACTGTAGGCCAGCAGTACTTGGTTAATCCTGTGCTATGTTAGGTGCAGGAAATACTGAATTTTTTGATTTTTAGGAGAAAACTATGTAATTCATTGCTATATTACATAGCTTTTTACACATTTCCGTGCATGTAATGTAACAGTAACTGTATTATAAAGCAGGAAACGGAAGAGACTGAACAGTCAAGTCATTCCATTACTTTGCTCATGTTCACGAGCGTTAGAGAGCATGGTGTTATTGTGTAAGACACGAAGTTTTCAGTTATTTGAGTTGAAACAGAAGATTTCTTCTAAGTTCTTGATGCTACTTGCATCTTGCATTTCCTTTATGGATCAGGTGGTGGTTGATGAGAAGCTGTTGCATGGCTGATGGTTCATCTTGGCTAGCTCCTCCATTGGAGGGAGGTAGTCAGGACTGCCCGAGAGCCCTCTTCCAGCGCTGTACATAAATTTCATAAGTTTCTGCAAGACCTTCTTATTTGCTGGGAAGGATGCTAAGGCCTGTTGGAAGGCAGGATGCTGAAGTGTGGTCTGGACAACTGAACCTGATGTTTGACTGTTTATGATTGGTTAGCAGCTGACCAACTTGAGGTACTTTTGTGAGCTCAGGGAAAAACGGAACTAATTTTTTTTCTACAATAATTCATTCACCTTCTCTCATCCAGAGAAACAATTTTTCCCAGGTTTTTTTCTTCCAACTTCTGTGATGCATGCCTAACCTTGCTGTGGGTTTCATGGTTGGTCTGCCTCACTGCTACTCTGAGTAGCTCTCAAAAATGTCCCTAATGACATCTATAAACCTGAAGTATGAAGCTTGGCATTTATAGATGAAGGAGCAATATGTCATTTTATGTGGGACCCATTTTTAAAAAGCTTAAATTCACCTTATATAGTCAGGGTGGTTTTAAAATTCACAGAATCACAGAATTGTAGGGGTTGGAAGGGACCTCCAGAGATCATTGAGTCCAAACCCCCTGCCAAAGCAGGTTCCCTACACCAGGGATGGTCAAAATTGTTTATCAAGTGTCCTTGTCAATGTACTTAAATGTACTTTTGACATTACAATGATTCCTTTAAAAGAAAAAAAAATTGTTCAGCTAATAGTTAAATCAAGCTTAAACTAGTAACTGAATATGGAACGCTGTATTATTGTGGTATTTCTAGTTAAGAATGTTTTTTAAATTTTAACAAATATACCAATTTCCTTGTATTTGTTGATAGCATTGGATAACAGTTATTTGCTGATACCATTAGCAAATTGATGCAACTCTGAAAAATGATTTTTTTTTTTTTTTTTTTTTTTTTTCCAAAAAGAAAGAAACTTGTTTCTTACTGGTGAAACAGAATGATTATTCTGGACCTCTTTAAAATGGTATTGAAATTAGGCACTTTGGATTTTTCTTCTGAGATCAGTTTGGGAGTCTTGTGTTTGGACACAAAAGAAAATGTGTTATGTCTCAGTAAATATTCATCTAGCGCACAATGACAACCAGTGTTGTGCATAATTGGCAGCCACTTTCCATTTAGAGCTTGAATGGAACTGTTATTTCAGATCATTAATGTGGACATTGTGAGAATTGATGGCAACATACAAACTCTGCATCTGCTGTGGCTGACTTGACTCTGTGCTAAAATTAAGCACCTTAAAATGCTTTTGAGCATTTCATACAGATGAAAAGCATTGGTGTAGGTGCTGATATTGTTGCTGTTGTAACTTTAAGCCCTTCATTACAAACCTTTTGCAAAGAAAATTACAAATTACACATGTTCATATAGGGGTGAGGCGCGCTGCCCATGAAAGCTGTTTGTTCACGGCATTTATAGCTGATGAAGGGGAATTACTTGAATGTAAGCTGCATCTGCCATGTGGTTGAACAAGATGCTGAAGACCTAACATGCAGAAGTACACTTAGTGCTGTGAGATCCATGGGAATTACCTTACTCCTGCACCAAAGTGACCTTTTAACATTTCTGTCTATAAAGTTTGTCAGTTCTTTAATTGAAGTGATACTTGTCTAAAACTTCTCAGCCTCAGGCTATGTTAAAAATCTTAAAAGTTGTGAGAAATCATATTAGATGCTTGTATTCTTTTATCAATACTAAATAGGGTGAATTTGTTTACAAGCACGTCTTGCATTTGAGGAGACCTCCTCTGTGTAAGGAAGCAGCTCTTCCTTGTAAAGGCAGTTTTATTAAAGTCCCTTGGCCACAGTTTGAAGTTTGGCATGTTTAAAGGAGAAATCGTGTGACATACTTAATAATGCAGGGAGATTATTTGTGGTTTCTGCCTGCTATTGGATGCTGTTATAGAGTATATTTCTAAGATGAAGTAATTTGCAGAATTTTCTTGACTCTGTTTATGTGTTTTTTCTAGTTTTATAACCTGTCTGTGTATAATAATTGATACTTTTTTGAAGTAGTTTTCTATTTATAATACTTTATAATACTTTTTGGTAATCAGTGACTACTGGACAGCATACAGCCTTTCTGTGATGAAAATGTTCTAGGACTGTAGAGGTATTTTTTTTATGTGAAATGTGCCTGAGGGCATTTCTATTCTCAGATCCACCTTTGTACACAGGTGGAAGCAATTTAGTGTAGTGTAATTTCAACTGAAATTGCTAATAATGTTGGAGGTAGAGTTCCTGTTATAGCAGATGTTACTTTTGTATGTTTTTACACTGTTTTCTGTCAGTGCAGTTGAGTGTTCATTTATTAGTATTTCAAAAGCAGGAAGAACTAAGCATGTTTAACTATTGATGTGTGCTGGGCTTTATAACAGTGTGATGATAGGGAATATTCTGCTTTCCTTTATGGAAGAGTCAAGAGATAACTGTGTATTAAAAGGAAAGGTTCTTTTTGTTTGCTTTGCCACTGACTGCTTCTGTCAGGAAACTACTTCTGGAGCAACTCGCTTGTTCCTGAGTTCATTTGAATTCCAGTCAATGTATGGTAGAGTATGCAGAAGCTTCAAAAGCAGCTATTCCATTTCATTGTGTTTTCAGCCTCAACTGAGAGTCCTAATGGTTTTGTGAAGTGCTCAAGATGTTTTTTGTACTGCACTGGCATAACCTGTAACAGTTTATTTTTCTCTTCTGTCTTTCTAATGAAACTCACTGAATGAGCCATAAAGAAATTCAGGTAGTAATGAGATAAACAGCCTCCCTGTTCCTTCTTGATGTTTGATGTCTTGATGTTTTCCCAGTTTAGACATAAGCTATTAACTGTATTATCCTGTGTAGCTCTGATCGGCTGTGATACTTAATGTTTGTCCAGCTAATTGCTTCCAAGAATGAAATTCCCATAGTGTAACTACAGTTTTTGTTCTTGGATGTGACCTTCAATTTGGCAACCCAGAAACTACATTGCATGGAAACTCTGATTAACCCTCCAATTTTGTGCATCAATTTTCTGTGACCTGAACGAACTCCAGCAACCCTGTACTCCCATAAATACGTTGCACTTCAAGACAGCAGCAATTTCTGTGGCATCCTTCTTACAGTCATTTCATGATGCACTGTTCAAAATTCAATAAAATAGGCATTTCTTACCTTGTTCTGAGACACAGAAATCAACATTTTGTGCTATATTTGAAACATGCAGCAAAAATGTAAAAGTGATGAGGTAGTGGAAATGGAACATGCAGAGAAATGAGAGATAGGTTTATAAAACATGGGTGATAAAGTGCATCCAGACACGAATTTTGAGCACCACAAGCATGTATCATGCTCCTACACTCAAGAGGCTCGGAAGCATTTTGTAGGTCTACATTTGTAACCTTTCATAAGGGAAATCAAGCTCTGTGCTTTAGATCACTGCCCAATTGAAACTTGCATATAAAAGCAAACGGAGTCTTTTGCCTTCTGAAGTGCTGTTGCTTTGTCTAGGTTGCCCAGAACTAAAAAACAAAACAAAAACAAAACAACAACAACAACAACAAAAAACAGAAATCATTATTAAAATAAAAATAAGGGACTGCTTGCTATTTATTCTTGTCCGTATATTTATTCAGGAGGTTTTTTTAGAGAAAGAATTCACTGAAAATTGTGTTGTTTTGTCCATAAAAAGCACAGTACGTGAAAGCATTTTCTGAGTTTTGATTACAGTTTTCAGTCTTTTTCTGTCTTATATTAAAAGCTTGAAAAAAAAAAAATCATGCCTTGAAATTTTTTCACAGAAACAGATCTTTCAGTATGTGATATAAAAATGAGATGGAAGGATGGAATAGTATGTGGTGTTTTTTTTTTTTTTTTTTTTTTTTTTTCCCTCCTGTTGTTTTTAAGCGTGTTTGAATCATACATCATCTCGGAAAGGATGATAATATATAGCATTTAATTTTTCTTGTTTTTTATCTAACTGGGATATGGTGCATTGTATTTCTGTGTTTCTATGTGTGTTCACATATATATACATACATGCTTAAAACTCTGCTCACAGCAGTCTGTTACAAACACATGAAACACAGGTCAATATACTACCTCTGTATTATGCTAAAAATTTCAATGCCATGCAAATCAATATTCTATTGTAGTGGCAGCCTGAGAAATGAGAAACAACAAAAATCCTGATGAAAATCTTTGAGTCATTTCAGCTATTGAAACAATCCTCAGAGACTGGGTATGAGGTGAACGCGTATTTTGAAATTATCTTTGAAGTTGGAGGTTTGGAATGCTGAAATGCCACTAATTGCCATGTGTGCTTCAGGGATCTGAGGAGGGTGGAAAACTGCTTAACTGTGTAGGCAAGCAGAAGATAGGAAAGGCAGATTCCATACTGACCTCTTCTTGCCTGAATCTGATTATCAGTTGTTTGACCTCATCCATCTATTTGATGAAGTCTGTCAAAATGGTGTGTTTTACTGACATATATGCATGCAGGTACCACTCTGGAAAAAACTTATACATTTTTATGTGTTAAGTGTTAAGTCGTACCAGTTGTGAAGTGCTGGGAGAGCACTGTGTCATTAGAGAATGGCATTGAAGTAAGAGCATCTCAGAGGGTGGTTGCTGGTGCAGCTATGTGGCATAAATGTTTTAAGTGATAATGACTATGAAACCGAACAGAACTCCATAAAAAAAATAAAAACAGAAACTCCAGGGATCCTTCCCAATAGGGCATTCCCAAGATGAAACCTAAGGATGTTTAATAGGAACAGTCACCAATTTGGGAAATGCTATCTTAATTCATTTTAATTTCTTTAATAATTCTTTCAAGTGCGTGCTTTTGTGGAGGTTGACAAATGTAGAGCTGTAAAACATAGCTGCAATGGAAGTTCTCTCTTTTTTTATTACTTTGGCTGCATTCTTACCAGTCAAGAAGATGCAGTAGTGTAATTAAGAGCAGTGGTACAGGTTTAGACTTTACTCTTAAACGTTGTATCTTGGCCAGTTAATAATGTGATCTAGAAAATTGCATGTGGAAATAGGTAATAACTGCTTTTGTCTGGCATCGTAAAACAAGATGTGCATTTGTTATTCAAACCTCAAATTGACAACTTTTAAAATACTTGAACGAGCCGAGGGAAATGAATTCTAATAAATTCTGTCTTAAAAAGCATGTAGTGCAAAGAGACTTCTTTTCTTGTAGCGCTTAATTTGTGCCTATTCACAAATACTGGACCTAAAAACAATCAATGTTCCCTTAGGTCAGCAGTGTTGTGTTGGTAACTATCTGGGGTTTAAAATGCACTAGTCAGAAAGTCAGGACATGCCTTTTGATAATTAAGCTGAATATTAGCCTTGAAAGTTATTACTGGAGCAATTCTGCTGTTGAAACTGTACTAAAAAAAGGGTGTGGGAAAGTGATTTAAATGATAGGAACTAGTGAATTTCTGGATTAAAAAAGAGAAGGTTGTGTTCTTCGCTTTTTTTCCTTTTTTTTTTCCCCATTCTGTAAACATGCAAAATTCTGTCAATAATTCTTCTGAATCCAGAATTGAATCCTTATGACTTCTGACAGAATCTGTAAATAAAACTTATCTAAAAACTAATTGGGTAAACTATCAATTTTTAGGAGAAGGTTTTAATCTGTTAGGAAAGTAGTGGTTTTGTTTTGTTTTCTTTGCTTTTTATGGTATTTTCTTTTTAATGAATCATTTTTAACAGGACATAGAAATGCAGTAAACCTTGAATCCAGAGCAGCTATTTCTGATGTTGCCAGAAGCAGCAATGTTTTGGCAGTGGTGGCAGTCTGGTGACAATACTTTCTCAGATGGGTGGATGGGAGCTGCAGGATCTGACAGTAATGTTTGCTTGTTTGGCTAAGGATCAATAGAGAGTATAACTAAGGAGCAGCTGAGCTGCTATCCTCAGGTTAGCAAATGAGGCTGTTTCTTACCGAAGCCAGCTGTTAAACTATTGTCTGCAGAGTGGTTTGCTAGATTACTTATGTGGTCTCTGCTCATCTTTCAGCTTCTTTGGATTTGGTTATTGATCAGATTGCATGCTGTATTTTCACTCTGTCACTGTACACATAGAGCATGCTACAGAGTTCGTCTCACCCCGCTGAATCATAAATGTTCATGTGGCTGACTCACATATAGGGATTGTAAAGTGATTGATTTGCAATTTTATAGAGAGGGGGAAGAAAGAAAAATTGCTTATTTCCCATTAATGGTCTATGAAATTGCCACAGCATTGAGATATATTATTTCTATTACATTCTTGTGTTTGCAGCAGGGGAGCATGGTTAGGATTTTCCCGCATGGAAATCAGTGGAATCAGTGGGGGGGGGGGGACAGGTTGTTGTGTATCCCTCATAACATGGCAACAGGAGTTGTTCTCTGTTGGATGTTGCAGAACAGAATGAGCGTGCTGTACAGATGCATGCTTCACACAACCTTCTCCTTCCCGATGAATAACACAGCCTGTGTTGATGCATCAGTGTGAAGATGGCTTTGGTTGGAGGAATGCCAGAGACATTTGCGTATTTTTAGTTAACTTAAGCTCAGAGGCAGCATTCTGCACCCTAAATTGTCTTCTCAAATTATGCCAATAGTGCATAGGTTATTAAACAGACTCTAAAGCATTCTGGGCATTCCTGCAGAAAAGAAATCAATCAGAGGATGCGAAGAGCCAGTGAGAAATAACATCGCATTTGTCACTGAAGTCTGTTTTTTTTTTGAATTAAGATTTCATTTGATGTTACCCATTGAAAACTTCTATTAATGTAAGATGCAGGTTTATTTATAGTTCTGTATTTCTGCAAGTCATCTGTTTGTACACTTTGTCCATTAACATCCATATCTAATGCTAGACGAGGCTGCCCAGGGCCCGATCCAACCTGGCCTTGAGCTCCAGGCATGGGGCATCCAAAGTGTCTTTGAGCAAGATCGTAACAACATTGTTTTTTAATGTTGTTCTTTTAGGTTTCTTTATTTTCTAGAAATATTCTACCACAGTATGCAGCTTGTTTGTGTTTCCAGTGAAGCTAACAGCAAAATTGCCGGTGATGGATGAAAACAAAACAAAAAACAAAACAAAACAACAACAAAAACAAAACAAAACAAACAAACAAACAAAAAAAAAAGTGAAAAATGCTTTGAAAGCATTGGTTTCATTTAGGTAAATTGAATTGGTTCACCAAAAAATGAGATATATAATTGTTTGCTTCAATCTTAGTTACAGAGAGACAAGCATCTCTTTAAATCAGTTTCACAAATTTATTTCTACCATGCTCTGAAAAAGATGTACTACCTAAATTTTAAGCCAAAATTGGAAGATAAGCTCTAGCAATGGAGACAAACAGAATCTAAACTTAGTGTTCAAGAACAATAGCAAAAACCTCAGTTCTAGCTCTTGCTAATTCACTTTAATATCTTTGTTGTACTTATAGTGCTCATTTTCTCAAATATCCTACTTCTGGTTTTTAACTTTTGACCCTGAACTGCTCCTCCATCAGAAATTTCCGTGTATAACTAATAGCAGGTTTTTTTGCTTCTTGCCCTATTTAACAGGGGCAGTAACTTCCAATGTTTGCTTCTTCAAGTGTGAAAGGGATATTTTAGTATTACGCTTCTTTGTGAGGGACAGCAGTTGATAAATAAAGTGTGGTCTGAGAGAGCTACTGATTAGCTTTAGGCTACTGGTTAGCTTAGGGAACACCACAGAATCAGAGGAGTTTGGCTTAGGTATACACTGCTGTTTTATTTGGCTTCAATACCTTTTTTTTTTTTTAAAAAAAAAAAAAAAAAAAAAGAATTTTAAAGCATTTCAAACCTAATGAGTACAGAACCGTTTCTGCTGAGTACCACTTGCTAGCTTTGCATTTGCTTTTACAACAGCACCTACGCTTCCCGAAAGCCTTAAAAACACGTTTAAAGCGCCAGATCGCCGTCATCCTGTGCCAAAGCTAAATATAAATGTTTCCACACGTCAACTGAGTGAAGATCAGATGTTTTAAAAAGCATTTGATTTTCATTTGCCCAAAGGCTGCTCTGCTAAAAATTTTTTCAGTGACCTCATGGCTGAAAGTGAATGAAAATTTGTCCTTTTAGCTGTTTCATAACTTGACTGTTCTGCACAGCTTTGTGACCTGGGATTATTATTTCTTTGTTCTGCTATTTCTAACTTTCATCATTTGAGTTTTGATTTGTAGGAAAATTGCATAGGTCTTGAGGTATCATTGTCAGTGCACATCTTTGACTGAAATTTGCCCGATATGTTTGTAGGATATGAAAATGCTGTTCAGCTAGATCAGGCCTCTCTGAGAGCAGGTTCATTAAGCTTTCACTTTGATGTCCTGAAACAAATGTGTTGTGTAGCCTTCTTTTTCAAAAACTGTACTGCTGGTTAATGCCCTCCCAAGTGCTGTTCATTTATTCCTTAGAGCCAAATGTTGGCTTTCCCTCCTTGCTTTTGTGCATCTTTCATCTATGGAAGATAAAGTTCAGTGCTTTTTAGTAAGTTGTATTTTCCAAAAAAAAAAGACAATTTGACCTGATAACGAATGTTTAAAAATGTTTAGTATTTGTCTTGCTGCATACAAATAATACAAATACTATTCACAGTAGTGCTATTGTGTGCGAACCTTGATTTTAATCAAATGCAAATGGAAGCCTGCAAACCAAAGTGGCAAAATGTGAAGAACTACAGCAGCTCTGGAAGATGGATTTTTTTTTATTTTTATTTAATTTAATTTAATTAATTTATTTATTTATTTTGCATTTGAGGCTCACCATAGCTGAACAGGGTGCAGAAGAGGACTCTAAATGGGAGCAGAGCAGAGCAGAGAGGAGCTCAGTTCTGCTGTGCCTGGGGACTTGGCTACAGTCAGCCAACTTCAGTGAAACAACTGGCAGCTGGCTCTGTGCCTGCAGCCCCAGGTGGAGTTCTGCTGCCTGATTAACCAGCAAGCCTTGGCTGGACTTGGGGGAAGCTTGCTGGATAGTAGGGAGATCCCAGGGTCAGCTACACAAGCTTATCTCTTGGAGCTCTTTTGTCTATCCTGGTTGACTCCACTGCTGGGCCTGCTACAAGGGACTTCTAGGTCATTTTGCTCAGAGTGGCAAAACTAAGAACTGGAAATAGCTTCTGTTACTAGTAATAACATTTTGCATCTAATAAGTTAAATTGCTAGTGAGCTCTAGTGACTTCCTGCAACCACTGTCTTGTAGCTGGCTGGAGCAGATCCAGCTTATCTTTTTAGACTTCTAGCAGGAGTGTTTCAACCAGAGAGGAACAGAAAAATTGTCAAGATATTCAGGTTGTATGGGCTAGTGAAACAGCTGTGCCCTCCCAGCCATGCCATCAGCATTCTGTGTGAGCCCTACAGATGTTACACGGGGTCTGTAATGCTGCAGGAGGCTCCTTAATGGAGATGAAAATTCATCCACGGGATGAGGATGAGTTTCATGTTTGCGAAAGTACTGACAAAATAATAAATTGAGATTATTTAACTTTCCACAGTACAGTAAGCAGGGAAGGTGTTACATATTTTTCATTTTAAAATGACTTGCTCATTAGACACAATTCCTGCAAAAGACATACAGAAGACCTGTGATACTGCTCAGATTGGGCTCTTGAACAATGTGAATTTTCAAGTGTTGCCAGAATAACAGATGACAGCATGAAGTCTGTCACTTACAAGCTGTCACAGAACTTGACTCCAGCAAAAGAGTGATTGTTAGGGTGTAATATTCTGAAACTGCTGGCTGCAAGATGAAATGTAATTATTTAGCTGCCTCATCTGGGTTTAGGAAGATAGTCTTGCATGGCCATTTGTTGTGACTGGAGTAGCTAAAGCTGTGTCTTCATCATGTCATAATTTCTTGAGCCCACGATCACTTCTGAGTGTTGGTTAATGTATTTTGTCCTGATCTCATTAAGTACGGTGCATGGCAGTACCTTTCTCCACACCCATCTAAAGCCAGCTGTACTGGGCAGACTCTTGATGTGCTGTCACAACAGCATTTTTGGAAGGACATCGTGTTTCTTAATTAGGGAAAGAGCAATGGAGAAGATGGGTGATAGTCTCAAGCAGAGGCATCATTCCAGGAAATGGTTTTATCTGAGGCTGGTTAGCTGCTCAGTGGGATGGGAGGAGGAACTAGGATGCGGAAGTGTATGGAGTGAAATGAAGGCAAAGAGATTGCTATTGTGGGCAAAGCAGACTCAGTCTGGGGAAAATTAGGTGGACTTATTGCTAAATAAAATAGATTTGGATAGAAAGAAATCTAAGACATTAAACCTGTACCTTACCAGGGCGTGGATGATGGGCAATGGTCAGTACGGAAATTTTCCCTTCCACTCTTTCCTCCTCACACTTTTCTCAGGTTGAAGTGGGTTCCCTGTGGGCTGCACTTACGTCAGGAATATCCATTTTTGTTGTGGCTACTGAGGAGTTACTTGATAGTGTTGAGATATCATGTAATATGAGATATTGACCGCTTGAAATGGATTGTGAACTTTGTGTGGGAATTGCTGTGAATTGCCTAGGCCTTTCCATTGAGGCTTTTGGAGATATCGTATGTGAGAATGTGTTTGTATTGGTTAGAATGAGGAAAGGAAGTAAAAATTCGAGAGGTCGGTTGAATTAAATAGTGACTGTCAATAGATGTCTGTGCTGCAGAGCTATTTTAAAGTGAAAATGTATTCATTCTCCTTCTCTCACATTTTTCATTGTTAAGGTGAAGTTCAGCTGAGTTTAAACTCTTTTGGCACTCCATAAGCTGTGAAACAGAAGAATGCAGAAGAGTATCCTTTGCCTTTTAGTACATGAATGATAAGAGCACAAGATCATTACTGCAAGTTTTCTGCGAAGATGAGTTCGGAGGAGAAGAGTATATCTCCTGCTCACAAAACATCCACTCCATCACATAGAAGTGCCTCCTGTTCATCATCATCTCAGAGGGATAGGAGACAGGTAAGGAGAAAATTCTGACCTGTGAGACGTCTAGTGAAATTATTTATTCCTGTAGAGTTCTTTGCAGTATGAGCCTACAGTTGCTCTGTTTTTCTTTATATATAAAAATCTCTTTGTTAACTAAACTACAGAGATGTGTCACCTTTCCTCAAGATTATATTTCAATTCTATTTAAATGTTATATTGTTAGTCCTCTATGAAAGCACTTAAGATTTTAAATATAATTTGGTTTACTGCAAATTTACCCTGATTGCTTGAAGTCATGTAGTAGCAGTCCAGTTATGTTAGACTTCTGTCTATGTGAATGAATCGCATTATTTCTCTAGGATCCTTTTCAGAAAGGGGTGTACTATTTCCACTCAAAGCAACCTGTGCATCCTGTGGGTTTTTTTTAGTGAGCTGGCTGTACAGTCTGGCTCCAGCATCAGGGGCCTTTTAGAAAGCATCAAGAGCTATTATCACAGATCGTAGCTTGTAATAAATGCAATATTTGGGACTGAAATATTTGGTTAGAATAAAAACGTACTTTGAAAGTTGAACTTAATGGGAATCTTAAATACTAAATGAGATTTTAAGTTAACACCATCCTGTTTAAAAAGAACTGTGGAAATATTATCATTAATGCAATAATGTCGTCTTTTCAGCTAAACAAGAGAAAGAGGCAGCAAAAGAACTTTACTTAGTGTTTGTGTGGTACACATTTACTTGAATGACTGTAGCTTAAGGAGGTTTTCGCAGCCACTTGAATGCCAGCTGGGATGCTTTTTACTCACTGCTGCTGAAGTAGTTTTCTTTTTTCTTACCTGAATTGTAAAACTCCAAAGACAAAGTATTTTGGCAAGTGCTATAACGTTTATGGCTTTGAGTGTAAATAGTCTCACCATCAAGTATATTTTAACTGTTAAACAGTGAAAAGAATTCTGATATGTGTTTGTCAACAGGCAGAAATTGTCTGGAATTTTAAAAAATCATTTCTAATGCCTTTCAGTTTAGGCAAAAGACAGATGATAAATACTTTCCCTTCTGGGTTGTATAGAAATAGGGATAGCTGTATTTGGTTACATTCTAGTTACTGTATGGTATCCCCTTAATTTTTTTGCTAATTTCACTTGAAACTTTGTTCTGAACAAAAACATGTTTTATATCATTCTGCAGTTAAATCCAAAGAATGGAAGACTTGTGAGGGCTACTTATTCTCCAAATATTGTTTGCAATTAGGTAGTTTGGTAGGATTGTGCAAGGGAGAATTAAAAAAAAAAAAAAAAAAAAATTGCCTTTGGGAATATGTGTTACCATAAATCTAGTAGCTACCATATTTGTTACCATGGCAACAGGGTAGTGTAAGGTATACCTGTCATTACAATGAAATGGATGCTTAACTTTAAGTCTGTATTTGGTCACTGACATGTGAAGCATGAATTTAAAATAGCCTGAAGAGGTTGATGGTGTGATGGTGCATCTAGAGCTATCTTAGATCCAATAATGTCTGAAGGTGCTTAGCTAGTATATCTAGGAAATGTGGAATGGAAAGGAAAAGAATGAAAAGCATTCCTATTGGTGTTTTTAGTGATAGAGGCAGGGAAATATTGAGGAGAATGAATGGATCAGTGATTTTCTTCTGCAGCTGGAGTGAGCAATACAGCATGAGATACAACAGTACTATACCCAAGGAAGTGAACATACCAGTGGTTCCTTTCTGCATATTTTTAGATGCAGCAAATCATGCGTATTCTTTGTACCACCAACTGTTACAACTGTATGTCTAATTTATTTCCTCACTTCTGGCATTATTTGTACACATTTTCCTTTTTGTAGGATTTCCCTAGAACGTAATCATGGTTGAGGCTGTAGGGGATTTTGGTGTTTGAAAAAGCTTGAAAGTTTTCTCTTACTGCCGCCTCAAACTCTTCATAGGAGCTGGGAAAAAAAATCCTCTCAAAAGGCGTAATCTGTATGGATGTGCAATGTGATATGACTGGGTACAGTGTCAATGTGGCTTTCATTGTCATATATGAGGATAACACTTGATATTTCTAGATGGTTAATGATTGAAATCTTCCCATCATATAATTCTTGTCAAAGTCACACTAGCAATTACGGAACAGTTTCCCAATAAATTATGGTGGGGGAAGTTGAATGAGTGTGAACTTGGCTATGATAAATCATCTCAGAGAGAGTGGAAAATGTCATGCTGTATATAATGCTGGCATTTTAATGTAGCTTTCTTATTTGTGCAATATACATCACCTAAGAGAATTAGCAGTCAGCAAAAGCTTTGACATTGCCAATTTGCAGTCTCCATGACTACGTAATTGATAAATGAACAGAATGTTTTGAAGCCAGCAATAGCAAAAAAAAAAAAATTGGGATCAAACTTTTATTGTCATAGGAACTTCAGTGTCATTTGTTCTCAACAAAATCTTGGTTGATTTGGATGATCAGAGAGGCCCACGCCAGACCTCTGTTGTTTAACTCTTGGGCTGAGCCATGCTGAAGGGCAGTTGTGTGGTCATGATGGGCACACTGCAGAGAGGAGCAACAGAGCATATAGTCTCCGTCAATTGCAGGAAGACTAGCACTGTTTGTAGGAAGTGCAGTTACATTTTGTAAAAGCATATGTTATGTATTCAGTCTGGTGATTGTAAAGTCTTTGTGCATGTTCTGTATTTTAATTATTGACTAAGTACGCAAGTCATACTGCAGTTTATATTGTTAAATATTCACTGCAATGTGTAGGCAGTAATACTGTGCTGAGAAGGAAAGCATGTTGTAAGGTTAACATGGCACAGTTTAGTAAACTGGGGCCTGACCCCTGGCTATTAAACCTGTGGTCACAGAACAAAGTGTGTGTTGTAGAAGAAGATAAAAAAAAAAAATAATAATAATAATAATAATGATAAAGTTTTGAACAAAGACAAGAATTTGACTTTTCTTACCGCTGTCTAAAGGATGGCTAATATGCGATGGAAAGTGAATTTAGCAGCATCTGCTGTTTTCAGTGTGGAGGCTTGTTTTCTAATGTCTCAGTTTTCTTTTTGTTCTTTTAGGAAGGAGGCATGATCAGCTGTTATCTTTCTGCTGCTTTCGGTCCCATTACTGTTTCAACAAAACCGTACAGCAAACATAAAAGAATAGCTTTTAGTTCTGCTGCATTTAGCTTTGTATGGTCATCTTTCTAATAGGAGAGCTTTCATATTTCAAACGATGCTGTATTTTAGCCATATGTGTAGACTGAAAAATGGAGGCTACGAAGGAAAAAGACTTTTTTTTTTTTTTTTGATTGTTTTAAAATATTTCAGCACCTTTTGCTTGATAGTATAAGTTGTCAGAAAGAGGCACATCACGTACACAGGTTCATCGTGGTTGCTGGCAATTCAAGTCATTTGAAAGAATCTCTCTTTTCATTGCAGTATTCCATTTAGCATATTTGATACTTTTTCTGGGACACTCAGAATAACTGGATGTGTGAGAGCTGATGGAAGGACTTGAGGAATGTTAACGCTTGCATGGTTGCTTTTTTTGGTTTTATTTTTAGTACATTGAATTTCCTCAAACTCAGCTTTCTCTTTATGAACACTTATGATCAGTGCTACAATATCAAAGACATTTTTTTGTCTGAGAGATTTCTGATTCATAAATAATGACAATATGGCTGATGGCTCTTTTTACCATCTCTGCCTGTCTGTTTGGTTTGCGTCAGAAGTTGTTGCTCACACAAGACTGCAGCACAGTGTAATATATTCCAGTGTAGAAATCTGGGGACGTTTATATCCTATATTTGAGTAGATGCTCAAAGTACTCTTGCTCACTGCTGACAGCCTGTTGTGACATGGTGAAAAAAATTCTTGTGGTTACCTGTAAATTTCATTTGGTTTTGTTACTCCATGACTTTAAAGGAAAGGAAATCAAAGACAGATAGCTGTTGGTAGTTATATACAGACCTGACAACAGTGAACTTTATTCCTAACTTTGTGCTGCAACAAAGTGTAGACTTTTGCAAGTAGTTTAACTTCTCAATAGTTTGTGAGAATTATTTCAATAATTGCTAATCTCTTTCAGAGTTGCAAATTGAAGGTGCTATTAAATTCTGAGTACTGTTGTTGCAGTAAAGTAATTCTCTTTTGCTGTCTCTTTCCTAGTTAACTCTCTTCAGAATAACACAGATGAAGCAGCGTTAGTGCAGGAAGTGTTAAATACTTTAGATGGCAGCAACTCACTGGAGCAAACAATTAATCTAAGGGAGTTAAAGAATGAAGTGGTGAAATTGGTAACAAAAACATGCAATTAATTTTTAAATCAGCTAACTGCTTCTACTCTGTAGGTTTTTTATAATTCTCTGCATTTAGCACAGTCTGTAAAGCTTCATTATGTTAAGAAGACAGTGGCTTTTATTTCAGCATCTGAAAAAAAATGTCTGAAAGGAGGAATTGAGTTACTTAGGAAGATGTAGGACCACCACTGTGAATGTTCAATGATATAGCACTTGTCATTGAAATCATAACTCCCAGGCCTACAAGATTCCTTATTTGTCACTTATTACAGTGAATTTAATCCATGAGCAATTGTCTACAAGTGATCCAGTTGTTGAGAGTAATTGTATATGTACCTAAAGTGTTGTTCCATATGTGTCTGAGCCCACCAACGTGGCTGTTGGAATTACCTTGCCTCCAGAAGTATGGCACAGTGGGGTTCACAGGCGTGCACTGGAGAGATTTCTTTTTAGACTGTCAGTTTGATTAGAAATGGTCTGTGTAGCTATCTTCTGTTGTAAAACACAGGAAATTGCTTGCATAAAAGCTCAATTACCCATGCAAATTAAGATAGATAAAGTACTATTTTTAGAACATGTTCACTCCTGCTCTCTTTGTCTTGTTTTTCCCCCTCTGCTGTGCTTGTGCCTGCACAGGCATGTTTCCCTTCCTCTTCTTGACAATGTAAGCTAAAAGGTCAGCTTTTACATAAAATAATAGAAGTCATACTACTCAAGTGTCCCCAGACACTGAGATTATTACAGTAAGCACTCATTTTCTAACTTGATCCCTAAAGGGCTGCTATTGATGAGGGGTGTGTATGTGTATGTACACACAAGCACAAATTCTGACAAGTCCAGTGCTTCCAAAGTGATGTTTATGATTTCTTCAAGAGAAAAGGAAGCATGATTTTGGTTTCATTACTTCAGTGGAGATGAAAGACACAAAATAAAAAATGGAGATGATGGCAGGCATGGTATGAAGGCTTCTGTTTGCAAGATACTTGTGCAAGATTGGAAGGATCCATATTCAAGACTCAGAAATGTGTTAGGCAAAATAAGTGCATGCCATAGTAAAATTATTTATTGTACCAGAGTCTGTTTTTTCCTAAATACCCTAGCATTGGAAATGAAGCTGTTAGGTCAAAACTGTGTTTTTTTCCTCAGTAGTATTTTGTGCTTTTAGATGAGTGTCCAACTTTATGGTACTTGATTTACATTAAACTTGTTTGCAACCATTTATTAGAGTGAAAACCGTATATATTTTCTGAAGGCCTATCACCATGGATTCTTGAATTAGTTAATATATGAGTACAGCACAGAAATCATCTTCTGTTATGGAGATTTTTTTCCCCTTATTTTCTTTTGCTAGCTACGTCAGCATTAATAAAATGTATTCTGGGGCTGTTTAGAGAAATATCAATCCTTTCAAATTGTGATTTTTTCAATGGTCATAATAAAGCTTTGTATCATTTAGTGAACACTTACATTTTCTGTCAGATATTGCCAGTTTATCTGTTGTGCTTTTTTTGAGTTAAAATCTTGTCAAAATCTAAAATGTAAAAGA
Source organism: Centrocercus urophasianus (assembly GCF_019232065.1). Classification (NCBI taxonomy): domain Eukaryota; kingdom Metazoa; phylum Chordata; class Aves; order Galliformes; family Phasianidae; genus Centrocercus; species Centrocercus urophasianus. The sequence continues at coordinate 15,036,141 of NW_024884756.1, read as the reverse complement.
TGAACAGTGTCATTAAAGACTTGGGCTATGATTTGGTAGTCATCCCAAGTCCACTGTCACTCCAACTGATTGCTGGCATGATGACAGCTCTTCTCTGCTTTGCCCAGTTCTGTAAATGCCTTCCTCTAAGAAACTCATCAGAGAAGCAAGAACTTCAGCTTATTGAAAGTTTCTTCTAAAAGTAAAGGATCCTTTGCTTCCAGAGGCTAAAAGCATTGGTGTAACGTACTGCCTTAAAATGCAAAAATAGAACTCCAGAAAGAGTTGATGAAAAACCTGCAGAGCAAAAATCCTTGATATTTCTGTAGGACCACAGCGATTTCACATGAAGAAAAAAATACAAAAAGAAAGAAAGGAGAGATACAGTGTTAGAGGCAAGGTTGCTTTGCTTTGTGATCACCCTTCTCTGTGATATGTGGGACTTTGTCTTTATTCTAGCATCAACTAAAGGAAAGTCAGACCTGCCCGAGGAGCAGCCTAAGATAAAAGCAAATTTCAAGGTTATTACTTTTGCGAGTAATATTGCAAAGCAACTCAGCATTTATCACAGCTCTATTTAGAAGGTGTCAAAACTGCATTTACCCTGCTACTGCTGTTGTGTTTCAGGTAACTGGAAAATGCTCTGTTTTTAGATGACAGCAAGTGATTAAGTGTTTCACTTCATATGATGTGGGCTTGAAATACAGGCATAAGTCTTTGCAGGGCTATCTAGATTATAAAAGCAATGCCAGTGAAAACAGCAGATTAAAAAAAATGCACAGACTAGTACTCTGGATTAAAAACAAAAACAAAACAAAACAAAAACAAAACAAACAAACAAAAAAAAAAAAACAGCAAAAAACTACAAACCACCACCAGAAGAGAGAAAAGCTTTATTTTGCATTGATGCTGAAGTGTCAGTTAACATCTTGTGGTTATGAGTGTTGAAGGCTGCTGAATGCTGTGAGCAAGAACAGTCACCCACCAATTCTTTGTGATGTTGTGCCCATTTTTGAAATAAAGGGAGTCTTAGACCAATGTGAGTGATAAATTCCTCACCAGCTTGTCTTTTTCTTGAAAGTCAGTAGATTATAAACTGAATGAGAGAGCTCATTGCATTAAATGCTATTAATTTCATTAAATAATTAAGCAGCAAAGCAGCAATGGAGACCTGAGTGCCAGATGTGTCCTTCATTGGATTTCCTATCTCTAATTACTTTTCCCTTTGAATACACACTTGAATGTTTTGTTTTTTTTTTTTCCAGAGGGGAAGTCATATTCACCTAAGAAGCATTAGGGTCTGCAGCCTCTGTGACCTGATGGAGACCCGAGGTTCCGAGCTAACGTTGTTTGGGTAGATAAGTTGAATGGGTCACTGACCTCTTCAGTAGGAGACAAAATTGATATAAGTGTCAATTATACAGAGTCAAAATATGCAGAAGATGCTGTAAGATCCATTTTCTATCTATTCTTGCCTTCTAGAGAACGTGAGGATATGAAACGTCATCACATCATTATTCTTTTTCATCAGCTTCCTTTAGGAAGCGATGTGAACTGAACACAGGGCAGAATCAACATTTGTGTTCTGCATATGTTGGCTTCCTGTTTACTTTTTTTTCAGCAGCTCACTTTACTGATTCTGTTTCTCTTGTTTAAAGGAAAGAAAAGATAACATTTAGATTTAAATTTTTTTTTCTTTGTGATAAACGCGTAAAGAAATTCCTGCATCAAAGAAGGAGCTGCTTTTCAAAATGCCAAATAACTTCCAACAGTGTAATTTCCAGCAGTAATTCTGCAGAAATATAGCCTAAATTAATGGAAAGCATTTTATGCCCAAGGATGTATTTTAATACTATACTGGAGACATGTCACAGATCTAAAGGAAGGATTTTGTGTCATTGTAACAGTGGCTATGACAGAAAAGAACCGGAAAGCAAGTATTTACAGTAAATGAGATAACGTTTGTTGAAACAAGGAGTGTAAAGAAGGCAATTGTAAGTGTTCATTTTCTGAATTCCAAACAAATAGTTGAAAATGTCAGCATTCATTAAAGTGCTGTTAGCTAATCACGTATTTTTTCAACTGTAGTGGAACTGTAATAACAGGGCTGATTAAGAATACAAAGAAAGAGAGGAACCAAAACATACAAACTTCACCTTAAAATGATGCAGTGGAAAATGTCACTGGAAATCTGGCAAGCCAGGGGCTGCTGGGTTGCTTCACTCTAAATATTTTACAAAATGAAATAGCAGTTATGTAACAACAAACTGCATTGGCTGCTAGATGCGAGGCCTTCAGAACATCTGTGTTGGGCATTGCTCCATCTCAAGATGGAGTGGTTCCTGCCTGCCAAGCAGAACTGGTGAGGAAGTTGGGAGTTGTCCTGATTGTGATAATTGAGGTGTTTTAACCTTCCTTGGAGGAGCATATGTTGGTTGTATATTGTTCAAATCTGATGCTCTGTGCAAATGTAGCATTAAATCTGTTCAGCCATATCATTTTGTTGTATTTTTTCTTTAGTATTATTATGCTAAGGTCAAATAAATATATTGTTCGACATGTAGTATAGGAACTTGTGCTAAAAAAAATAAAGCCATTTTCTCAGCTGTCTGATAGTGGTCATTGGGCTTAACAAGTTTGGTCTCTCTCTGATAAAACAGCAAATTTCAAGCATGGGTGGCAAAGCTCTCCTTGTTGGCCCGAGGAATGGGGTGGGCAACATAACCCTGCTGTTTTTCCTTTATTATTTTTGGCTGTAAAATTAAATTGCAGTAACTGAAAATAAGCACCATTTATTGTTGTACTGTGGCAGGGGTGCTTATTGATCTCCTCTGATGGTAGAGGTTGTTCCCATGTATTTCCATTTGTTCACAGTTGGGAACTGAAAAAGAACAGTCAGTTGCTCTGCAGCCTGTGTAAAATGTGCATTTCTTTGAATAGCTGTGTTTATTCTAATTTATTTCAGATATGGTCCTGATGTACTTAGTTATCTGTATAAATAATAACATTTATTCTGCTGTTTGTATGTATTTTTATATTCCCTGATAGTTTCTACACTTGCTTGTACCTATGTAGCGTCTCCAGTCTCTTCTCTGGTGAATATAAGGAAGCTGATTTGAGAACAAAAAATTTAACTGTAGTTTTCAGTAGACAAAAACCTACATATCTCAGAGAACTGTAATTGCCACAATCCATCATTGTGCTACATGTGCTAGAAATGAAGTAGTTTCATATCATGCCACAGAGGTACCAGCAATTTTCACCAACTGATAACATGGGATGTTGCAAAGTTGTTCCAATCAGACAGTATGCAAAATGGAGCAGATGGGCTGTAACAGCTGTAATGGTTGAAGGTTGTTTTGCTCGATTAATGTTCACCACCAAGCTTGTCAGCATAGACCCTGTGGCTGATCTTGTGAATAAGCTGTGCCCGTGTTACTACATGACTTGAGAAGCCAGTAAGAAAAAGCCAAGGAATGCTTTTCCTGTAATGTTTTGTTTTGGAAGTGAATGTGTGGTGGTTCCTACTGTATGATATATACACTCAGTGTTTCAGCTCAGCAGAAAAGGTGATAAGTCCAGCTGGGAACACTTTGAACCTCTGTAGGAAAGGCAAGTAATGCAGTTCTTGCCAGTCTTTTTTTTAGTTCCCGCTCATTTCTAGGCCAAGCAGGGTCATTAATTTTAAGGCTGGGAGTAAGAAAGGCAGGAAAGAGATGTGTTGCCCTGGAAGATTAACTTTGTTATGCATAGAGAGTACTTTATATAAGTTTTCAGCCACTATGCTTATGTAAAGTTTTAGGCTTTGTTATCCATCATATACTCTCTAATATACTTTAAACTATATTCTGTGTGATCAGTTCTTCATTACTCGATATGCATTTTTAATGCATAAAAATACCTTTGAATACTTTTGAATGATAAGTGGTCATCTTTAGGATTATTTCATTTTTTTTTTGTTTTTTGTTTTTTTTGTTTTTGTTTTTGTTTTTTTTTTTTTAGAGCATTAATATTTTGGAACGGAAGGCTTCTTCGGGAAGCACAGACCCTTCCTTAAGCAAGCAGTTCCTTGAAACAGACCCTATCTCTCTGTCCAAGGTAAGCAAGAGTACAGGCTGGGATGCAGGCACTGTTTCTCCTTCTGTTCTTACAGTGTAGTTTGACTAAGCTTCAGGCTATTGGTTTTTATGGTTCTGCCACTGAATGCATTTTGAGCCTATTTGCTGCCTTAGGTGTCAGGGAGGCTAGTAATCTTTATTAGATTTTGTATTAACAAAATTAAGGATTTGGGTGGTTGCGGAGATGGTTTTTTCCGCCATTCTGTGAATGTCTCCCAGGAGCAAGACCAACTATCTCAGAATATGGAGCTAGAAGAGGCTTTGAGCAATGTTCCAGTCCAATCAGAAAAAATAACAACAACCATATCCATGTCCCAAAGCACTACTAATCAATATGATATTGATTAAAAATACATAGAACTTTCCTCCTAATTGTAATTTTTGAGGTGGTCTCTTGAAGCTTGAAACCGTTGCTGAGCTCTTCAGTAGAACCGTAGAGGTAACAGCACCAGTTCCTGAATGATGCACCCTCACATGCAGTGCTTTGTAGTTGGTGTCCTCTGGGCTGAATTCCTGAAATCTGAAAGGGCTGATTCTAAATAAGTCCAATTCTGATTAAAGAAGGCTTCATTTTAAGTTACTTCATATAAAAAAGCAAGTTTGTTTCTTAAAAGGTGAGGGTGCTGTGATAGAATACTTGGCAGAAAATAAAAACTGAAATTAAATATCTGTAACTTGTGATACTTGAGAAAACATATTCAACATGAAGCATGCTATTCAACTATGTAAAAGTGAAATTGCCCTGTCTTATTTGGGAAAACAAACAAACAAACAAAAACAACAAAAAAGTCCCTTCTTGCCAGTATCTGGGGCATGTGCAGAGTTAGGCCTGTAAGATCTGCCTGTGTTCCCTGATCCTGCTGCTCCGTGCAGAGCTGCTGTTCACTTAATGTGCTATAACCATAGAAGTCCTGAAATGGCAAAGCTGTGCTTTGAATGATCCGGTATCAGGTGAGGAACCTTTGTTGTCACTCTGTTTTCCCCTTTCTGGCTGCTCTTGCAGTAGAATGCTCTGTGGCACAGTGTACCTCATACTTGGCACATCTCATCATAATAAACGTGAATGAAGTGAGCTGCAGTTAGGATGGTTAGGGGTGGCTATATAACAGCTTGTGGCACTGGTGCAGCAAAAGGCAGCTAATGGTTATTGCACTGAATAATGGCTTATTATGTCTTCCTGTATCTGGCCTTTCGGTTAAATAAATAGCGCTATGAGATTGTGTGATTTCTGGTTGAGAAGTAATCAATACTGATGTTATCTGGTAGATAAAAGACTTATGCCCACAGCTGATTTTCTAAAGGAAAAATCAATATCAGGAGTCAGTTGGCAGAGTAGAGGAGAGATCCTCTGCTTGCCCCAGGGGACTCATAGTTTAATTTCCCCCCTTAAGAGCCAAGTGCTTCATGGGGAAAAAATAATGCAAATGTACTTCCTGCTGAGTAATGGAAATAGAATATCATCTCAAAACACAGTGAAATCAAAGTGATGGTTTTTGAACTGTGTTTACTGGCCCCGTGATAGTTTCAATTTGCAGTTATACAGGGGATGTTAAACAGAGCTAAAATTTTTATTAAAACTTACAGCAGTAAGTGTTACTTAGGACAGAATTTTTCATCCTAGTTAGACTAGCAACTTCTTATTCAGGTTTGTAAACATAAAGTTTGGTGTTATATTTATAATCATATTTTCACAATAGTGACATTGGTGGTATTGAAGCTCTGTAACACAGGCAGGGCTGATGGTTTTTGGCTGTGAGCAGGTTCATGGGAAAAGGAGGGAAGAATTTCTGTTTCTCTTCAAATGTTTGATGACCCCTTCCCTCTTGCAGTCGCTTTACGTATTATGAATGAGAGTTGTGACAGCTGAGAAAATGCTAGTTTGCAACATTTGTTGATTACGATAGCAGTAAGGGATGTGAATAAAGGCATGACTTTCTCACTGAAAGCGTTGTCCTGTAGCTGTTCACTATGATGTTTCACAACTCAGACCTGAGTTGTGGAAGTGGTCATGCATAACAAGCTCTGTGTGCAAGGAATGTGCTTGGCTCTCAGAAAGGTCTATACAGCTGGTTGTGTGTGAAACAATGCAGCTCATATTCTTTTCTCGAGAGAAAATTAGTTAGCTTCCCACAGCTTTTCCCTTAATGTATTGAAAATGAATGACAAGAAACTTTGATAAAGTTTAATTTCCTTTTATGTATTTCTTAAGGTGCAAATAGCCTCTGCAACTCTGCTTCATAAACTGCCACTGAAGACCAACCACAAGTCAACCTCTTCTGCTTGAACTTCAGATTTTAAGGAAAATTAGGAGTATCCAAAATCAGTGCAGATTGTATGCTAGAGATAAGAAAGCTTACATATTCTTATGATCAGGGCATAGTACAAAGTACACTGTTAATATATTCCCATGTATTTAACAGTAAGATATCTACGTTTCATCTCATGATCTCACTGTTTTTAGAGGAGCGCTCTGAGTAAAGTTAAGTTTTGAACATGCAAATTCTGCCCATGCTCCAATTACAACATCCGTTGAATCTTTTTAGCTCTTAATATGCAGAGATAATCTTTGTTTTGTGCTACAGAATTTGTGCTGCGTATAAATGCATCATGTGTTCGAACAGTTATTAATCAATGTGTTCATGCTTTTTCACCAGGAACCTGACAGTTGGGAAATCATAGAGGGTCTGAAAATTGGCCATACTCATGTACAGAAGCCAGACAAACATGAAGGCTTCATGCTGAAAAAGAGAAAATGGCCCTTAAAAGGTTGGCACAAGGTAAAGTTCTCATAAAACGGTCAAAGGATTATTGCTTCCTTTCACGGTTTGAAATTTTTTGCCTAGAGAAAATACAATGGAGGATGACTGACAAATAAAAACCCAGAATTTTGGTGAATGACTTTATCTTCAGAGTGTACAAAGAATTAGTCTGCACACACAGCTTTGTGGCTTCAACGTTGCAGGGCTGGCTGTGTAATGTTATATTCAAAATCCAGGCAGACAGTGTAAATAATACAGTAGATGCCTTGTGTTTTAAGAGGTTTAGCCAATATTGCTTTCATTCTTCTGAATACATTATAACAAAATATAGCTGTGCAGTGTAAGTTTGAATTGAGTTTACATGGAAGCAGCCAAGACTCTATAAGAGCCGAGTAGGGTTTGGTGTGGACCAAGGAGTTCTTACTGGAGAGCATCCCCTGAAGTACTTTTCCCTTCAGCCTTCGTGGCTGGGCAGATTTGCTCATCCCTGTCCCTGAATTGTTTGTCAGTGTGTCTGTAATCTTCTTTGTGGACATGAAGCATGACTATTTAACAAAGCACCATCACAAACGCCAACAGCAACAAAATAAAACAGAAAAAAACCCAACCCCTGAATCTTCTATTTCTGTTTAGTTAATGTGGAGACATTTCTTTATGAACATTTACTTTTTGTTAGCCCTAAACCCAGTGTTCATTATGTCTTCTGCCTGTATTTTATAGCATAATAATTGCACTTCTTTTGAATTCTCTGTTAACAAGATTTGGTTATTGATGCCTACCTGTATTTTGCACATTGGAGTAGATCAAGAACAGTCATTTTCTAGGACACAGCATTGTATTGTGAAGAATAGTGAAACCTACTTTTATAAATGGCTTTTTTTATTCCTAGTAAAATATTAACTTAGATTTTTTTAATGCAATTTAGGTCTGTGTTCATATTCACACTGTATTAGTATAAAACACAGTTTTTCTAATTTCTCTGTTCTTTGTGAATTTTATACTAATGTGTCCACATGCTGAATTATCAGTACAAGATTTTTACCTGTCTGCTTCTCTTTTATTTTTTTCTGCTGACCTATCAACCTTATTTTGTTTTGGTTTTGTTTTACTTAGCTAGAATTTAGCTAGAATTTCTGTAACAGTACTTTGTGCTGAGAGCACAGCAAGGAGTTCCAGAGACAGTACAATCCACAGTGGTTGTACTGTATGCTGTTAGTGACCTGACAGCAAAGCCGTGGAATCCTCTGCCTGTTGAACAGTGTATGTAAAATTCTGATGGCTCTCAGTGTGCTTTATTAGCATACCAGTTACAACATGTACAACTTATGTAGTAGTTCATCTGCTTCTGAAATGCTGTATGCTCTGAAATGTGATGTGATAAAAGGTCATTGGTATATGGAGCCTACAGAAGCAGAAAAATAGGGAATTAACACTGTGTTCTTCTTTAGTCCATTGATGACCATACGTAGTAAAACTAAAACTTCACAACCTGTTGTTTTGACATCTTATTTGAGAAGCTACACTTCCAGCAAATGTGGAATTTTATTGCCCTGTGTCAGACCTTGGTACCATTGGTTGTGCATCTGACATTGTTTCCATAGGCATCTTTAGGAAATATTTTCTGCCGTGCAAGTACAGACCCTGCTCATAATGTCAGTTCAACAGGTTCGTGTCAGGCAAATGTGATCCTTCTCTTCCGTATCAGACAGCTTAAAGAGTCTTGTGTAATAACTTGCTGTGTTCCAGATCATTAACATAAATTAGTGCTTTAGGGTAGGCTCTGAAAATATCAAGTAATTTGTATTACTTGCATGTTGATAACACAAGTTAGTGAATCTCAGTAAACATCTACATTTCCTGCCAGGCTGCATCTTTATGCTGTGTGCCAAATGCTGTGCTAACTTGTCTGCAATGCAGCTAGAGCCGTCTAGTATTCACAAGCTACAGCAGCTTTAATTGTTGGAGAAGCATGGTGAATTGAGGATTCTGCTCTCTGCTGTAGGGAAAAGCTGCTCAGAAAAATAAAGGTGTAGCACTTGTGCAGATAGGCATTGTCATGTTAGCTTCAATTTGCCTATTCCTTGTAGCTGCACCAATGAAGATACAGTGACTCGCTCCGTATCACTTGCAAATATACCAAACACAAACCCTCCAATGACCAGGGTCTGTTGCTGGTAATACTGTAATATTTCCACTTGTACTACTGCAGCTAGCTTACATACAGAAAAAGTATAAGGAGCATGAATCACAGCTTCATCTTTACTTCACTGTACGAAGGTCTGCTGTGAGTGCAAAGTTTTGGATGGTAGAGCTGTGTCTCACAGCTTGCATCACTTCCCAGCTGGAGTCCACAGGAGACCACAGGAGTACCCATCTGTGGGTCTTCCTTCCAGGATGTAGATCTTGCACTAGGAAAAGCTTGTCAGCTTCTGGATAGGGAGGACAAGCAGTTATGTTGAAACATGACCATCTTATTTGGGAAGAAAACAGGAGGAAAACAATGAAAAAGACTTATCTCTTTCTGCCTATGTTGTCTTTCTAGTAGACCTTACTGAATTGGCTGGAAAACAGAAAAAATGTCCTTAATTAGTAACGTTCCTAAAGTTCAACATAGAGTATACTGTTGGAAACAGAATCTAGGTTTTCACACTTAAAAGATAATTGTTATCAAAGAGGAAAGAAAAAATTTGCTACCATACTTATGCTCTTTCCAACCTGTAAACAGTCCTTAGTTGTTACAAAGTTGTTTTCATTTGTAGGTAAATTATCATGCACAGTTAAATTGCATCTGATCATTAAGAAAAAAAAATCTTTTTTTTCCACTTTCAGAGGTTTTTCGTCCTGGATAATGGACTATTAAAATATTCAAAGTCACCAATTGATGTAAGTAAAGCTGAAGACTATTTTAAAATTTGTTAGAATTCAACCTGCTCATTCTCATACTAGGCACCTTTATCACAAGCGTACACATGAAAGTTGTTGGTGGATTCAAAGAGAGATTTGAATATGGAAAGCATGTAAGATTTAGGTTGTTATATTCCCCCAGATTCTGCCTTTTGTTACTTCAGTAAAAATAGAAATTAACTTTAGAAGTTAAAATAGAAGTTAACTTAATGAAGATATTTGAAAGATTAGCCTGAGCATATATTGTACCTTTTTAATGTTGATGTCAGGGAGAGCTGATTATTTTGAGGTATAGGATTATTTTGAGGTGGATAGGACAGAAAAGCGATTATGATGCACTTGAGATATAAGGGGTAGTATTAAATTAGACACCAATAACCATCAAGCTGTATCAGCAGGGAGCTAAGTGCTGTCTAATTTTCTCAGCTTCTCACTTAACCTGTAGTTACATGCTAGTGTGAACCATCACACTTTTCATTTGGAATTGGCTCTGCAGTTGTGAGATATTTTTCTCATCTATAAAAGGAGGAAGTTTTTAGTTTGAATACAGGTTTTAACTTTTATGCATCTTTATGTAAGATATTCCTAAAAGCAGGAAACATTTCAGCACCAGGTATTTTGCTGTTAATTATAATGAAATACATGATACTACCAATTTTGTACTCTGCTTTTGGTTTCAGATACAGAAGGGCAAAGTACATGGAAGCATTGATGTAGGCTTATCAGTTATGTCCATTAAGAAGAAGGCTCGCAGAATAGATCTTGATACGGAAGAGCACATTTATCATTTGAAGGTGATACATCAAATATATATTCTCTTTTCATCCACAGTGGAAATACATAATAGTAATTAGGAAAAATCTGCTGTGGGAGAAAGAGTGTTATTTTGAATGCTTCTTTATAATGAGTTACTTTGTAGGTGAAGTCCCAGGATACATTTGATGCATGGGTTTCAAAATTACGCCACCACCGGCTGTACCGTCAGAATGAGATTGTGAGATCTCCGAGAGATGCCAGCTTCCATATATTCCCCTCAGCCTCTACTACAGAGTCTTCACCAGCTGCTAATGTACCAGATGGAAAGGTACGTTGTGTCCTTTTGTTGGAAACTCATGCCTGCTGCACTTGTTCATGGGCAAGCCTGAATTTCAGTGGGCTCTGCTTGGAGTGCCAGTAGAGAAGAGTTTTCATTGGAGGAACTGATAGCCAGCAAAAAGCTGGGAGTAGCTTTCATTAATGGGCTGCTGTAGAAATTGTGCACAGAACTCATTGTCTTCAGAAGAATTTGCTCTGGCTTTTTGCATCTGAGATAAATCTGTCTGTTGTTCTGTAGTTTTCTTCCTCTTTAACAACAACTTCTGTAAGTGGTGTTTAGCAAACATAGTTTGTGAGGTCCTTGGTTTGATTCTCCAACATACTGTGCAGAAATACCTGTGTTATGGGCGACTACATAGCCAAATCACAGATGTCACTGAAATCACAATGTGTACTTTTTTTTTTTATCTCAAAAAATATGGTGATTACACTGAGCAACACATGCAACAATAAGTGTAAGCATTTTATTATACCTTAGGTACAACAAAATAGCTTCCCATGGCAATCTCCTATACCTTGCAGTAACAGCCTTCCTGCAACCTGCACTACTGGGCAGAGTAAAGTAGCAGCCTGGTTGCAGGACTCTGAAGAGATGGACAGATGTGCAGAAGGTTAGTCTTTACCATTTTGTGCCTTGCTCTTTTAGCAAAATGTCTTGTTGGTAAGAAATAACATACAGTCAATGGAAGTGGTTAAGTAGCATCTTTACATGCCTATGAGGAGCTCTTTAGGTAATAAACTAGATGCTTGTAGTAGGAACTTCCTTCTTAGCTTGTGTTATGATGTTGCTTTTAAATTAAAAAAAAGTATTATCTTAATGGATATCATTATTAAAGTATGCTTAAGTTTTAAGGTCCAATCTTGTTGCTGACTGCCATAGAAATAACAAGTGCTCAGCATCTCAGACAATAAGGCTACTACTTAGGTGCTTTACTATTGGATTTGAGGCATTTGACTTTTGTCGTACAATAAAATGCCAGTGGTGAACATTATGGCAAAGAAAATATCTGAACTGAAGCACCTAATGTTTTTTTTTTTCTTTTATATGTTTTAGATCTTGCTCATTGTCAGTCAAACCTTGTGGAACTCAGTAAACTTCTTCAAAATTTAGAAATACTACAGAGAACTCAGTCTGCACCAAATTTCACAGACATGCAGGTAATTCTGTTTGATAATAAATAATCATGCTGAAGCATTTGTTGGTTGCGTTAAAGGTATTGTAAATATGCTCTCTATTAACTTAAAATTGATTTTCTGAAATTGTAGTAACTCTTAAATGAAAGGCTTAATCGTGTTTATCTTAATCATGTTTAATAGTGTTTAGTGTAAATGGATAAGATGTATTAAGATAATTTGAGTTAAATAGGAAGGATCGAATAATTAAGTCATTTGCAAAAGCAGAACTAAGAACCATTACAATAGAATTATATGTACACACTGAAATTACACTTAAGGAGCTGTTACTGTGCTCAGTAAGATACTATTTTAAGTTTTTAAGGAGTGCAGTTTCATACCTTCAAGGTGGGGAGGACATTCTATGTTCTAGAGAAGAGGGCATAGTCACAAAGGCTCAAGGCACTGGACCATTTCCCACTTCATGGTGAGTCGTCTGCTTGACCACAGGAAAGCAACAGCAGATTTTAAATCTTAAATACTTTCTTCCTTTTTCACTCAGGCCACTTGACTTTTGAAGTCTCCCAGTGGTGTTTTTGTGTTGAAAAGACCTAGTTCCAATGAGGAGACTTACCATTTCAGGAAGAGCTGAGCATTTCTCTGATACTGAGAAAATAGAAATCCATAAGGATTTCAAAATCTGTTCCTAAATGTTGTGCGCTGTGAAGACAGTGTACCAATTGTTGTGCTAAATGAGTTGAACACACCTTTTTTTTTTTTTTTTTTTTATAGTAGTGGCATAGGTGTCCACAGTTGGTCACTGCTGTAGTTGCAGGTCATGGCAGTAGCGTTCTTTTCTTCACTTTCTTATTTATCAATGTCTAACACTACAATTCTTTACTAACTTGTCTGTATTGCTTGTGTCAACTTAATAGTACCTTGTTGCTTTTAACTATTTGTGCAATGTAGGCTAACTGTGTAGATATTTCAAAGAAAGACAAGCGGGTCACAAGACGATGGAGAACAAAAAGTGTCAGCAAAGATGCAAAAATTCAACTTCAGGTACTGAATCCACAATGTTTTCCTTTTCACTGTACTTTTAGATTAACTTTTAAGCATGAACTGATATATTAACTGAAAGTAGTAATTCAATGTACTGTCTCTTATGTTCCTGATGATGCAAATTAAATCTCAATTGGTTGTTTAAAACCTAGACAAGATAGTGAAAAATGTATTGATTTTACTTTCATATGAAAACATTGCCATCTAGGGAAAGGAAGAGAGGCTGAACACTAGTCAGTTAAGGTGCAAAAAAGACGATATGCATGCAGCACACAAAGATTCTGGTATTTCCATCTTAAACTAGAAGTAAACTAGACTAGTAGAGAGGGACAGTTGAGCAGGTGACATCAAACTAAGAGCAGAAAACATGAATGAAATAATAACGTGCCAGTTGCCTTTGTCAAAACCTGTACTAGGAATGTTACCAGTGAGCCCTATCTTATGAAACGGGCTACTATGGAAACAAATTGAATTAAACCAAAGAATAAATCATATGGGAAAAAAATAACAACTGACATAATCCTGCCTTAGATCTGAAAAGAAAAAGCACAGAAATAAGCATAGAAAACCGTATGTCACTTCTGGATCGAGGGAATCTTGCTGTGTTTTGTCAGAAATAGCTGCGTTATTTGAAGCCTAATCCAAAAACTGCTTTATTTTTATAACTGAGCAACTATTAATGAAGACTGTACTTCACAGACTTCAGGAGCTAACAGCTACCACTGTGCTGTCTGCTGTGGAATAAATATGTCAGCAACTTCTGATTAATTTAAATTCTTTGAAATTCATGCAGACTTGTAAAACCTTTACTATGTTCCTCAGAGACATAATAAGGAATTTCTGTGACTCAGAAACACAGTAAGAAGTTCTCTGTGACTCGTTTAAGACTGACATTCTTAAGGAAGGAAGACTGTAAGGAAAGAAACTTGGATTGCAGCTGTAGTAGGTGACTTTTCTTTCTACCTGTTATTCTAGATTAAGGACAACATGCTGAACCAAGAAATATCTGTTAGGTGTAAAAAGCTTTATTAACAAGGGAATTTTGGTGGTTGATGTCATACCCTATTACCTGCATGTGGAAGATCACTGTGTTTCCTTGTTGCTGAATAACGGTAGGCTACTAAAAAATACCAGGGAAATGGATGCAAGCATTTTTGGAAAGGCAGAGGCAAAACCCACGTTCTTCTTTCATACCACAGTGGTCTAGAGAAACTTCAGTAAAAAAAGAAAAGTATAAATTATTAAGGCAACAATATGTGATGATCTAGGATCACAAGGAATTGTGAGCTATACCTGAGTTGCCTGTGCCCTGTCAAAGTGACACTGTGCTGGGCTTCCTGTGGGAGACTCAGTTTGGCACCTGATTCTCAGGATGCTGTTGGTGCTATGGGTCACTTTGCAGATTCCTCTGAGAGTTTGTATACATAGCACTGCTCTACTTTCATCTGCCATTGCTGGAGAGATAGTGAATTCTGCTTAACTTGGGGCAGCTTTGACTCCTGACAAGTGTAGGGCTGGAAAATAAAAAGCTTATTTTATTGGAGCAAAGCATTAAATGATTGATGACTGACTGACAAATTAACTTGCAGGAAGACAGAAACAACAAAACAATTCTAAATTATGTACAGGATGAAAATTATTATTTTTTTTTTTTTGGCTGTTCTATTATCTTAACTAACTTGATTGGCTCGGTACACTCTTTTAAATTCCAAGGACTATTCTGTCCCAGGAATGGTCTGAAGCTGTGCTCTGTGGAAGATGGTCTCATTCTGACTCTTGTGTTGATCATAATTTGCTCATGCAGCTATTCCACTGGATTTCCTCATAGGTTGAAGTTTTTTTAAGCTTGCTCTCCTGTGGTGTTTTTCTACTAACCATTTTTTCTAGCTTCTTTCCATATAGGTAATTTTTTCAAGATTACTCCAACACTTTATAAACTATTATCCATTGCTTTGAATCACTGTCTAATTTGTGATCATTTCTTCACAGATAGTACACGTGATTTGCTATTAAATAGTTGAGAGATTTGATGCCGAAAAAACTTTTGTTGCCGTATTCCTTTCCCCTTTCTTCCATAAGTATCATTAGTTTTTTGGGATAACATACAACATACTAACATATAAAATAACAACATACTAACTTCCAGCTAGATGGACTATTAATTCCATTTGAAATATACGCACCAATTGATTGTAGAATAAGGAATTATTAATTACCAAAAAAGGACCTTTTGCAGTATGAGATTGAGAGCCAGAGAGCATGAAAATGAGGTGTTCTGTTCACAAATAGCAGGGAAAAATGCTGTAATTTTTGCTAGCTCTGTGTCCACTGTGTAAGATGCAATGAGAAAATTCTCCCATCTAATGTCTATTGTAGTCAAAATGAGTTAGTAAGATAGCTTTTGTGTGCCTGCTAATGCATTCCTAGAATATGAGTGCAAGGTGTATAAAGAGTTTTAAATGTACCTCTTATGGTGAGGACAAGTTTGTCTAGTTGCTTCTACTTGCTTTGTTTCTTAGAAACGTTTATTTGCCATTTAAGTATACCAGTCCTGTATGCACGTAACTTTGCTTACTGTGGTTAATTCCGTGATAAAAGTGGGGCTGCTTCACTGAGAAAAATTAATCATAGCATGTATATATGTGCTTTTTAGAATTGGGAATTTAGTTTTGCTGAATTAACAGCTTAATTTACAAGCCTTTTCTCAGGAGAAAAACACTTGGGTTGTTTCTCTGAAGAAGGGTTGCTTATATAAGGGAGGTTTACTTTATTTTTTAGAAGTCTATTTTAAAAAGTCTTAAGGTAATTTACAACAACAGCTTAATCAGTCTGCATTCATTCTTTTCTACAAAAACTGATTTTTGGTTGAAGAACAATTTTACATTCCCATGATTGTCAAAGATCTTGAAGAAAAAAATAGTACTGAACAGCAGCAAAATGAACCATCATTGATATAATTTCTTTCAGTGCTCAGAGAAGTACTTAGTCAAGGGTAGATGGAAGGAGAATTTTTTTTTTTTTTTTTTTAGCATAATTATTTAGTACAGAATGATTTGAAAAGTCAGCTTGTTCTGCTGAGGTTTCCAGATCATGAATTAAACCTGGTTTATTACTCTTTGCATTAAATAAGTACTTAGTGACATGTTATTAATTGTAACTTAGATAATTACTTGGCTTTATGTTGTGCTTGGGGGTGGTGCTTCTGTGGAACTCCTTGTTTCAATTTTAGTAATGTCTACCTGCATTCAGAATCTTGCAGTTTTTGAGTGCTAAATATATACATTTGTGCGTCTCTATGTACATGTATGTATAAATTTGTCTCTATTAGTTGAACAGTAATAGTGTGTTCAGAACTCTCATTCAGAGTGTAGACATACTTTTGTAGAGCACAAAGAGCTTTAAATTCTGCCCCTCCTAATAAGCTACATTATACTGTTCTTCACCATGATGTCCTAGTGTCTGAGTACCATTGCTATTCCTTTGATATCCAAGTTGCTTTCAGAAAGAGAAAAATGTATATGAATTTAAAACACTGAAATGGCTATAAATGCATATATAGATTAAGAAGAATGTAAAGGAATTGAAAATGTTTTTCTATAATAATAATAAGGTGGCTTTTTTAGTGTTACAAATTCATCCAAATACTTCAAAACAGTGATATGATGTTAGGCATTAAGTAGAAGGGCTTTGTGGTAAGCATGGAGCTGTTCTGCATCATGCCGACTTCATGCAGCACATACACAACTTTGATGTACCATGATGGATTTTGTTATAAGTAATGTAAAAATGAAGTTATGCAGGATGAAGCCGTATGTTAGGCATGCAAAAAACACAGTTGTTGGAACACCTAGTTTTTGTTTGTGCTACTCTGTCTGAGATTTTGAACTGCTTTGAAAGCTAATTCTTCAGTAATGTATAGAATGAGAAATAGGATCTTACAGAACACAAAAGGATGGTATGTAGTGAAAATGAAACACAAGCCCAAGTATGGACAGAGAAATGCCAGAAATGTGCACAGGAGTATTTATATAAGGAAGCTCCCTATAATGCACACACTCACATGTTTTACTATTGAGATGCGTGCATCTTCGGTAGCCACAGTTGATGCACTTCCACAAATGCCAAGTGATCTCTTTCAGAATTCATCTTCTAGGTGGTGAAGTGAAGGAGTTTTTGTTTTAAGTTTTCTTCCATGCCATAGCATCTGTTTTGTTTTCTTATTCCATAATTGCATAATGACTCTGAATAGCAAAGCTAATAGAATTAATTTTTCTTTTTTTTGTCCACTGCAGTCCAACTCTTCTGGAGATAACATTAGCGAAGTACCTAGCTATATAAGTCTCTGGCATACACAGGTGAGAACATATGATATGTTCTCAAAATGTGTAGGACGTAAGAGTTAACAAAATTGAAATCCACTTAAAGACTCTCCCTCTCCCTTTTCTGATCACCTTTCATCTTCCTCTGTCCATCACCCCTTCCCTTCTCTTTCTCTACTTCCTTCTCTTCTTGCATTCACTGTCAGGAAGGGCCGGCACCGAAGGGCCAGTTCAGCACAACACGACGCCGGCAGAGACTAGCAGCTGCAGTGGCTACAACAGTGAGTGGATTTAAAAATCAAGGCATAGCTTGAAAGACGGGAAGCTGTGTAACTTGAATGCGTAATAAGCTTAAGAAGCTGGTTCTTGCACTTTATGGAGGTGTCCATGCTACCCATTCTGAGCTAAGTCACTTAAAAGTGATCAGGCCTGATACAAGTGGGTATCACAGTTGGGGTTCTGAGCTTGTTTTCATGGTAATGTACCTCTTTCTTTATGCAGTTGCAAGTGACGAACAGACTCGGGCCTTGCACTGTTTGAAAATAGCTTTATTATTTATTGAATATAGCTTATATTATTTAAAATGGACTGAAATGATCACATTTTGTTAAAAGATTCTCATAACGGTCTATAGAAAGACAGTGAAAATGAGATTTGCCACAAACAAACAAGAAATGATGACACTTCCTGGTGGTTTTTTTTTGGTTTTTTTTGGGGGGTTTTTTTTTAGTAATGTAAGATTAGCCTTTTCATTTAAGGTACTTTGATTACATTCCATGATCCAAAAAAGTCATATTACTATTGCTAATGTCGGTTTTTCATTTTTGCTAATTCTCCAAGCCTTTGACACACAATTTGGAGCTCTGAAATCAACATGCAGGCTACTAACTGGGAGTGGGTGATGCTATTTATGAAACTAAATTAGCATCGTAAGTATACCTTCAGCTGCTGATTTGTTAGGAAAGCAATTATTAGGAATGCACAATATAGATTAGTCCCTCAAAGGATTAGTGAAACAGATGGGGAAGACATAAAGATATAGGAAAAAAAGAGCTCTGTGCAACTGAAGAATAAAATGAGCTTTAAACACATACCTCTACCTAGCTCAGTCAGTCAACATCAAGCTAAAGTTTTCGGAGGTGTGCTGCTCCAGCCTATAGCTGAAATCCACTAGCTCAGATGTAGCTTCTGCTTAAGCCTGAATAACTTGAGCCCTGTTGCCAGAACCATGAACCTCATTTACTATTAGGTCGTCCTGAAAAACGAGAGAAATCAGTGCTCCTCCAGTACCCAAAATAACTTCTCTAAACTTAATCCCTTGTAATCAGTTGAAGCCATGTATAGATGCAAAATATCAGTCAAATATTGATTGGGTGATCTTATCTTCTCTGCTTTTGTAGCAAAGAAGTAAACCCCCATCTCAGTTTGCTGTTTCTATAGTCTGGAAGATACAGAATTACATCAGGTAAAATGCAGAAGGGAGAGGCTTGTGTTACAAGCCACTGTACTGGGAACAGTCTGTCTCTATGTGAGCATGCAGTTCTGAAGAGGCTGATGAATGAGTGTTATTTCACCCTTGGAATAAATCAGAAAGTCAGGACGTGGTGTACCTGAAATCATGTCTTCAAAAATGAGGAAGAAAAACTAGAGGGATGCATCAAGAAACTATGTACTTAAAAAGATAGAAAAACTAATAGGTAATCAAGGCAGCATCAGACCACCATGAGTGTAAAGAGAAAGCACTACAATGAGAGAAGAAAAAAAGGGAAGAGAGGTTCATGGGCACTGCTTCTTAGATAGATGGTTCTTCAAGAAAATGAGTTTGTTTGCTGTTGTTTTTTTTTTTTTTGTTTTTTTTTTTCCATTGTTTGTGAAGAGTAACTTGGAAATTCTTCCAAGATGCAGATGAGGAGAGTTCATATCAGTCAACAGTTAATTATTTTTGGTTCATGTATCTAAAGCAGTCAGCAAAGCAGCTACTTGTCTCTGACATGTCAGTGTGTGTTTCTTGCAAGCGGTGTGATGGTAATTGTAGAGCATATGAATGCTGTTTCTAGGACTGAAAATAAAATGTTCTTTTTTTCAATAAACTTCACTGGAAAACATTGCTTTTCAGCCTGGCCAGCTGAGGTATGAGGCAGCAATGCTGTCTCTAGAAGGAATTTATTCTACATCCCTGTTAACAAAATCTTGATATGAGTCAAAAAGGAAGTAAAAAAAAAAAAACAAACAAAAACAAAAACTACTTTGTTGTATAAATAGAAATCAAAACAATGAGAGAAGAGGATAAAGTTTACACTGGTTAGGTGCTGTGAAACGGTTAGTCTGTGTTATATGTATGTGGAAATTGAAGGACAAGGTCGAAAATGGTATTGCCGGAATGTGCTCAAGGTGTGGTTAATAGGTCCAGGAGGATTTTAAGGGGGAAACCTAAGATGGCTATTGGTGACAAATGTTATAGGAAGGGATTGGTAGAACTATTCTTTAGTGTAATCAAATAACAAGGTAACAATTTCAGATACTGATGGCAGTATTTAACTTATCTGTTGATGTAAAAAAAAAAAAATATATATATATATATATATATGTATCTTAGTAATATGATTTTATTTTATCTGCTACTCTTAATCATGTCTCGGAAGACACTTTTTTATCCTCCATTTTTCATATTTGAATAATTACATTGGGCTGCAGAGTGGAAGTTTTTGATTTATACATTTGGTCAATATGATAAACTTGAATTTGTTTAACAATGCTTAATACTGAAGTAAAAAGATGTAGTTCTGCATGCATTCCCCTTTCATTTAGTTTTGAAAATTAGGTTCTTGACTGGATTTTTATACAAATATATGCAAATGGTAAAATAAAAACGCACTGTCACGCACACACGTCACATGTAAAGCAGCATACATACATTGCTTATGGAACATATAGGTAACTATTCAGTACACGTGATATATTTATATGTAAAACTTATAAATAAGGTACGCACTTATATTTTTGTTTACTGTACTGGAAACTATAGAAGGAAAAAAGTGAAAACTAATAAATGGAAGTCTTTACTGCATTTTACTTAACTGCATCTCTGTGCATTAATTTGTGGCTCTTGTACTTCAAATGAAAATTAAGTGAACATTTGTGGTTTTTTTTTATTATTTCATAGAAAATGGAAAGACCACATGATTTTCCCTTTTCATTGTTGCGTGTACAGTGGTTTCTACTTCAGGTGTAACAGTGGTTTTCGGATTGATAGGGAGATTAATTTTCCATGATACATTTGAGAATAGTATCCTATCTCTAGTCTGTGGAGGAACTTTTATGCTGGTACTCGAAAAATGGTTTCATACTATGTGGACTCCAACAACGATATACAAGGAAACGTGTTGTGGCTAAATTTTCTAGTTGTCTTTTAAGCATTAGGAAATGACCAGTTTTTGTGAATGTTAGAATTGGAATATTCTACTGCTAGCGATTAGCTCAATACTTAGGCTATTTTTGACTGTTTCAGTGAAAGTTTTCAAGAACTGCAAGGATTTCTGCATCAACTGTGCTGTGATTTAGGACAGTAAAAAGATATATGTTTGTTCTTCACATTTCAACCAAGCACTTTTTTTTTTTTTTTTTTTTTTTTTTTTTTTTCAGAAGGAATAATTTATATTTTGCTTCAACAGAATTTAAAAGTTGGTTTGCTTCTTAAACAATACATCTTTACTGTTTCTTGCTGTAGGTCCCTTTTAGTGCCACAATGTCCCCAGTTCGGCTGCATTCGTCCAATCCCAACCTTTGTGCAGATATTGAGTTCCAGACCCCCCCAAGCCATGTAACAGATCCTCTGGAGTGCTCTACAGAGTACATGAAGCTTCAAGAAGAATTCTGCCTGATGGCACAAAAAGGTAACTAGAAACATCAAACCTTTCCTTTACTGTGCTTTTCTGTTGTGTTTCGTTATTACCTTGACTTTATTGTGGCCAAGATGTTCATCTGTGTTAGATGATACCAGAAAAGAATTTAGAGCTGGTCAGGTGATTTACTTAAAGATTACGTATATTATCCTTCATGTATTTTGTGTGGATGTTGTGAATATGGAGAAAGGTAAACCCTCAAATGAGGGCTTTCCCTTAGAAAAAATTTGAACTTGTTTTTGCACCGTATGAATACATGGAATACATGATTGATATTGGAAACATTTGGCTTTATCTCTTCCAAAAGACAAATCAGAATGTCACTAATTCATAACCTTGTGCAGGGATTTTTTTCTTTCTGGGTGCAAATTTTTGTGAGAGATTCTCTGTGTCTATCAATGCAACGAAGGTAATGTTTACTACTAAAATGTACTTTAGAAATGTCACCACATTGCCAAAAAAAAAAAAAAAAAAAAAATTTTTTGCAGTTTAAAAAAGGTTTTAAAATAGTATTTGCAATCAGTTTGCTATGTGTTACATAAAAAATGCAGGAAAAATATGACACTACTTAAAAAATAAAGTCTATTTGAAGACCAAGTAATCCTTGTTATTGATGCAATATTAAGTCTTAGCCAAACTTCAGATTTTATTACCCTGAAACATAAACAGAAAGGAAAAAAGAGAGCCTCAGACACAGATTTTTCCAAATATGCAATTTTTCGTTCACTCAGCATCAAGAATATACTTAAATAAGGTGTGAACATATTGTATATACGTTGCAACTCTAAGAAGCAAGTGGTTGTACTTAATCTGGATACATATTACTTGAAGTTCACTCAGGCCTGTATTTCAAATTTCTGTATGTGTGGGATAGAAATCTCACTCTGTCTTTATTGCTAAAGTATTTTAATAAATGTAAGTATGTATTTCCATATCTGAGAAGACCCCTGTTATCTTTTTTTTTCTTTAGTGCATTCGCTTTTGAAGTCTGCCTTTAACAGCATAGCTATAGAGAAGGAGAAGCTTAAACAGATCGTCTCGGAACAGGATCTTACAGGTCACAATGCTCAAATAGCACACCTCAGACAGTCCCTTTCTCAGGTATGTTCTTGATTTGATTGCAAGCTCAGCTGATTTGCCAGATGCACTGTTTTTGTTCTGGCTATTCCCTGAGGTAGGGGAAGCCAAGAGAACAAGGTTCTTAACCAGAAATATGGCATATATTCTGCTGTGGACATGAGAACATAGGTCCAACCTCAGTGCATGTGGAGGATATGTATCGTTTTTTCTTTTTGTAAGCATGTATTTATTATAGTTTTCCAAGGGAAAACAAGACTATCAACAATTTTTATGGGAAAGATAGATATCTTTTTTGGCGCCGCCTCTAGCGCATTCAAAGAGATACTCTAGTTTTTTTAAATTGAGTTTTAAATTTTGACTGTGTATTTTCAGATTTGTTTTATATGTCCTTGTCTCCAACTACAAAAGGAATTATGTGTTAAAGAATAATCATGGGTAAACAGGATTTTCAAATCCAAACCTGCTTCTCCCACTTAAGCTAAAGGGAAGTTTGTCATTGGCTTTAGTTGGGCAGAAGAGATGGAGCAACAGTAAGTGCTTTGATGGAGTACCCTACACCATTTTGTGAGATGTATTTTCAGGTTGCAAAACAACTCTAGTGTTTCAATTTAGAAAAGCTGGTGCAATCAAGAAATGACAGCAGAGATGTAGGGGCAAATAGAACTTGACCCAAAAGTGAAGACAATTTCATGCATTATTATTGTTACTGAGTTGTATTTTTTTGCTGTGAAATTAAAACTGAGACATAATGCTTCTATAGGCATAGATGTGTGATGTTACATAGATTGATTACTGCATATGGCAGTAAAGAAAGATTAAGGCCAAAATATAATGGTAACCATTTATTGTCACTGATACAAATTTAACCAGGACTTGCGGAAACTTGCTAGCAGCTGGTGTAAAATAGATGGTGGTATGTTACTCTTGTTCGTGGCCTCCAGTGTCAGTCTAAAAATCACTGTCACTCATCAGTTCACTGTCTCAATGGGCAGTGAATGGAAGGTTAGCATAGTCAGTTTCTTGATCAGGTTTTGGCAGTTTAGGAAGCTACAGCCCAGTTGGTGTTAGTGGTCTTACCTTACATTTTCCCTTCCATGTGAACATGCCCAGGTCATTTCAGAACAAAGCAAAATGGCATAGTTTAAACTGTCTTCAGTGACTGTTAAAACCTATTTTACTTTGATCCTACATTGTTTCAATGCAATCATGTAATCTGTTCCAGGGACAGGAGCAGAAAGATTGTGACTGTGGTAACAATAACTGCCCACTACAACAGTATGTCTGCTGTTCTGTAATTCCCAGTGTGAGGGATACATTAGGTTTATGTCAATTCATGTTCTGGGTGTATAACATATTATGCTTTTTTGGAGTTCAACTTGCGTGTAGTCACGTCCTTCTAAACATCATGCGATGTGTGTGTGCACCCGTGTTTATAATCTAGCTTGGGCATTAAAGGAGGAGGAAGATTAGCAGATACCAGGCACCATTTACCATTTTACTGGCATCAGTTTATTTTGTGGTCCATAGTTTTTTGTGAGCACACACATGCATATACAGCAGCTTGGTCTGGACAGGCAGATGTCCAGTGATACTAGTCATTTTTGTTGTTTTCTCCTGAAAAGCAAGCAGTTTCCTTCTGTGGGCTCTAAGAGTTGATAACTATCGTTCAGAAAGTGCTGTTGAGTCGTAAATCAAGAATATTGCAGTTGGTTCCTTTGTTCTGCAGTTTCGTAAGCTACTGGCATAGCTACTGAAGAGCTACTTGAAGAATTAAGGTAGAATGCAGCTTAAATTGTGGGAGGGTATCGGTGCCTTCTGACCCTAGAAAATAATTGAAAGCAAGCCAGTGAAAAGATGAAATGATGTTATAGGGGGTCTTGAAATGGGTATTTGCTTATAAATGAAAGAAATTGGGTTCTGTGACTTTTTTTTGCAACGTTTCTGAGGTTAAGATTTTTTTAAAAATATTTTTTGGCTGTTTAACAGTTTTTTAAATTTGTAAGTAAAATGTGCGATTTTTATTTTAAGGCTCTCAACCAGAATGCTGAACTAAGGAGTCGCTTGAACAGAATACATTCAGAATCTGTTATTTGTGATCAGGTTGTCAGTGTAAATATTATCCCTAGCCCTGATGAGGTAAGACTTCAGCCTTTAATGGGTTTAGAATATGATCAAACCCTGCTGTTCCTCACTAATAGCTAAAACAGATTATCAGATCTCTCAGGCTGGAAATTGGATATCTGTAGATGTTTTCAGACCATACTTTTTCTACATAAAATTTGAACTTTTGTCTTTGCATATGTCAGGGCTCACGAAAGAACTATGTTCTCTGCAGAGAAATAGGGAGGGATTGCAGCTTTGTGGGAATTAATGAGGTTTTACTGTAATGTAACACACAATAACACAGCAGGTAACTATTTCTGTATCGTCTCTTGCCAAATCAGTAGAGTAGTGTAGTGTCTAACGGCAAGTGATTAGGTTTAATATCTTGAGTAGTGTTCAAAGGGTTCAGTGCATGAACCAAGCACTATACTAAATGTCTTGCTTTCTTCAGTCAACGGATAATCAAGTGTGTTACAAATCAGTCTCCCTTGTGAGAAGGACAGATATGAATTTGTGACCTCTGATATGTTGCAGTTAGTACTGTCATTTTGACAGCCATTCTGCTTGCATTTTACTGAAATACTTTACATCTGTCACTTCCATTCATTATTTTCTATGCATACATCATTTCAATTAACATACTGTGGTTTCCTATTTTTTTTTTTTTTTCCAAGAAGAAAGGCAAGTGAAAATCTGTTTCTGGTTACTTTATTTGATTTTTCAAAACATCCCATTTTTTGAATGCTGGAGACTGACAAAGAGAAGATGGAGGTGACACAGTGCCAGGGCACAACGACCTGTGGTTGAAGCAGCTGACAGTGAAGTTCTGAGCAATGACTGTCTCTTCCATTTTGTATTTTTTGCTGCTTAGCTGTTTCTTTTTTAATATGTTATCTTCATACAGGTGTGTCTGACTGAAAAAGTTTCAAAGAGGATCCCAGATCTCTCTTTCTTTTTTGTAAATATAACCTTTAGTTTATGGAATACGCATTAGTGAGCATCTTTTGTTTGTATTTTTCCATGTTCCTCGGGTTGATACAGAAACTTAAAATTTTAAGTACTTTTTGTAAAGATAACACTGAAATGAGCTGTTTCCATTATAATTATTCAAACACCGTAAATCATCCACAGGCTTATAAACCTCAGTTAAAAAGGATGAATTTTTGACCTCCTGGCTTGTTTGTGACTTTTTTTTTTATTGTCAGTGCATTTTGAGGCACCTGTATAGAAATGAGATGAAGGTGTCAACAGAGTCATTTGCTGGACTTTCGGAGTAAGGTTAATGGAGCTAATATTCCAATATGAAAAGAAACTGTGTTTCAAACACATTGTATTATCCCAGAAACATGCTGTATAAATTAAGGGATTAAATAAGTCTGTTTGCCTCCACAGCAGCTGCTGCTTTAGTGGAATAATTCAGAGAGAGAAAAGCTTAAATATTTTGTTCCTCCTTTTTAAAAGCTTGTAGAGTAACATGCTGAAACATGGCATTTCTCTCATCAAATAAGAAGAGAAGAAATGTTGAACTATTTAAATTAGCTTGCCCGTGAATTGATATCCACAGAGCACAGTTTGGGAATTCTTGCATTTGCAATTCTCTTTAAAATAAACCATAGAGAATTAATTCCCGCTAGTAATTGTGAATCAGTGTTAATCACTTAATTCAAATGAGATTTTGGAATACGTAGCCAATTTTTCTGGGTATTCAAACTTTTATTACTAGACTAGTTAACAAGTCTACTTATTTTGAAGGTAATGTATAACTCCCTAGCTTTATTGAGTTTTTGGAGCTGGGTCCAAGTACAGTTAGTTGTTATGATGAGGTATCTTTCAACTGAATTTCATAGTTGAACTCATTTGACACAGTGCAGCTATTGTTCACCAAAGCATTCCTTTGCATATAGAACTAGCTCTGTAATTATTCACTGCTGAAGATTAGTAGCAGGTGCAGCTTAGAAGCAGGCTTTAAATGAAGGCGTGTATCTCACTGCTCAGATTGCACTTTATTTTGTAATTGTTCCAGCCTCGCTTATTGAGTACACGAGAAACCCTACTAAAATATTATCTCTACTGTCTTTTCCTATATGTGACACAGAAAAATATTCAGGTCATTTACCACTTTTATGTGTATTTCTTTATTATTAGAAGTAATATTTATATTTCTCTGCATTATTTACAGACGGGTGAACAAATTCATGTCAGTTTGCCATTGTCTCAGCAAGTTTCTAACGAGAGCAGGCTCTCTATGTCTGAATCAGTGTCAGAGTTCTTTGATGCACAGGAGGTGCTTTTGTCTGCCAGCTCGTCAGAAAATGAGGTAGGCTATGATAGTGTACTGCAGCTTTGCTGTCAGAAAGATTCAAGTATAGATGTCACTAGTGAATGGTTTTTTTTTTAATGCCATTTAGAATAAAAAGGTATCAGAACTCATAAGGGTTAGATAAATTTGCCTGAGACTCGTTTGTGATGGGCTGCAGAGGTTCTCTGAAATTTAAAACTGAGCTGGAAGTTGTATCAATAATTCATGTTCATTACATGGTCTTAGTAGACTGTGTCAGTTTCAGGCAAAGATGACTGCAGCAATTAGGTCTGACTATGTGGTCAACTAATTTAGATTTTAAAGTATTCATTAAAAATAAAACAAAACAAAGTTGTTCTATCATATTGAAGTTATTCTCTGTAGTCAGAGAAGTAGACAAGTGTCAAAAATTGTGACTCACTGAAGCTCAAAGGTGACCCTGCATCATGTGGCTGCCCTCAACTTTCCCATGGTATTTGAGCTAACTGCAATATTTTACAGATTGGCACTTCAGCATCCCGTTGGAGATGTGCACAAGACAGAGATAAACAATTTTTTATCGTTCTAAGAAAAGAAGTTTGAACAAAATTTTTAAAAGTAGTTTTAACACTGATATAGTTCTTGTTTTTCAAAATGATAGGTCAGTGTTTGTATTTGTGTCTGCTGAAATGTACATTTTAATGTTTGATTCTGTATGAAAAAAGTCTCACCATCTCTTCTCACCTCCTATCCCCTATTTGTTATGCTGTTACTTTCTAGTTCTTTTGATCTCATTTGGAGTCACCCTTTTGTAAATGTAATATCTGTATTTGGCTTCATAATAAGCAATGCAGAAACATAAGGAGAGCATGTTGGTGCATTGGAAATATGGCTGACTGAAACCTCTGGTTGATTTAGTTGAGATCTCTAATTGTGTGCCAATTATATATTTGAATATTTTTGTTTCAAGTAATTGTGTGTATAATTTTTTAGTAAACTTCATATACATTTGAATTAATTGGTATTTTATTTATGTTTTAGGCTTCTGATGATGAATCTTATATCAGTGATGTGAGTGATAATATATCTGAGGACAACACCAGTGTTGCAGACATTTCTCGGCAAAGTATACTGCTACATTTTGAACTTTGGCAAATTATGTTGATTTTGTGATTTGCTACTTCTGTGTACAAGACCAACTTTGCTGAAATCAGTAAAGCTGGGCTTATTTTTTCTGGTGGTGAATTTAGTTCAGTCACCAAGACTGTTTTTCTTAATGTGGTGCTATGTTGTGATAATACTTTTCTCCCTTCCCAGTTGTCAATGGTGAACTAACTGGAGGAGCGTTCAGGAATGGACGGCGAACTTGTCTCCCAGCTCCCAGCCCTGACACCAGTAACATCAATCTATGGAATATTTTGAGAAATAACATTGGTAAAGATCTTTCCAAAGTATCCATGCCAGTTGAGCTAAATGAGCCTCTGAACACCTTGCAACATCTTTGTGAAGAGTTGGAATATAGTGAACTCTTGGACAAGGCTGCTGAAACGGATGATCCTTATGAACGCATGGTAATAAATTTAGTGTAGCACTTCTTATGTCTGTATTAAAAAAGGAAACTGTTTTGTGGAGGTCCATAAAGCACCCTCTATTGGTCTTCCATTACACAGAACTTGCTTGGTCAGGTCCATCTGCCCTGTAGGTATGTCTGTGTTTTTCACCTGATAGCCAGCAGCCAGCATTTGGCTCTTATGTTTGTGTATATTGTGTCTTTTCTTCTTGGGAGACAGGGAAAGGTGGTTAAGGGACTTGGCAGCACTGTTGCTGAACATATTTGTTGTTCCCTGGCACAGCCTCGCAGCACTGCAAGTACCTGGCAGTAGATGGCCTGTCTTTTTGTCGTGGCCAGGTACTTGGGTCCATTAACTGCCCTGTTCACGTGGGCTGAAGAGAGCAAGGGATTCTAAATGCTAGAGTTTTTTCCTTACTTCTGAGGAGTTTGTACCTGTCTTATGATAGGAGCTTGAAGTGGAGGTAGAAGAGGTTCAGGAAGAGAAAGATGGTGCAACTGAAATTGAATTAAATTGAATATCTTCATATCTGCTACTGAGATGTAGTGCACTACTGGGCAACTGTTACAAGCCAAACTTAACAAGCACCTTATGTTTTCACACCCCAGCAGAAGCACTTTCGAAAACTGAAATTTTTGAAAACAGAAATGCTGAACTATCCAGATCAGACCATAAGTGATGGCTGTGCTGTGAATGTTGCCCGCTTTCTGCTCTGCTATTGGAAAAACCAGGAGCTTGTTATCTGCATGCCTGTCATGATTCCTTGAACTGCAGTTGCTAACTGGAGCTGCAATCTGAATTAATGTGGCATGTCAGTTAGCATATTACGCCAGCTGGCTCTTGTTCAGAGGTTGGAATGTACAGGTAGATATAGGGGGGTGAACCATGCACGGGAGATCGTGAGATACCTTAGCATGAAGTACATCCTCAGTGGGAGCTCTTCACATTTAGCAGTAAATAAAATGGGTACCAATGGGGGAAAATTGAATGGGGGAGAATTGATCCTGTCATTTAAAATTATCATCCAGTATTCACAAACAGCATGGGTGGCTGAGTTTGTGTTGTAGCTCATGGGTGATAAGCTCGATCAAAGGTGGAAATTAGTGTCTTGTACAGATTGTTTTAGGGGCCTGTGAGAAGAGACTGACAGACCATGAAAAAAAATTGTACCACAATTCTGCTATGTGATATCCCACACTATAAGAATCTCAGCCTATTTTCTGTTATGTTCTTGTCTGCATTCCAATAGGTTCTCATAGCTGCTTTTGCAGCATCAGGTTATGCCTCTACGTATTTCAGAGCAGGAAGCAAGCCGTTTAACCCTGTGCTTGGTGAAACTTATGAATGTATTAGAGAAGACAAAGGATTTCGATTTTTCTCCGAGCAGGTAAAGCTTGTTTCTAGATGAGTATTGATGTTTAGGTTTCTTTGTTTAACAGAGTGATTTTCTTCCTTCTTTTGAGTTAAAATGGTATGTTTTCTTAATAGTAAAGAAAGGTAGCAAGTATGAGTGAACTCATTAAATACTAGAAGATATCTGTTTTTATAGTAATCTGTTGTAGTGTTTTAAGCAGATAATGTAAAACTGAAGCTTAAACTGTCATCTGGTTTCATAGCAAAACAAGTTAGTAGTGTGGACTGCTTACTATTTTTATATTGCAGTAACAGTTGTATTGTTTTTGGAATGAAAATTAATTATTTTTAACTCAGACAAGCTGTTTTTCAGGTTAGCCACCATCCTCCCATTTCAGCCTGCCACTGTGAATCGAAGAACTTTGTGTTTTGGCAAGGTATACATTTATAATCAAAAAGTACAGAACTTTTTTTTTTTTTTTTACTAGCAAGTAAGAACTTTGTAGAAGCTGAGCTTTGTATTTATTTTTTATACTGAAAGTTTGTAGTAAGACATTAAAAACTGATGCTTTGAATTAATTCACTCAAAATTCTCATTCTTAAGAGTAAGTAGATGTGTTACATTTTCTTGTCTCTTGCAGCATGTTTATACATTTCTATTTAAAAGGTTTTTACCAAGAAAATTATTTCTTATAATCACAAGCTGCTGGTTTTTTTTGTTTGTTTGTTTGTTTGTTTTTTTACAAAGTTGAACAAGCAGATGTTTATTTCTTTGTCTCTACTGTCATACACATTGAATTTATATTGAATAGTCTCAGAGATTTGACAGCACAGCACAGGTATAACTTCTAGAAGAAAATGAAACTTTATCTTTTCTGATCTAATACCATTCTCTAGTTGTTCGTTTTCTTTTTTTGTATTTTATGGCAACCTCATACTATGCCATTGTAAATGATGTAGTACAGCAGATCCCTGCAAGAGGGAGAATTGAGTCTTCCTGGTTTTGTAAATCTTTTCTTTTATATTCAGATATCAGGTGGAAAAACAAATTTTGGGGGAAATCAATGGAAATTCTTCCAGTTGGAACCTTGAATGTGACTCTTCCAAAGTAAGCTACTGTTATATTTTGTTTTGGTTTCTGACGTAGTCTAATCTGTACGTCCTTGTAACTGGATTGGATGAAGGATAAGCAAAGGGCACATGAATTGAACTGTGTGGGTGAGGGTTAGCATATAGCTCAAATCTCTTGTGTGTACATGCAGGTTGGGACACTGAAGTGATCAGCTGTTCAGAACAAGGCTGACAGTACTTTCAGCTAGCGTTGTCCATATTAAAGCTCTCAATACTGCTAGTATGGCCTCAGAAGAACCAGTACTAATATTTGAAGGTCATTTTCAAAATGTGAAAGCCAAAAAATGCAGTTTGATTTTAAATAGTGTAAGGAAGGAGTTTCAGTACAAATAAAATTGGTTTTAAGTTGTAAACCATGAGAATATGCTAGGAGAGGATACTTTAAGCATGCCTGCAGGTTCTGCAATACTCTGTTCTTGATCCTTTGAACTGGGGACACCTTTCTTTCTTTCTGCCTGTAACATATGGCATCCTTAGGGACTCCACCTCTTTATCATATCATCAAATCAAAGTAAATGCATTCTGAAATAGCTTTGTCTTCTGTCTACATGTTTGGCCCTCAGCTCTGTAGGACAATGTGCTTCATTCACCCATTTTAATCTCTGACAACAGATGTGCTCTTACTCCAAGTAGCTTTGACAGAGGAAAAGAGAAAATGTACCAGTGAGCCTACTTCACTTCTGTTTTCTTCTTTCCATATTTAGTTTGTTCTATCTGTAATTTAATTGATTTGTCTGCCTCTGGCCTAAATCCAACCTTATACTGATCTTTGGATCCAGGTCTTCTAGAACTGAAGTCGAAGCACGTAATGCTCTGAGGACAGTGAATATGCTCTGCAGGACTTCAGTGATTCATAATGTCTTATTTGTATTTTGTAGCATCATTCTTCAGTTCTCCACACTAGAGCTTAGGTGAACTTTTCCATGGAAGATTAATAACATGCCCAGAACTTATGCTTTTAATAAAATAAACGATTGTTACAAAAGTTTTTCAGGAATATAGTCTGGTAATTATGTTAATGATTTACTTTTTTTTTCCATGATGATCATGATTAATTTGCATTATTAACCTCTTATTGATCTATTCTTAGGTACGGAGACTACTACGTCTGGAACAAAGTCACTACTTGCATACATAATATCCTTAGTGGAAGGAGGTGGATAGAACACTATGGAGAGATAACAATCAGGAACACAAAAAGCAGTGTTTGTATTTGTAAACTCACATTTGTCAAGGTAACACATTTATTCTAATGCATATCACTGCACGGCTTAAGTTTGTATAGAACTGTTCCTTCAATATTCCTGAAATATGTTACACTTCTGACTTATCAACATTTGTGAATATGTAAATCATCAAATAAGAGTGCTATTTCAAACAGCATGACTCTTCTATTGAACTGGTCAACTTTATGTCAGCATTTTACATTGCTGTACAGTTGTGTGCTATACTGCTGTTGATTTTAATGAAAATCATTTAAAAATGAAATAGCAAAATTTCTGTTATTACAATGGAAATGCAAGCTCACTGGATAGACTTCTGTGCCATCTGCGTTTGCTAGAACTTGGCCACCACTTTTATCTCTTTGGCTTCAGTAATGCCTTCGCTCCTGTTATTTTAATAACCAGGCAAGGGTCATAAATAAAAACAGGTCAGTGTACAGCAGGTAGTTAACTGAACTTAGATACCTTTTATACCAAAACCGGTTATCGAGTCATTCAAGGTTTCCCATACACTAACACAGTTAATATTCAAATCATTTAAATTTTGAATACCATTATTCTTGGTGAGCAATTCTTATGTAAAATTTTGACTGTTGGTGACACATTAAGATTCATGCAATGTCGGAATTGGCACAATGAGTGATGTGGTAACTGAGTAGTAATTCCTTATAAAACTTGCAGGTAAACTACTGGAATTCAAATGTAAATGAAGTCCAGGGAGTTGTGATAGATCAAGAAGGGAAGGTAGTGCATCGCCTCTTTGGAAAGTGGCACGAAGGTCTTTATTGTGGTGTAGCACCTTCAGCCAAATGCGTGTGGAGGCCAGGTAAGAAGCTTGTGATAAACTCTGGCAGGCACCGTGGTATATTTCTAAACTGTGTAAGGCACTCTGAGCAATCACTGTAAGTACATGAAATGCTACTGGGGAAATACGTTTTTGGCTAAACAAGTGAACAAGATTTTACAGGTGTTTATAATGAAGATAAATGGAAATCTACTTGGCTCAGTCTACATCTTGGTTTGACTCCTGATGAAATCCTTTTGGGTGCTGGAGACAACATAAAAATGAAACTGAGAAAATATTTGGATATCTAGGTCTGCATGACTACTTCCTCAAGGAGAGCAGGGCCATGTTACCAAATTTAGTCTTCTGTTAAACTAAAGGATTTGTCTTCCGAGATAGTGAGCTCTTGTGATTTCAGAAGCTGAATTCAGCTTCGTTATTGCTTGCTTAGAAATTCTACCATTGAATTACTCTTCCTTTGCACGTGTAGTATTTTTCATATGTGAAGAGTGATTATCCAGAATCTGTCATAATTAATAATGTTTTGTGCCTGCTATGCTCTGATGGCTGTCAATGCTGAAGGTTCAGGACAGTGCCCAGTCAGACTTTGCATGAGTATACGGTCCAAAATTAACACAGTAATTTAGCTAGGATTGGCTTTTGTATACGCATCTGAAAAGTGTGGGAACAGGAAGTTATTTCACTTGGAAATCTTGAACAGTAATTTTTATTTAAAAAGGAAGGATCATGAAAGCTTTGAATCTACTAGCAGGTAATTACAACCTATACAGGATAAGCAATTGAAATTAGTATTTTAGTGCATGTTGATCTATCTAGAGAATGCCTTTTGATACTTTTTGATACTTTGTGTGTAAGAGTAAAGTATTTTAATATTTTTTTGCTTTTACAGTTTAATAAATATATAAATATTTTGCATGTTTATATTAGCAGTTTAAAAAGCGTGTTTTTCTTTGTCATGCATATACATGCAGGCTCCATGCCAACCAACTATGAACGGTATTATGGCTTCACAAGATTTGCTATTGAGCTCAATGAATTAGATCCTGTACTGAAACATCTTCTTCCAACAACAGATGCACGATTCAGGCCGGATCAAAGGCAAGAATGCTTATTTACGCACTTAATATTTGGTGATTTTAAGGGTGCATTTGGCTGAGTATTGGTTTTTGTCTGTGCACAGTCTGGACTTGCAGAATTCTCCTAGCTCTGAAGGTACTCAGTAGTGAAGTCAAATTTCTGCTTCACTCAATTGAAGGAAAGGAAAATAGAAAGCATTCTGCTTAGTATACTGTACAAGCCTTCTAGTCGAAGGTACCTGCTTAGTATACTGTACAGGTCTTCTAGTCGAAGGTAGTATTCTTCATAACAGGCTGGAATTACATGCTCTGAAATGTCATGCCCTGCAGCTGTGAATGGAGGCAATGGGAATTCCCTCCTAATTCTCAGTTCATACTACTTCAATGTTTGTGATACACTGAAGTAACTAGAGATAATGTATGCCTAAGGCTGGAAGGCAGTTACCTGCAACTGGGGAGTCGAGTATCAGTCACTCCCATTTTCTGAGGTTTTGATTAGATCTTACAGAGGGTACAACAAAGACAAGGAGCATGATTTTCGCTAGTCTTTTGTGATGAACAGTCCTAGAAAATTCCTTGTTCAGATACAGTATGATTGCTATAAGATAGCTGTTATCCATACAGGCTTCTAGAGGAAGGAAATATAGAAGCAGCAGCATCAGAGAAGCAAAGAATAGAAGAACTCCAGAGAAGTCGGAGGCGGTACATGGAAGAAAACAACATTGAATATGTACCCAAGTTTTTTAAGTGAGTCTTTTCATTTCAGTAGTAAACCTTTGCTGTGCTGTGACTGAATGAATTACTGCACCGCACAGCCAATAGTTTTTGAAGTTTAAAATGGGGTAGAAGTATAACATTTTAGGAGCTGTTAACGTTCATCATTGTTAGCTCTTAGAAACTAAGATTTAGCTAAGTTATTGTAAGTCATTGCATAGACAAAGTAATAAGTAAATAAACAAAAACAATGTATGTACACACACATGGGTATATAATGTAGATATAAATGTATATATACACAATTACAATTAAACTTTTAGGGAGTTTTTTTTAATTAAGCAGTCTTTTGAAACAATGGATACCCATTCCAAACACCATGAAGAATCAGAAGTGGTGAGACTGAAAAAGGCCTAATGTGTGATTAATGAAATGTTATGGTTAGATCAGAGAGATATGGTATTGATTGCATATTGTATAGGAGAAGAAATTTGATATCAGACTTCCCTCTCTTTTTTTCTTCTATAGAAAAGTTATTGATGCTAATCAAAGAGAAGCCTGGGTTACCAATGAAACCTACTGGGAACTGCGAAAGGATCCGGGATTTAGTAAAGTAGAAATTCCTGTACTCTGGTAAACTGAGAATGTAGATCTAGTAAACATATCAACTCTCTGAAGAAAAAAATAACTATGCACAATATGTTTCTTATAGATAAGTGTGGTTTGTGGGTCTATGGAAAAACCTATCATTTGCATTTATTTTCATCTTTATAATGGACTTTTGAAAGTGCATTAGACCAGGCCCCTGACCACTTCTGGATCTTTTTAATTTTGCAGCAGCCATTAAAAAAAAAAAAAGAAAAAGGAACAAATAAAAACCTTTTGAAGTTTCATACAATGAAAATTCAGAAGAGAAGCAGATGAGTTATCCAAAGTCACTTGGAGGAGGCGGTAAATACAAAACTGCAATTGGTGCTTTAAACAGACATTAAGAGTAATGTAATTTAAATTAAAAGAAAAAAAGGAAGAAAAACAGAAAAAAATCCATTTTGTTTCAACTATTTTTGTTAAAATCTTTTGAGTCATCACACTGTCATTTCTGGCTTCGGGTTAGTCCTTTGGTGTCCTGTGCTTGGACTGGGCCTTGTCAAAACATGCTTTTCTGAAAGCTGTTCCCATTCATATGCCATTGTTCATGCCTTAAAGAAAATACCAAGATGTACAGTAAGTCATTTTAAAATATATATGCTTAGGCTTGTGCGAAGGTCAGATTTTTAAAGCACTAGGATTTTATCGTGATACAAATATTGGAGAACCTGTATTATTTAAAATCAAAAGACAGCCAAACATCTAACTGTATTTCAGAGGAACAAGATCTACTGTACATGCTTTAGCTATTGGGAGCTGACTGTATAATCAGACTAAAAAGAAGCTGCTAACGAGTTAAAATTGAGGCTATTTTGGTAAATGCATATGAGTGGCTAGTCAGAAAATTCATATTTTAAGTGGCTAATGTTGAGATGCATTTGTTGCTTTTACCACTGAGCGAGCATGGTCTTGCAGCAAATTCATTTCCCTATAATTGCTTATGCAATTAGGATTCCCTGAAGCTTTGCAGTGTTAAAGCACAGAAAGATTTCATGGGAAAGTCTCTGGCTTCGCTCCAGAGGTTGGATCGTACCATAAATGAAATGTGATAGTTTTTTCCACACATGCTGTTTACTGGCTCTGTTCTTTCCCCAGCCACTTATTGCATCTAAATTTATATTTGAGAGTAGGGCAGAAGCTCCTGTGCTTTGTAGCTACCTTCTGCTACTCGTGTTGCCAAAATAGCTTTTGTGCAAAATTATATTTTACAGTTTTTCTGAAAGTGATTCTATATTTTTGATTAAGAACCAAGACTCTTACATATTGGTAAGCCTCAGTAAATATATGTAGGAGATGGTTTGGCACTTTCTGAATGAAAATCTCTGAAACACTGAACAGTAGTAGGGCAGATTTTAAAAGAAAAAGCATAATTTTATTTGGTAAAACGTGCATTCCATATGGTATGATCTAGTTTTTCATTTATATGTGTATTACACATCCACTTACTGATGCCAGGTTAGATTTCATAAATAGACTCTATTACTTTCTGCATGTAAACAGCATACATAATGCATACAATTTTTCCTATTTAAAATTGATTCCAATAATGAGACCTAAAAAAAAAAAATTTGCTTACTATGTGACTACCAGAAATGCTACAAGGACAGCTGTCAGTGCAATACAATACGTACCTGTTCCTCCCCCTGCCTCTTGCTTTTGCAGAGCTGACATCAGTTTGATTACTTAATATGCGTTTAGTTCTTCCCTTTGTTTATAAAGCAGAACAATTGGCTACTAATGAATCCCAGTTTCTTCATCTTACCAGGAAGAAATATGGAAACCTGAATAAAATATTAAGTTGAATTTTAAAGAATTATGAATACTTGGTGTAAAAAAAAAAAACCTGCAGATTACCGGGATTTCTTCCAAAGAAAAATTATAATTAATGAATGATGTAATTTTTTTTTTTACTTCAGCAGAACTGGATTTCTTCTTTTTTGAGTTCTACATTTGTTATTACAAAAAAATTAAGATATATAAAGGTTTGGGTTTTTTTAATTGTATTTGTTTGACTTCAACATACTTGCTCTAATGGTGTTATACTACAAAACAAATTGGCACGCTATGTGCAAAATAGTGATTGATTATACTGGATCACTTTTTAAAATGAAATATACTATTAAGCATTTGCCCATCTCATGCTTCAGTCTCAGTGTGCAGTTTGCTGCAGCATTGGAAAGTATTATGTATGCATATCTGCAGGTATATTTGAGGGACAGAACTTACGTCCTCTTTTGTTTTTTGAGTTTTTTCTGTATTTAAATTAAAAAAGAAAAAGGTATTTAATTTTATGGTGTTCTGATAGTGTTTCATGAATACCATTCCTTGCAATGCAAACTTGGTTAACACTGAAGATGCTATCACTTAATTATTCTTTTGCAATTGTTTATCTGATACTCATTGTAAGAAAATTAGCATTCAATTTTTTAGAGTTAAAAAAATGGTACACTAAATCTTTCTATTGAAGGCACTCTTTGAACCTATGGAGTATTAATTTAACTGAATGTTAAACTAGTTAACTAGTAACTAGAGGAATTACAAAGCGTTGCAGGATTTTTTCTGTCTTTATCAGAATCCTAACAGTGCCAGCAGGTGTGCCATAAGCTGTTTCCTACAGTACAGAATTCTCTGTGCTCTGTGAAAAAAATCTAATTTTTCCTGCAAACTTGATTGGACACTGTGACAACGTGTTGGGTTGTGGTATGTTTCTTTGCCCAGGTCGATGATGAGATATTCATCTATGTGCACTGCAAACTGACCCTTCTTTGCAGGCTGCCAGCAGGGTCTTAGCCGCTGGTTGGTCCCTTCAAGCCTGAGGATTTGGGCAGTTTCCAGCCCACCTTGTTCCATTCAGCCGGGCAATATTTCCTTTACAAGGGCATAAAAGGTACTTACCTGCTCGGCAGATTTAATTGCTACAGATTTGGTTTGTGATGAAAATCAATGTCAATCATTTCACATTTTAGAAACAGGAGTTCAACTTTCAATATAAAGATGTTTCCCTTGCTTTTTCTCTTGTTTTCTTTAAATACTTCTGTGTAAAGTAATCAGCCCTTAAGCTTCAGTTCTGCAGTAGTGAAATGTACTGTCAATTAATACTTTAAAGTGTACTTCATTTTCTTCCTTGTTCTGATACTGTGGATATGATAGGGCAGCGATAGCTATGTCCATCAAAAGCTGTGTGATCTTACAAAGACTTCAATAACTACATTCCTATATTAGATGCATATTAACAAGATAGCAGATTTTCCTGCTTATTAGAAACTGTTACCTTGCTGGAAATAACATTTGTATATGAGTTGATTTTCATAGTATCACTGTGATTAAAATGTCACATCAGCGCTCATTCTAATTTTAGATGCAGGTTGCATGAAGTAAATATTTTTTGTGTTAGATCGTTCTATAATACTCTGGTCATCTTAAAAATACAGTCACACCTTTTTGTATCATTTTTTCCCCCCTAATTTTGAACTTCTGAATCTGAATGAGCATTTATGACATTTGTGAGTTTTGCTTGAACAGTAGGTGCCAGGCAGATGTGAAGTGCTGCAGGACATACATGTTACCAGCATTGATCCTGCCCTTCCATGTGAGGATTTGCACCCCAGCCATGCATTCCTGCTCATTGCATTCCTTTCCCCAACCCAAAATTGGATTTTTAGGATAGTTTGGGAGGAAGGAGAGCTTCACTTGCAAATGCACAATAACTGAGAGGGCTGGATATTCTGGGTTTTCTTTTGCGAGTTTAAAAAAAACCCCTTCCTTTAGCTATCAAAGCTTGGTTAGTATGTTGCCTTTGTTTTATACGATTTTGAATTGTTTGCTGCATAGATGGGCACTGACTGTTTTAAATGCCGTTGGCTGCAATAGTCTGAGGAATTAACTCTATTGTAGTTGTCCCTACTAATTCTGGATTTGCAAAATGAAAGCAAATGAAGAATTTTTAGATTGAATCTAAAGAAAAAGGGTATTTTTATTCATATGCTGAAATTGAGGGGTTATATTGAAGAGAGTTTGGTTCAGCTATGGGAAAAAGATATTCACAGAATTGTGTGGAACAAAAAACAAATGCTGGAACGTCCTCACCTGTCAGCATGTATTATACAGACTCCTTGGAGAAGGCTAAAAGATTGGTATGTCTTAACTACTTATCTGAGGAGCTATTGGGGCTGGTATCTAGCATTTTCATCTTGGATGTCATTAAGTAACGCTCCTCAAAATTGAACATATATTGCTGGGGGTCAAGGTGGTCAGAGATACAGTTGCAACTATTTTTTTTGTTGTTGTTAATCTGCTCAAAATTCTAAGGGAACATTCAGTATAAAACTATTTCTGTATTTCTGTACTTTCTACTTCGTCAATCCTGATTAGTTTTATTATGATTCTGGTATCACTCAGAAGATAAGTCTTTCATGGAGAAAGGATGTGTTCTTTCCTGTTCGTTTTTGTTCCTGTTTAATTGTTTTTTGTTTTGTTTTAGAGAGAAGAATCTAGACGGTGCTAATTAAAATTTGATTATTAATAAGGAGAATATCTCCCTAAAATCTCTTTACACTCCCTCAGAACAGGGTATGGCACCACAGGAATGTTATAAATCTCATTAAGTTAAAACAAAGAAAAGGCTTATTTACAGCAGTTGATTTTATTTTTTGTATTATGCAGTGTAAAGGGTCTAATCACAAAAGTTCTTTAAACTTGAGCATATAGAACCTTTTGTTGAGTATCTTGGTGTACGTTCCATCCTTCTTCCACTGACTTGAGGAGCCTCTTTATAAAAACCTCCTTAGGGGAATTTCTATATGGCATCTTGCAAGTTTAAAAAGCGTCAGAAATTGATCCTTAGGTGTTTTATATATATGTACATCCCTCTTTTGTCAGGTTTTTTTTCTAATATTAAACCCACTATGTCTTTTTCCCCTTTTGATCTCTGACAAACTTCAGAAGGGAGAGACTATAATGGAGAGCAGTGGAGCCAGAGACATCAGTTCTGTCAGCGGCATCCTTGTAGCAGAACAGAAAAAATTCAAGCATCTGCAGATTAAAATGTCATAGCAGCTGTTAAATCTGTTTCAGGCAGGTTGTTAATACCATTTCTCTTTCTAGTGTTCCATGACAGTATGAGAAAAGGGGGGATTGGTGACATTTGTTCAGAATTGATTCTGAAGGTAAAAAGAAATTTTATTCCATTTATAAATAAAAATGACTGTAGACAATATTTGTCTGAAGTGATATTGGTAACATGGACAAAAGAGTTAGAGATTTTATAAATACAGAAATCAAAAAGTTGAGATATATATACCACTCAGCAGTGTGTAATATATTCTGTCCTGAACTATGAATAGTAAGGATACCTATTCATATCCTTGGAGCCATGAACCACATGTTGTCTCCCATGAAACACTGACAAAAACATTTCCATGTTTACTGCTAATTTAATGATCTGTGTTCATGGATGAGGCATATCTTATGCTAAGCTATAATCTTGCTGTCACAAACTATTAGGAACGCAAAATGGGAAGAGGTAAGCAGTCTTTCAAAATGGTGGAGGTGGATGATTTAATTGTTTGTACTCTAGGCATCCTCATGATAAAAGCGTTATACAAATATTCAAACAGAGCAATTCTTCCTTGTGCCAGTCAGTTTAGCCACAAATGCAACATCTTTTTTCTGGAACTGCTTTACTATTTGTGATTGCATTTCTGGCAGCTGGAGTCTGTTGGGCTGGTTTCTCATGTCCTCTGAGAACAGTCAGAAGCAGTCGGACTGGAAATTCAGATTTCTTTTCTCGTAATTGTCTGTTCCTTTATCTCATAGTCCTCTACCTTTTGTAAATTTACTTCAACAAGGGATATTACAATAGCATTTTAAAAGTTCAGTTTAGATTAACCCATCAGTATTTTGTGGGTGAAGGAGAATTCAGGATACGTTTCTTAACTATGTTGAATAAATCAAGTGATGCAAAATTATCATTGTATTTGTGAAATATTTAACATACATATTTGGAGATCAAATCACCAATAATGAAATGGTACATAAAAATTTAAAATCTGCATTTTCACCCATCTTAAAGGTGAAGATTATCATTCTAACATAAGGTTAGAAATTAGGTGTATTCTGTTCTTCAAAGAAATGTGGATGGTATTCATTGGAGGCTTGCATTTATCATAAGAAATTCACATCAGAATAAATTTTATATTCAGCTGAGTCTCAACTAAGACATGACTAGGAACTGAGAAATGTTGAAGAATGTATTCTGGTATGCAGGCGTAAATGCAAAGATTGCAATTAATAGCTTAGTTAAGCTTTTGCTATAATTAACAAAAGCTCTGTTCTTTTTGTCGACTAATTATTTTCAAACATTTATTCCTTACCAATGACTAATTGCATATCAGGTTTGAGTTTTGAAAATGAGATGGTGTTTGCAGCTCCACAGACAAAGGATGGTTCTTCTCGCATGTATTTTGTTCAGGTCTTTTACTTTTCCACTAAGATTTTGCTTGGACCAAAAAGAAATGTTAGTGGTTTTTCTGGATGAGAATCTTCCTTTGTGTATTGACTTGTATCTGTAGTAAGTGAGAAAGCAAGGTGTTAGCATTTGATGTCTGAATTATTTTCCTTCAGTAAAATGTGTAAGGAACTTCTTGCTCTTTAACAGTTACTACTAGTTGACTGGAGCAGATGCTTTGCTTAGCCTATGAGAAGACATTAAATTACTGTGGCATCCAGAGAGATCATGATGATAGTTCTGTATTAGGAGATTAGGTATATCTGCTTTGTTGTAACCAGTAGCAAGCTTTCTTATTTGGGTCTGTGTCGATTGCCCTTTGTATGATTATAATTATAATTTCTTAGCATTTCAACAGAGAACTGTGTGTTTTCTCTCATTGTTTTCCACAGTTGATACAAATTGGAAATAACATAGCACTTTTTTGCTGTAATGAATTCCAGTACTTGCAGATTGCTCACACTGAGAATGCCATTAGAGAAGTAAGGATTAGATTAGCTGCCAATTTCACATTGCTTTCTGAGCTTCATTACTCTTAGCAGCATTTACTTTCAAATGGGAAGCAGCCCAGCAACAGTGAACAAAAATGTAAAAAGAATAGCTAAAAGGGCATTATTTGCTAAATTTCCATATCCCTGCACCTATTTGAGGAAAAAAAAAACTTTTTTTTTTTTTTTTTTTTTTTTTTTTTTTACACCTTTATGTAATATCCTTGTGAACAGATGTCCTTGGAGTCTTTCTACTGTGGTTAAACTGTTGTGCTAGTTAGAAATGTTTTCAGAATTTTTTTTTTTTAAGATGAATTTTAAAGGCAAATCGTTGCTTTCTAGGAAACCCAACATACAGAGTCATTGCTATATTTAAGTACTGCAGACTGTGACTTTATTTTGACTCGACTGTAACTGCGAAGGGTCTGTGTACCTTGATGCACCAGACAAAAATTTGTTGTTTGAAAGGAATAGAGAAGTGTTACGTGAGGAAAAA
Source organism: Centrocercus urophasianus (assembly GCF_019232065.1). Taxonomy (NCBI): domain Eukaryota; kingdom Metazoa; phylum Chordata; class Aves; order Galliformes; family Phasianidae; genus Centrocercus; species Centrocercus urophasianus. The sequence goes on along the minus strand of NW_024884756.1, from coordinate 14,993,419 downwards.
AAAAAAAAAAAAAAAAGAAAAAAAAAAAAAAAAAAAAAAATAAAGAAAGCAAGAAGTATTTGTGCTTCCAGCTACAAAATTGTTGCAGAAAGCACTACTTTTGAGCAATGCAGTGTTAAACCACGCCTCATTTTTTGCTGAGAAGTTCACTTCTATAAGGAGATGAAGGAGAAAAAGATAGTGGGGAAAGGAAGTCAGTACTGCAATTTTGAAATTACTCAGAAAATTGAAGTGTGAATCTTTATGTTGAAAGCTGTAAAAGCTACTTAAAGTCTTGCAATTTTTAAGACTTTAAATGTAGTCCTTCATCATACATTCAGTAATTTATTTATTTCTTTTTAAATCCTTGACTGCCATCCTGCAAATACGTCTTCATTTGTTCTTGATAATTTGCAATTTTGGGAGATCTTTCAGAATGATGATTCTTTACATCTTCTTAATTCTGTTCTCCAAATACTGACTGTGATTATGCCTATAAAAGCACTTAAATTTATCAAGCACCAACAATTGAGAAATAATATAGATAAGATATAATTTGAATAGACTTTGATTTCACATGCAAGAGTTAAACAGTAATGTGCATGCCAGAATTTTTTTAGCTTCACCTTCTTGGACTGAGCAGGCATCGGTGTGTCCCTAAGGTACACCTTGCAAGTGGTCTCACTGAATTCAGTTAGAAAGATGTAGATGCAGAAGTTTAAATAAAAGGCTCATCAGAAAGAAATCAAAACAACATACCTGGCTACACCAGGTTTTGTAGCACTTAATTTTTAATTCCTATGTGCTCAGACAAATAAGCATATGTGCAGATGAGGCTGAGCTCCTATTGGTATTCTATGGACCTCAGTGAACTTCTAGAGGAGTGGATGGTCCAGCTGCTCAAATGTATTGCGGTGTCATGCCTACTATATAGTCAAGCCTGAGTGTTCAGCGTAATTTTGAATGTGTGCACTGTCTCATGAAAGATCAATGTGTGAAATGCAGCTGGTTTGACTGCTTGCCAATCAGAGCAATATATTTAACTTTATTTTGACTCAACTGTGTTTTGGAACCACGTTTTGGTGCAGTGTTTAAGGATCAGTCAATTATGTGTCTCTGCATAGATCAATTATGTATGACATTTGAGAGAAAGAGCAGGAGATCAGATCAATGACAATTCATCATGTTATGTTTCACTCTGGCAAGCTGAATTGTAGGAATATTTGTGATTCCTTTCCGTTTGCCTGTGCTCCACAGGCTGGTGCCAGCCTGGAGCGGGGGCTGCTGGTACTGCATGCTGGTTGTAGGGAAAGGCTACTTTCTCTGACCTGTGGAGAAGGGGTGTCTAACTAATAGCATGTTTCCAGTCTCAGCCCATGGAAGGCATGAACATGAGAAAGTGCCTCCCTTCCTCTCCTATTAGGCTTTAGCACATCAGTTAAAATTGCTATTTGTTTAGTATACTGAGTTCTCTAGCAACTTTCTGGCTAGCAAGTAGGTTTGACCTTTGAAGGAGCAGTGAGATGGCAGTTTTAAGTTCCCATGTAGTGCAGCTGCAACGCACTTGCCCTGTGTCTTTGTACTTGTGAGTTGGTTTTGATCATGCTGTTATAATATGTCTGAATGCAGATGAGGCCTCGTGCTGACTACCTCTTGTGCAATAAATTACAGGCTCATGCAGCAGTGGGTGTTGGTGGCGATTCCTTGGCAACAGGAGCATCTGTTTGCCATGTGATTCAGGGAAGGGATGATGGGACAATAGTAAACAAGAGAATTTAATTGGGAGTTCACTCCAGTGGTTTACGTGGTATAGACAATACCCATGATATCAACTCCAACTGAGGAAAGTTCTACAGCTTCCGGTAGGAAATAAAAGTGAACTTGGCTATGCTGTAGTTTATGTTATGCTCTAAAATGTAACAAAAGATGTCATCTGTTTCCTCCATCTGAACCGGGTTTACCAGTATATCATGTCCAAGACACACACGCATTTCTAGATTTTGAGGAAACATGATGCTCTTTTACCTGTTGCATTGTAATTGGATAATGCATGTACAAATGACTTGTTTAGCCTGCCAATGAATGTTGCTAATGCCTTACCAAAAAAAGCATATTTTTTGTATTTTTTTCCTCAGAGGCAAATCCAAACAATGCTAGATTTGGGAAACTGTTTACTGAAAAGCATTTTCTAACAGATCTCTGAAGAAGTGCAATTGTATAATTATTATTGTTCAATGCATACAGTACATTGTCTCCATCACTCTGTACACTGCTGCTATTAGTGCTTGTTCTAATAAATCTCAATGTACACTGTTTAAGCTGCTGTGATCTGCGTTCTGATTATTGACATAAGAAACACCTTGGAGTACGACTTTCAAATGACTTGTTTGTAAGCAGGTAAGCAAACTATTAATTGTAACAATCCTGAATATATGTTGTGCAGGTTGATTTTGCAGAGGCAGGTGGCAGCAGCACCAATAGCACTGAAGCAGCTTGTGCCACATAACTCTGTTTCTTTAAATCTGGCAAGAGTTACCAACCGCAGTCTCCAAGAAGATAATTTTCCGTTTGTCAGTTCCCAGTTTTATCTTTACGCTACAGCTGGTAAGAGCCCTTTGACTTTTGTCTTGTCAGCTTGCACCTTGTGATTAAAGGGAGCTCGAAGTATGTTTCTCAAGTTGTGTGAGAGGGAGTAGAGGAAATGGGTTCGTGGTGTTCTCTAATAGAATTGAAAAAAGACGTGTGGAAATAGAGGAGAGAAAAGAAGTTACTAGACACCTACCCATTCTGGCATCTCCTTGGAAAAAACAGTACTGTGTGAGATTTTTCATTATGTGTTCCTGTCTGTTGTTCAGCCCTTAGATCAATTACGTTTCATTTTGAAAGCAACTATTTGTTTTGGAGGAGAAGCTAAGGTTTTTTTGTTGTTTCCTGAGAGCAAGTGTTGAAGCATTCTGGTAGGCTGCCTGCCTGGAAGCAGCAAAGAAGGGAAAAGATTTTTTTTAATGATTTTTTTTTTTTTTCTTGTCACTAGAATGTATAACTGATGTCATCCAAACCATACATGTTCTAAGCCTGGTTGCACCCAGAGCTAATTCAGTGATAGGATTCTTTTAGAAGAATAGTTCAGATTTCACATTTCTGTGGATGGGATCTGTGTTTTGTCGCTGAATACCTTGCCAAGCCAGCCTCTCTTCAGTGACTTGCTCAGCAAAAGTGCTGTAAGTGAAATGTGAAAAGTTGCATGTTGTTATTTAATTGGTTAAACAAACAAGAAACCTTTGAGAAGAAAGGAGAGCTCAAGAGGGCTGAGGCAGCACTGCCAGTCTGCTTCTCTCTTCTTTGCATCTAACTGGGCAGAAAAACTATTCCTTGAGCATGGAAGTTAACTTTATACTTAAATTTAATCTGATCAAGAGACAGATGATAGTCCTTCACCACAAACACGTAGGCGTGGTGGTGTGGTGAAGGGAGACAGCGTAGGAAGTTATCGACAGGATTTCAGCCTGACTCAGCTGAAGAGTTGCCCACAGAAAGCTGCTCCCAGCAGCACTGCTGCTACAAAATCTGTTCTGAGGGGAATGATGCACAGCATTTTTGCCCAAACAACATATCAAGACTCATGGTTCTCCAAGTCACTGTTAGATTACGTATTTAAGACTTTCTAAATGTTAAAAACCATAAGTATGTAATAATGACTGTTTTTGCACTGCATATGTAAAAATATTTTTCCCATTAAGTTATCATTATCTTTTTTCTTTTAATCTTATTTAGTAAAGTGTCGTTCAAAACCAATGAAATACTGTGGGCTAGCTGAGAACGTATCCTGTAGTTTATTTATACTGAGTGGTGTGTCTAATTTTATGCAAGGTCAGAAAATATTGTGTTATATAACCGTTAGGCTGAGTAGTCAAGAGAGAGGTTGGGTTTTGTGGCACGTATCCATGTCCCATGCTTTTTATTAAGGGTAAATATAACAAGAATTAAGGGCAAGTTAATACAGTATGGGTTAAAGTATGTTACAGGCATGAATGTGGTGTGAAGACATTTTTACCTGTGATGAGATTACGTTTTTAATTAATGCCTGACCTTTTTTTTTTTTTTTTTTTTTTTTTTTTTTTTTTTTTTTTTTTTTTTTGCATGGAAAACACCCAGAGTAAAATCAAATACTTAGTTTCTTTTCTCTATGCCGGCTGCCATGGGTGTATTTCCTCCCTCAGGACAGAAATGAGACTAACTAGTAGCTCAAATGTTGCAACTACCTTAGTATTCTTGAGCAAGTTTTCTGCTCTGAAACGTTTTCAAAAAATGACCTTTTCTTGGACCGTAAGTGGATGGCAAATTCTGGTAAGGACATCTCAGTTGTCTTCCAGTTGTTTTTTGTTGATGTTTCTGATAAAATTTAAGGCATGGATTTTCTTTTATGTACAGTATTTCTGAGGCGTTTCACTTAATCAAAGAAACTGCACTGACAACACAAGGACACACCAAATCAGTTCTACTTCAGGAACTCATTTCGCTTAAATGCTGATCAGCCAGCCCAGTACAACAGTATTAGTCAGGCTGCTTCTTATGTTTGGTGGCAAAGAGGTATTTTTTTATGTCATCTGTCTGTAAATGCTTAGTATCTGTAAACTGCTCAGGTATTCTCTCATCTACATGTGGGGGAACAAAAAAAAAAGAGACTGGATGAGGAAGTGTTTTTGTAGCATGAAAAGAAACAACCTAAGTAAGAGCAAGTGTAGCTATGAAAGAGGATGCTGAATTCTTGCATGCCGTACAAACACCTACATCATTTAACCTGTTCATAAATACTCTCCATGTAAAGATCTAAGAGTACTTTACAGTACCAGTTAGTTTTTACAGGATCCTACCTACAAAAATGATGTCTTACCAAAGCCACATATAGTGGCTTTCATGGAGTGATGTTAATCACAGTACAGCCAGCAGCAATGCTAAAAATAAATGCTGCTGAGATGAAAGTATAACAAGAAGCACAATGTCTGTGCTGAAGGGAATGTTGTGGAGAGCTAACTGCCCCAGTGCCCATCTGGCAGACAAGCACAGACAGTTTGAATTGTATCACAGCATGCAAATTTTGGTTTGTAGTTTTTCTTTGGATGTTGTGACACCACAGCTGCAGTTCTACGTCCTCACGGAGGTTGAGTTTCAAGGCCACAGAGATGTCCTCCAATGCAGTGTGCCCACCCACAGATGCTGGCTGAAAGGTTTAACCCATGGAGCAGCATCCCTCAAAGGAAATGCAGTGGTAAGCTTGCATTAAATCATGCTGGGAAATCCGTTTCTAAGACATTTGTCATCACTAATCTGTAATCACTAATGATTCTGGATGATGAAAGTGGGCCTCGTTGTATGCAGTATTGTTTATGTAATGAAAGATAGACCATTTCTCTCATCTGAAAGATGTGGCCTCTCCTCTTAGTTAATGTGTTTAAATGCAAACATGCTTTCTCAGCAAATCTCTCCCTGGAGTACTGCTTTTGCATTTCTCACTAATAAATGCTTTGCAGCTAGCACAGCCATCTGCCCATTCAAAATATTGCCAATAAAATCAGGGTAATTAGAGATAAGCAGAAGTTGGGATATATTATACGCTTCAACCAGCAGTGGTCATTTAATATGGTATTATTGAAATATGTATGCTTGAAGCACAGCTCAAGTAGCCTCCGCATCCAGATCTGAAGGTGAGTCTGTGAGCTGACAGAACTGCTAGCAGAACATACGCCCCCTGATCCCTATGTTACCTCCTCATCACTAACGCAGCTCTCGTGGGAGGTCAGTGAGGAGGTACCCAGAGCTATGCAGCATGTTCCCATCCAGTCAACAGAAGCTGCTTGTGTAAAGGAGAATAAGGGATGAGGTCAACCAGAGGCCATATGAAAGTAAGTTGAACGTCACATCTTGCACCCTCTCATTGATGTAATGCTTACGGAAAGGTCAGCTTCAATGCACTGATTGCTGGGCGAGTGCCATGCTGCAGTACAGCCCCTCCTGGCAGGAGAACTCATCCTGTGTGCACTGCAGCATGGACAATGAATGTGCGTTACTGCAGTCTGTTCTGCACAGAACACAGCATAGAAGGAGGCTCTCAGGGAGTACCTGGGCTGTACATCTGAAAAGTAGTTTTTCATTTCAGAACCTTTCTAGCTGGTATAGAAACCATTCACACACAAAGGTCCCGTACACGTAGCACGTGACAGTCTATTAAAATATCTCTATTTCTAAGCCTCTCAGTAATTTTTTTTTTTTTTTGCCCCTGGGAATATAGATTGTTGTGGAATATTCAAAAGGATCTGACACCACACATAAATCCTACTGTAAATGTGGGGATTTAAAACATTTCAGGACTAGGCCTCTTAAGAGTTGCAGCCTTCAATTTCTGAGCTCTGTAATTTTGATATGGTCAATTTATCATGCTGCCTAGAGAGGTCCCCATAATGAACTAATTAAGTTTCAGATACACAAGCAGTGACTATGGTTTTTTTTACTGTTTTACCAAACTGAGAGCTTAATAGTCTACACAAAATTAAAATACTGCCATAGCTAATTTAATTGTTCCACTATACTGCATAATTGAAACAGCATTTGTGAACTGATTTAAAGTCTCACCACATTCAAACTAGATAATAAAGAAATCCAACATGCAGTTATCTGCTGAAAGCTTTCAACTCACTCTTCTTCCTGAAATGGTGCAGGCAGTTCCCTGAGCAGCAGTCTCTATGAGCATAACATCAAGAGACAGCAGTGTCCAGCAAACTGCTGGAGCAGAGTTCAGCAGCATCAGCTCTGGGCTCCGGAGATGCAACATTAAACTGTTTTTTGCTTATACAACAGAATTGCTAGACAGGCTCCACTTTGCAAAAAAAGTAATCAAGCAATGCTACAAGTGCTTAGAACAGCAAAAGAGATGGAATCATGCATTACATGACTGCTTTAAGGGCATTCCCATAGGGACAGGAAATCCAAGAGGAGCAGCAGAATGCTCACTGCAGTCCTGTGGAACTGTGCCTAGAGCAGCTGTCAGCTCTGCAGAGAACAAAATTACAGTGTGTTCTTTTACTGACCAGGACATGAACTAAGTGCCTAGTAGTTCCATCTAACAAGGAGGACAACTCTTCTACTTACAGAGTGTCATACAGCAGCTTGGATAAAAGCACTTTAAGAAGAGAGAAAATATTTGTCCATAACAGAAAATTGAGAGCCAGCACAATGAAGTGGGAAGAATGTTAACAATTTACCAAGCTTGATCAGAATGCAGAGCAGAACTGTTCAGAGTCTTCAGCCACCGTCTGGGTGAGTTTAAACAGGACAAATCTAAGCTTAACCACTTTTAGACTACAGAGTGTTGATGTTACATGGACCACTCTCCTGTGCATCTAAATAGATAGGAAAGCCACTAGATTATGAAGTAGAAGTACATCTGTGGCCAATAATATCATGATACAAGCATGAGCTCTCTGATTTATATATAATAGTTATGTTTAAATGTTGTTTCACCACTTATCTACAAACTATAGAGGTATTATAGACAGCACTCTTGTTCCCATGAGGAAGCCCAGCCTTCCTGCTGGGTTTCTCTAGTGCCAGTGCTGGGTACTAAGACAGTTTTTTCTTCACCTATTTAGATACTTTTTTCTTTGCGTGAGGCTTCTCTTCTCTCTGTGAGACTCTAGCAGCTTCAGCCATCTCTAGGAAGAAAAACACAATAATCCAGGAGTGTATTTATTAAGTTCAATAAAGCTAATTAAGTAAAACGGCCCAGAAAATAATAACATTTTCAGTTCCATGCATTTATGTGACTTCACATAAAATTCAACAATTTAAAAAATATTTTTTTTGTTAAAACAGAAATTCAACCATTTTTAGTTATTAACTAGTCTCTGTTCGCTTTGAATGAATGCAGCTTTTAAAGCTTAGAAATAGGTATGTAGTATAAAATGATAAATTCATGTAACAAGGGCCATGGTTGGTTTCAATAGATGTCATTTTTGTTACCTTGGTAACGTAACAGGATCTGTGTTGCTGAGACCCTCAGTTTTTAGGGAAATGCTTATGCCATCTGCTGGGAAGTTTTGAAATTTGCCAAGAATTTTTTCACTAATATTTTATTTTACTGGCTTTTAGATGTTGAATATTTACACCAGTTGTTTTGTTATTTTTCTTTTTTAAGATCTGTGGGTATATGTAACATAGCTCAAAGGTACTTAAGGAGTTCTGCTAAGTAATTGCACCTGTTTCTATGCCAAGAAGTTGATGATGAAAGTGATGTGGGCTTAACTCTCTTGAGGGATGCATTGCCAGAGTTTAACTTAGTTTTCACTTAAACATGCAAAGTTAGTAAATGTTTTCTGAAATGGCAAAGCTAACACAGTTCTCTGACCTGTAGCATGAAAATAATACAAGGAAGGTGAGCACCATGCAAGCATATCCAGCAAAACTGCTCTTTACAGGATTAGTGTTGGATCATACTGAGTATGGTCTGTTGCCACACACTAAGTGAGACACATAAAAATGCATGTTGAATAAACAGTGCTAGCTGAGATTAATAACCTGTAGAAGAAATATTGTCCTGTTGAGCAGTTATTGTAAGATATGAGATCAATCTAAATCAGATTGGAACAGGCAATTTTTATTTTAGAATTTTCTTAGAGTTTTTTCTCTTTATAGCCTTTCAAGTTTTGTTAATGTGTTTTGATTGAGTAAATAAGCACAGAGTTTGTTCTTTGTTGTTAGTGGAGTGGAATATGAATGATAGAGACTTGTTTGCTCTAGAGGGTGCTGAGAAATTGGAGCAAAATGCTGCTGCTCAGCCTAAGTACGTCTACATGATTCTCAAATATTTCCAGGGATGCTGACTCCACTACCTCTCTAGTAGACATTTTTCAAGTTCTCTGGTGCAATTGAGGCTGTTCCCTCTCTTCCTATCACCGTTACCTGGGAGAAGAAGCTGACCCCTACCTTGCCACAACCTCCTTTCAAGTAGTAAAGAGCTATAAGGTAACTCTTGAGCCTCCTCTTCTCCAAACTGAACAATCCCAGCTCCCTCAGCCGCCCCCCGTAAGGCTTGTGCTCCAGACCCCTTACCAGCTTCGTTGCACTTCTCTGGATGCGCTCCAGGGCCTCACTTTTCTATAGTGAGGGGTAGAAAACTGAATACAGCACTTCAAGGTGCAATCTCACCAGAGCTGAGTACAGTACAGCTGAGTACAGTACGTTCCTCCTGCTGCTGGTTATGCTATTTCTGACACAAGCCAGGATGACACTGGCTTTCTTGGCCACCTGGGCACACTGTCAGCTCGTGTTCAGCCAAGCACTGACCAACACCCCACAGATCCTTTTCCTCCACACAGCTTTCCAGCCACTCTGCCCCCAACGTGCAGCATTACATGGGTTGTTGTGGCCAAAGTGCAGGACTGGGCACTTGGTCTTCTTGAACTTCATCGCATTGGTCTCGGCCCATCAATCCAGCCTGTCAGAGTCCCTCTGTAGAGCCTGCAAGTGGAGGAGTCCAAGAGAGGAGAAAATGATGTCCCAAAAGTTAACTATAGCCCTCAGCCTTACTTGGCTGAGATGGTACCACTGAACCTCATGCCACCGACTGCTGGGCTGAGCTTGAGTTCTGCTGTGCAGCTGCTGCTGAAAGGAAACACTGCTGCAGCAGGACTGCTGCTGCCACAAAGCTGACAATGAAGTGCTCTGCCTGCAGCTGCTGGCAAAACAGGCCAAGATGTGGCTGCAACAAGGCTGCAATAAGCAGCGACATGTCGGTCACTCCTGGCAGGAAGCTGAGGATCACAGAAACTGTGATCTTCTCATTCTAAGATTGTAATTTTGATTTTCAGATAGTGGCATTAAACTGCAGTGGAAAGGACAAGCATTTCCCTATCAGTTTACACTGGTAATGCATTATTAATTATGCAGAACTAGAGAGCTTAGCTGGAGGTCTTTGAGAAAGGTTTTCAGCAGTACTCCTAGAAGCAGGGCAGTTCAGATGCTGTTGAGTATTTTCCAAGTAAAATATGGTTTGATTGAAAATAAATAACTAAATAAAAATTGGTAGCTTTTTTTTTTTTTTTTTTTTTTTTT